>NC_080672.1:275233734-275834290 GCF_030247195.1 Topomyia yanbarensis | reverse complement strand
GAATATAAACAACGCACACATTCTCGTGATTCATGATTGAGAAAGGCACAATTGCACCGCTAGGTGGATTAAAATAGGTTTTTCTTGCAGGTTTTGAACGGTTTGTTCAATCGTCTTGGTGTGAACAGGTAAGTTTCTTGTTTATTAAAAAATCATTTTAACAGATGAGTTGTTTGGTTGAAATCATAAATAAATAGTAAAATTTTTCTTCAACGTAAAACGAAACTTCTCTGACATATAAGTTAACAAACACTTTGGCTGTAACTGCAACCAGCGTTTTGTTGACATGTTGAGCTACATTGATCTGATTGGAAAAGACAGATTTGATAGGTAGGGATAGGTTTTGTATGACGCATTCACAACACACGATGCCGAATGCCGAAAACACCTGAGAAGAAGTTCATCGAATGGACCGTAATTTGCATGAGTTATTTAATTACTTGATTATAGGTAAGTGGTGCCAGATCGTGCAGTCGTACTTTGAATAAATCATCATCAATATATACGGGAACTTTATCATTTTCGACGGTGTGCTGCATGTTATTTCGCTTGATTGACGACTCTGCTCGAGTAATGATCCTGAACATAATCAGTACATTATGTTTGAAGTAGTTAAATTACGAGGAGCGAACATCTGGCACATTGAGCTTCATATTCTCTTTTAACACTTGTTCTACTACCCGAATAAAAAAGCGAGCAGCTATTTGCTCAATATCATCAACACTCATTGCACATTAATAGGTAAGTAGAAGCAATGATATTTTTCTACTATAGAGTAGGCAAAGCGACACACTGATGGGTCAATTTGGCATTTATTTTTAGCGAGATCTGATGGCAGACTGAAGTTGCGTCATAGGTATACTGGCAGCAAAAAATACTGGGGATTACAACCAACATCTTCCCGGATGGCGAACACAATTCGTTATTGAAAACTTTGGCTGTCCATCGAACCATATCTGATGTGCTTTCTGATCAAAGATCTACCGCTAAGTAGCAGATATCTCGAAAGTACACCGAGATATTATCAGCTTTGTGGTATTGAAAGCAATTGGCATTAATGGTGACAAGTATTTTATGAAGGACTACCGCGCCTATATGCCTACCCACAAAGTTGAGATCGATGGTGTGGTTAACGATTCGAGTTTTTAATATGTGGAACTATTGAAGCACGGGATCGGTTATTTCAAGGACCCTTTGGTCCAGTGAGCGAAGATTTTGAATGGCAACCGCACAGTACGGGACAAAATAGTATGTTCCTAAAAACTCATATATAGTTATCTTTACTGGGACGCTTTTTCGTTTTACGTCTAGTTCGGTAAGCATGTGCCTATTCTGGGGAGAATACACATCATCTATCACCCTGCTCAGCATGCAAAAATCGCCTGAATGTTTTTAGGCGTTCCCTTAAAAGATACTTTAAGCTTTTCCATTCTCCACGACAAAACACGCTCTCTTAGCTCGGGAATAGTTGAACTCTAACGGTCCCTTTAGGGACATCTCGATAAATCTGAATAGGTGTGACAAGGCCGTGGCGTGGTCATCTTCAGTCTTTTGTGGAAACTCAGTTTTGCGCTGCCCTAAGGCTAGCGCCCTTGGCGGGGGCAACCTGGCCAACCGCACGCTACGCCCCTGTCAACGACACAAACATCAAACGCCTAATCCAGTGTAGCCGAACCGCAACTGAGCCGTACTACGCCGTACTACCCTACCGGCTCGTAGAGAACCTGGTATCTCAGTTCATTTTGCTTCCTGATGAAGATCGTCCGATTCTGAAATCATGACACTGATCTCCCGTTGCCTGAAACTGAAAGTTAAATGTAGGAATGAACCCCCTCTTTGAACATCTTCCCGAAACATATTTGGACACCCTGTCTTTCTCATTTTAATTGTTAAATTTCATAATCTCATTAAAATACCCAACTGTACTACTACTATTCATTAAAAGCTCTAATTGACCTGCCTAATCTCAATAAAATTATTTTGTCCCCTCTTGAATATCAAAATCTTTTGCTTTAAAATAACTAAGATATGCTTAATTCCATTACAAAAAATAGTACCATATGCAATCCTCTAGTTTAAAAAATAAAATAAAGCATAAAACGAAGAAATTGGCACCTTTAAGCTAACGCGAACGTGCCTTATCAAATAAACTAATTGATTAAAAATACCTCAATTTATTACAAATGTATGGATATTAGGATTTTATTTTCGACATCTAAGCGAGAAAGACGCGTGCCGAAGGAAAGCACGCACAAATTTTAACATACCACGTGCCTCAACGAAAAAAAAACTATTTATGGACTGCTGCTGCCATAGTTGAAATATTGCTGTGCCAGAGCCGCAGCCGGAAATTCTCCGGCACCACATCCGTTGCTCCAATCATCCCAGTCGAGCGTATAAATCGCAACTCCCCCGAGGGCATTATCCAGTACGTAGGAAAACTTCTGAATCAGAGTGTCAGCAGTTTCCGTACTAATCCAGCTCGAGTCTTTAGTGTAGTATATGGTTTGCGTTGCAACATCCGTCGTGTTGAAATAAGCGCCACTCAACGAACAAAATTCATACTGTGCCAAATAACCAGCCTGTTTGGAATTCGGTCCCATCGTTCCGGGACCACTTACCGCAGAGCCTAGAATATTTTTTGTGGCGTTGGTGAGAGTGTAGGTGCGAGCGTAAGTTGCAACACCGATGTTGATTTTGCTCTTCCTTACTTTGGTGGACAACCAATCGACGATGGATGAGTTCTGAAATAATAGGTAGAACTTTTAATAACATTTATTCAAGCAAAAGCATTTAATGCTAGTTTTGGTTGACTGAATCAGGTTCTGACCCAAATTGCTGTCAGTTCACACATTTTGACAGAAGTTAGAGTTAGACCCTGACTCAGTTTAACCTCGTGAAAAAACCACATGTCTCCTACCACACTAATCGGATTCGCTGAATTTGAGTACATTGGAGCCAAATTAGCTGTTTTGGTTTCTATTGTCTCGGTGAAATTGAAGGCGTAAACGTTTATCATATCAGCATATCTGGAAAAAAAAAAAACTAATCAAAATTAATCCCAAGCAAGTTCAAGCCAATTTTTTTGGCAACCTTTTAAGTTGCACGTTATATAAAAATAATCAAAATGAACGGAGCTACTTTGTCCCGAATTTCAAGGCAACGAACATGTATTAAAATTTAATTTTTAACTTATACGGATGTTCGGCTTTTTCGGTCTATAATATAAGAACGGCTGTTTTGTACTGCCCAACGTTTCGGCCACGGTTTTGGCCTTTTCAACCTTTACTTAAACTACCCCTGGCAGCACCAATCACACTGATTGTGATTTCTTTAGTTCTACACATTGTTGATGTTTAAAGACGTTGTTGTTTATAAACAACATGGACATGAAGAGGTTAACGATGCTTCGAATTTTATAGCGATAGACTGATTACACCCAAGTTTGAATCAGTGTAGCACCGCAGTGGCGGGAGGTCCTGTGGGGTCCGGAGCCCCTTTGATTGAAATTTTAAATTAGTTTCAATTTTATATTAGTTTCAAACTCAAAATCAATCCAAACTAAATTTGAACAACAAAAATGAATTAAGAATTTTACAATGTTCATGTTACAATCGAAATTTCAGATCTCTCCCGAAAAAAAAAATTATATCACCGATTACACCGGTGTAATGCGCAATGAAAAATGAAAAAAAACCATAACACACATATTGATTTTGATTGATGACTTATTATTAACAGTGCTGACAGAAAGGTCTGGCCTTCTTGTAAATATTTGTCCCACTAATCCATGCAGTCATTTCTTAAGGGATTATGTACTTTTTTATTTTTCAAAAAATCGAATATTTTTTATTACTTTATCTTATTACTTCTCGAGAATATTTTCCCAAAATTTCCATAGCGATCCGAGGAATAGATCGAATGTGATCACCATTGCCGAAAAACCTCTTTACCGATTTTCTTCATTTTCTTCAATTGATCGTAATTAATTCTTTTCGTACCTTAATGCTTCTTTTTATGCATAGATTTTTAGAGTTTTTTTTATAAAAAAACGTCCCCGAATGCAGGAAAAACATTATTGTTTATCGTTAAGGTACTAGAATTGCTCCTGTACTAATGAAATTTTATAAGTTTCAGGATTTTACTTGATCTATTGGTCTTCAATCAATTTCTTCAGCCTCCTCAATAACAAAGGGTTTCGGAGAAAAGGCCATAAGTCCGCCGATTATCAATATATGTTTTGAAACTAGTGCTTGATTGTTTCACTGAAAAATGTGCTACCAAAATACTATAACTTTGATGTAATAAAATCATTGCTTTATGCCTGCTTGCGCCTACTTCTAATCTATCATCGTCTGATTAACAGGATTTCACTGAGCCCACCCAAATTAGGTGATATCGCAATGTCGATGGAAGATCCAATTATTTGTTAGTATTTGGAATTGCAAACCAGAATCAGAATTTCATAATCCTAGTCACGATTTCCGTAATTTCTAGTCAGATTATGGTGATATTTTAGTCATAAGTAGAGATTTGTGTTCATGATTTCAGGATCTATGTCACGAATTGGATATTTTAGTCAAGCGTAGTGTGATTTATGTTCACGATTTCGGGATCTTAGTCACGATTTTCGTAAGTTACATGCGCGTTATCTTGATGTTTTAACAAAATCATCCAAATATTATGAAATATTATGAAATACTTCACGTGAAAATTTCATGGCCTTGATTAAACATGATTATGGATATCTTCTAAATATCACAAGCACTCAAGATAAATCGTATTAAATATCATGTACTAGGAAATATGACCAATTCACGAATCCATGGACAGTTTTGTGAACTTTTTCACGAGCTCGAATGGTCAGTCGTGAATATTATACTAGGAATCATGAAACAGTTCACGAATCCTTGAATAATCTTTCATGATTTTATTAACGGGCACGCATGGTAAGGTGCCACTATTTCTACTAGGTATCATGAACAAGTTCATGTTTACATGAATAAGATTTCATGATTTTGTGAACTAATTCACGAGCACAATTGATGAGTTGTGACTAATATACTAGGAATTATGAATAAGTTCATGAATACATGAATAATAATGTATGATTATGTGAACAGTTTCACGTGCACGAATGGTCATTCGTGACTGATTCGCTAAGAATCATGAATAAGTTGACATATACATGTATATTTTCCGATTTTGTGAACTATTACACGAGCTCGAACGGCCAATCATGACTATTATACTAGGAATGAGGGACTAGCTCACAAATACATGAAAATTATTTCAAGATTTTGTAAGCTATTTCACGAACACGAATGGAGCGCTGTTACTAATATAGTAGAAATCATGAACCAATTCACAAATATACAAATAACATTTTACGATTTTGTGAACTATTCGCGTTCGCGTCGCATAATTGGACTCTAAACAATGTTCCTAAATCTACGAATAATATTAAGAGACTACCTTTGGTTTTACGAATGCTGATAAAGTTGTGAATTAGTTCACGTACAGAAAATCAATTCGGTAATGCCATGGTGGAAACTGTGATTGAATTTCACAAAACAAAAACAAATATCTCCACTAATAAAGGCATTACTGAAGCGAAATTGAACATAATTATAAAACACATGGGTTTTGCTCTTGGTCCTGTTTTCGAAACGTGAAAACAACCAGCCTCAAATCTGCTAAACTGATTCAGAGTTCTATGGCAGTCTAAACTTTTCATGCATTGATTGAAATTTTCACGATACCACGAATACACAAAAACCCGCCAAACTTCCACCGAAGATAAAACTACATACTCACAAGCTCAACGTAATGCTGTCGTATGCTGCCGTAAAGATGCTCTTGGTCGGCGACACGGATATCACGAGCAACTTGTTTATCATGTTCAGTCTAGCTCGTAGCCGAATAACAAACTTCTGAAAATTGGCCTGCAAAGAGTTCAACATGTTGAAAGTAGAAACAGTAGCAGACAAGATCATGACAGTCAACACCAGCAATGGAGACAGTAGATACAGAGCACTAGATTGGTATTTTTACTAGTTCACATTTTATTGTCCATTATGACGAATTTTTTGAACTCAACGGATTTGAAACTAAATTGGTTTCACCAAACATATTCAGCTCACTTGCGAAAGTCGGATATGGTGAAAGCACAGAGAACAGACGTCCATCTCCAGCATTCAACTTGTGTAAAAATCTCTAACGGTTTCGAAGGTAGTTGGGATATCCAAACCAGGTGCGCTACTGTTGTCATATTTTTTAGCGATTTTCTTCGAGCGAATTGAATGGTTCACAAAAATTTTCAGTCCCTGTAAACAGTGCTAGTGAGCTGTGAAAAAAGTGTGGTTGCGTGTGTCCGTCAAGAAGCTAATAGGGTAACTGTATCGAAGACGGGCACCTCTGGTAAGATGAACACTATCCAGAAAAAAAATATGACAACTAGTGAGCACAACATTTTTTAAGTTCCTTTCGTGGTCTCAAACGACTGTGCTACCTAAGATCGATTAAATCCATTTATCAGTGAGATCGAACCATTCTGATAGAACTACCAGATTTTGTCTGGATAATTGTTTTGAAGATACGAAGTCTCTACGGTGAACATGTTCGGAGATGAATTTAATAAATGATATTTTTTTGCAATCTTACAGTCGCAAAAAATATTTTTGTTGAACTCTTTTTAGCTGTATTCAGCTCAACATATTGCGTTTGATTTTACATTTGAATGAGGTAGCGATCGGTATGGGCAAAGATTTAGAAAGTATGTTTTTCCATAATAGCTCCCATACAAACTTCAAAAGCAACGAGGAGCTCGAAAAAATCTGTACTGAAAAAAACCACTATTTATCCGCCTGCAGTTTAAATTTCTAACAAACAATTTGAAACCATGATTGAACCAGGTCAGGCTCACGAAAACAATTTGAATGGGTTGACAGCCGTCGCCGGTGCTTATCCTCATCTAGTGTTCTCTATCTACTTCTGGACAACATTATTACTTTATCCGCTGCTTTGCCTCCCCGACTTGCCGGATAGCGCCAGTCGATGTCGATACCATCGAAATTGTAGCGGTTCAAAAAAAGAGCAATATTGTTGATGAGGGTATCTGGATAGGTGCCGACAACCTAAGAAAACAGAGTCACGCAAAAAAAACGGAAATTCGGGTTATATATTAGAATTTGTGCGATCTCAGCAACGGTTCCGCCGGAAAGCGGTGACATGTGCATATTACATTGGAGAACGTTGAGCTGCTTTCGTAAATGCCACCCAGCAGGACCAATAGTTTCGCATTACTCGAGCGTAGATTTTGGAACGAAGAGAATCCGGCTGAAAAATGAATGATATATAAATTTCCTAATAACGCGTTATTAATTTTATGAACTTTATTTATTAACTTGAAACAACAAACAAAAATTGGTTTATAAGTAATTAGGTAATACTTTCATGAAAATATTTAAGAGATGGTGTTGCTTCGGTGGTGGCTAACGAGAATTAAAAAGTATGGGAAAGATATTAAAATTTGGAAAAACCTAAAACTATATATCAAAAAGAATGGCAACTCTGTCCAGAATCTGGAGACAGTGACTGCAACACCTCTTGCGGGTGGAGGTAATACTTTTCATAGTGATGCGCACACAATTATACTTTTACGTTGCGCTTCCTAGCTTCGCACAATAGAGACGCAGTAATTTCTGTCGCTTCCATTTGTATAAAGAAAGGAAAGAGATATCATCTTCTTGATATGTAGAGCAGGGATGCCACATTGAAATCTGCGTTTCGGTCAAAGAAATTTTTTTTATCATCTGTGATGCCTAAAACAAGAAAAAAATCTTTCAAAATCTGTGATAAATTTCCAAAAAATTTGTGAAAAATCACAATATTTCCAAAAGTCATCAAAATGCCAAAAATCTGTCATATGTGAAAAAGTATCTGTGATCAATAATTGTGAAAAAACTGTGATATTACAGAAAAATTTGTGAATATGGTAACCCTGATGTAGAGTAGAGTGGGGTCAAGTAGGTCAGTTTTTTTGGCGAGCTCGTGTGATGGTATTTTTGCACTGATTTTGACAAACAAGCGATCGTTGGAAAGGTTATATATCTGGCAACGTTTTGGCAATAATGATTTTATTCATGGCTAAAAAATTTTCAAGATAAATGCAATAAGGCGAAGGTACTTTTTTCGATGTTTTCAAAATCTGGGGGTACGATAGGTTACTATATTCAAGATTAAATAAAACGAAGTACATGCCTAGAAAATCATCGGTTCAATTTTTACTTGAAGAGTTTGAATACCGCAGATCATCTAAAAATTAATAACACATATTAAATGCAATCAATTGACGTCATTCAGGTACGAAAATGAGGAAGTGGCAAATGATATGAAAAATCATTAAACCGCGGAAGGAAATGTTGGAAAAACGTTTTTTCAGCAGCTGTGTCTAGTCTTGTACTTGCAAATTAAAATTCCGGCTGCATTCCGGCTAACGTGGTTGCTTAGCTGTGCGACAATCACGTTTGCGCTTCGCAGCATTTCTTTGGATTCCTTTTCCTTCTTTTTTTCAATCATGTCTTTTTTGGTTATCTACTTCACCAACATCTTAAGTTATTATACTGCTAACCCACGAAAAATATCTAACGCGCTTTCATTGTTCATGAGCACTTTCACAAGAGCACGTAATGTTTCGAATGGAACATTGAATTTTTCAGAGACTGATCGAATACCGGCGCCATCTTGTACAGAGGCAATTGCGTTCTTTATTCCCCACTCATCGCAGTCGCAATGTATCCTCTCAGAATTTCAACGCAAATGTAACAATCGATTTATTTAGAATGACTTGTTGCATTCAGGTTCGAAATCGAACATATATCAACCCACATTCCGAATCTCATTCCAGATGTAATTTACTGAGATAAGGTTAGTTAATAGTGCGGACATCTCTAGTCGTTTTGGATTGAGAACCTAAAAACTAACCCAAGTTAGTTGCTTCAAACAAACGTTTGTAATGAAACTCAGTTGGGCTCTCACAAAACAGCGGTGGTGTGAGCGAACCCGAAATATATTTCAGGTTAGGTTTCGTCTATATAAGGACGGCTGAAGACTCGAAATCGCAATTGCGCTACCACTGGACAGTTGCATATCAGATGATATGAGGTTCCGTAGTCCGATTCACAAAGATCACATGAAAAAGACTCAGCGCGCTGAATAGTTGCCATGTGATAATTGAGTTTGCAGTGGCCGGTTAAAGCCCTGGTCAGCATACCGCAGTGGAGCTTCGAAAAATGTAAGAGATTTTTCGAAACCCATGGGCATGGTTGCTCTAGAAACGCCATTGTTTGGCGACACGTTTGTAGATTTCTCCAATAATTGCGGTGCTCGGACGAAGCCCAAGACCGTATTTTTTCCCTAATCCACCTGGTCGAAATTGGCAGCGCGGGCTCAGGACCAACAAAGTCAATCGCTGAACCTGCCCTAGCCAATTCGTCAGCCCATTCATTTCCAGTAATACCGCAATGTCCGGGCACCCAGACAAGGTAGATAGTGTTGACAATGCTTAGTTCTTCGATTTGGGTTCGGCATGCGATCACTAGCTTGGACCGGGATTTGTCTGAGCTAAGGGCCTTGATTGCAGCCTGACTATAGGAGCAGAGGTTTATAACTCTGCCGGACAAACTCAGTTGAAGGGCCGATTGCACCCCGCACATAATCGCAAAGATTTCTGCTTGGAATACAGTACAGTATCTACCTAGTGAGTGAGATTGTTCCAATTTCATTTCACGACAGTAGACACCAGCACAAGCACGTCCCTCCATCAGAGAACCGTCAGTGTAACAGACTACTTGCGTTTGTTGTTGTCTTTCCATAAAGCCAGACAACCACTCCTCTCGAGAGGGAATCTTCACATGGAATGTCCTGTAAGGAAAACTACAAGTGAGTGTAATATCGCTGGGAGCAAGAATATCTTCACCCCATGTAACCATTTGTGACCACAATCGTGTATGACTGGTAGCAAGATCAACATGATTACTGTTTCAAAGCCCAGTAACCTGCACTCTGTATGCACATGATAGTGCTTCTTGTTTTAAGTGTATGTGTAATGGTTTGATATTTAGAAGTGCCTCAAGAGCAGCAGTCGGAGTCGTGGTGAAAGCACCAGTCAACGCCATGAGCGCCATTCTTTGCAGATGGTTTAGCTTTGACTGGACTGTCACCACCTCTCCCCTCTGCCACCACACAAGGCATCCGTATGACAGTATTGGACGTACAATTGTCGTGTAAATTTGACTTGATCTGCACACAGTAGCTCAGAATCAAAGAACTGCAAGGGACGAACCCCGGTTGTTATTCGCTTCTTCGTGAAAAGAACCATTGAAGTTTTGCTTGGGTTAACTGATAGTTTAACTTGTCGACACCACTGTTCGACAGCTCTTAATGCCTGTTGCATTAAGTCAAAGATTATTCCGATGCAAAATCCAGTAATTAGTATTTGGTAATCGTCAGCAAACCCGTAGGTTGGAAATCCAAGCTCATTGAGTTTCTTCAACAAGCCGTCAGCTACTAAGTTCCATAACAAAAGTGACAGAACGCCGCCCTGAGGACAACCGCAAATACTCAACTTCCGTATCTCAGCCTGTCGCAGTGACGAGCAAAGTATGCGGTTACTAAGCATTGCGTTTATCCAAACTGAGATACATGCAGGTATCCCATGACCGCGCGTCGCTTCCAGAATAGAGTGGAAGGACACATTGTCAAAAGCACCCCCAATATCTAGGAATACACCCAAGCTAGATTGCTTGAGCGAGAAGGCTTTCTCAATGTTGTAAACAACATCGTGAAGCAGAGTGATCGTGGATTACCCACACTGATATGCATGTTGCATTTTGTGCAGTGGATATTCAATTAAACTAACGTTGAGCGCCCCCCTTTGGGAATAAATCTAACAGTTATTTCTCGCCATGCTTTCGGGATATACCCGGTAGCAAGACTGGAAAGCAAAATCTTTTTCAAGACATGTTTAAGAATATCAAATCCCTTTTGCAGTAGCACGGAAAGCATTCCATCTTTTCCGGGTGATTTGTATGGAGCAAAGCTGTCAACTGCCCACTTGACCGATTCAGTGGAAACCAATGTGCGTGCTAATGCCCACGAGTCCGAATCACCAGAATGAGATCTGTGAACATTGTTCAACTCCGGATCGATACAACCTGGAAAGTGTGTCGAAGAGATAATTAAGAACATCTTTTTCGTCCGTCACATAAACACCATCTCTGGTTTTTAAGGAGTTCATCTGAAAATCATTCGATTTGGAGAGAATTTTATTTAATCTGCTAGCTTCGTTCAGACTAGAGACATTAGTGCATAGGCTTTGCCAGCCAGCCCGTTCTGCAGATCTAAGACATTTCTTATATGCACTACGAGCTGACCTGAAAGCCCTGGAGTCATCACGCTGACGCCGGTTCCAAGCTCTTCTCATAACTTTCTTCATTCTTTCAAGCTCAGCCCTCCACCAAGGGGTTCCCCTAGTCGATTTAACAGTACGAAGTGGACAAGCTTCTTCGTAGGATGCTAATATGAATGAGTTTGTCGTATCCACGACGTCACCTAAGTCGTCTAGTTGACTAATTGTTGGAAAATATCCATGAAATTTAGTCGCCAAGTTTTCCAAAAAGAGCTCCCAGTTTGTAGATTTAGGATTACGATATGTCACCACATTGAAGGTGACATCAAAATGATCGAAAACTATATATTTATGATCGGATAGAGACGGTTCAGTTTCATTTGGAACCTGCCAATTTCCCAGTTCATGCAAAATTCTATCAGAGCAAAGTGTTATGTCTAACACCTCCTCCCTCCCAGACCTCGCAAAAGTTGGTCGATTTCCCACATTCAGAATATGGAGATTTGTACTACTTATGTACTCCATCAGTTCAGAGCCTCTCAGATTGATGTCCGAGCTGCCCAAAATGATGTGATGAGCATTCGCATCACTGCCGATAATGAGCGGAAGCCCATTTCTGCTACAATATGATACAACGCTTTTGAAATCATCAGAAGGAGATGATTCGTTATGCGGTAGGTATGCTGAACAATATATAAATTTTTTGTCTACGTTTCCGACAGTCAGTGTAACTGTGACAACACAGATATCGCGAGTTGTGAGCTCCGATATGAGACACGCGTCAATAGCCTTATTAGCAAGAATGCAAGCACGAAGCATTTCACGTGGGTTAGTCATGCCTGTCTTGTTGTAAGCAATGAAAACAGTGTTAAGTAACTTTCCAAAATAGAAGTTTCCTTTATGGAAATACGGTTCTTGAACCAATGCTATGGAAGCTTTACCTTCCTGCATGAGTCGAGATAAATTCATAGTTGCTGTACGTTTATGTTGGAGATTGATTTGTGCTATTCTAAACAAACGGTTTGACAGCAGCTAGATCCGAAACTGAATGATTATTAGTTTCTGTTTCAAGCGAAAACGCCATATGTGTCGCACAAAAAGAAGCTCTTGTTTCACGTATATCGCCGCAAGATGTTCGATATATGGAAAAGGCGCACACTACCATCCCAGAGAACAGACGTCCATCTTCAGCATTCAACTTGTGTAAAATCTCTAACGGTTTCGAAGGTAGTTGAGATATTCAAACCAGGTGCGCTACTGTCGTCATGTTTTTTGTGGCTGAGTTCGACTGAATTGACAGCGGTTATTCCTTTACCCAGTCGAACTAGTCCAGAACCGGTTCGGATTTCCAGTATGAATTCCAGCTCAAATGCATCAACCGATAGAGTTGGAATCGGTTGTTTTCTTTGAGCAAGATTTCATACTGAATCCATTCAGGATTTCGAACCGGTTCCGGAATGGATTTGACGGATAGTTGGGATAAGTTGATGTGGCGGCGCTAGTGTTTATCGTATATTATCTTAAATGTTTACACACGTTTTTTTTAAATATTTTTGTTCGATCATGGATATCTGTTCTCTGTGCTAACATATAAGGTAAGCCGAAACGACATAAGCTACACAATACTGTAGTGTAAAATAAATGCACATTTGATGCAGAAAATATACTGGAATAGTTTGTAGAAGCTTGTTTAGATAAAAACTTGTTTGAAATTCTTTCTCTAGCAACTCTCCCACGGTAAAAAAAAACGTCACGTCTAATTCAAGTGCTTTCGCATTTGAGACTGTTTGTCATGCTTCAATTGATTTGCAATCTGAATCAAAATAATCTGTTTTTGAAAACTTTTCAGTAAAAATCACTTTTAAATTTAACATTTTATCTGTTGAATTGGTACCACTGTTTCCATCTATTGAATTAGAAGAGATTTGTTTACAAACGTCAAAAAACGCATGTCGTTATACTCATGAAGATTTAAAACAATCAAGCATTGAAGGAGCAAGAGCCAGACATTTCCGCTCGAAGCACTAATCCCAAGAGTAATAAGATATTCCAATGTGATATTATTCGGATTTTTGAACGTGAAGATTTTGTGGTCAATTTTCAATAGCATTTTTTCCAGGTCACGGAATCGACCGATGGACAAAGTTACTGCAGTAAATGCACTGATTCAACTGGGCGTAGCGAAAATGGAGGCATATCTAATTATGATCTACAACTAGCAAGAGGAAAGTACCGATAAAATTGATGTGATTATCGGTGCTAACGGGCCGACAAGGAGAATTGTGCCAGAATCGACAGAAGTTTCACAGCCCAATACTCATCAGGAGTCGGTTGTCATCCACTGATACAAAAGCCAGCGCCTTGCAGGTCCTTCTGTATCTGCCAAGACGATTTCTGATCTGACAGTAGGATTTTCATACTGCAGTAATGTAGGCTACGCCGAATTTCATTAATTAAGGATTTTTTTTATCATGTTCTTGCTATAAACATACCAGTTTTACAGTCTGTACAGAGTTTTTTGTATCTAATGGCAATTTCGTTTTTACATCGTGTAGTCAAACTTGGATATAATCAGTCTATGTAGAACAATGCTAAAACAAAAATGGCAAGCTGTCGGTTAAATAATATTAAAACCTGGAGATTTTCGGACTATTCAGTTGACTGTAGAATTAATAGATTGAATTTATTGAAAGTCGCTTTACCGTTCCTTCGCTGAGAGTGAATGACTTTTGGATATGACCTTAACCTATAAAGTAATTCTTAGCACTCAGCTATTCATAAAAAAATAAAGATAAATGATAAGTATTTCTTTCGAAAAAAAAACAAATTTTTCATGAAGTTAGCGATATTTAGTAAATGAAGGTCGCATTGTTAAGAAAATCTATATTAATAGTAATATAAATGTAAAATAAATAAACGAATATTATGACCCCTTTTCTTAATGTTGCTGCAATAAACAAATCCCAATCTAAATTATTTAAATTGAATGTTATAATTCAGAACTATACGTAGGGAAAGCAATCAGAATAATGCACTGCACGTCAGTAGTGATGTGCAAATCAGTCGCAGTTGTAGTGATTTTCTGTTCTGTTGTTCTGTTTGCGCTTCATGTAAATTTCCTGTAATTTTTCGTTAATTTACGAATGGAAAACAATCAGAGTTCAATGCATTGCAGATTAGCAGTGACGAGCAAATCAATCGTAATTTTTTGATTGTATAGTGCTTTTATATGGTTTCTTCCAATAGAGCAGTAGAGTGTAAACCTCAGAGCTGTCAGACGATTTTGTATTAGCCATGTTAGTAAAACGGTTGCAGGGAAGGTTCAACAATATCTTTAATAGAAGCTTTAATAGAATCAGAATAAATCCGTATAATGTATTAAAAGCCGTATAAAATCTTTATTTTGTATCAGATTTTTATCTGGCAGCTCTGAAAACCTTTTCCAAATGCTGAAAACTGCCTGATTTTATGTTGACAACCGGTGTTACCTGATAAATCCAAGATAGTGAAATAGAAAAAAATGTATCTTTCATGCCTATATTAATTGAGCTTAAAACCAAATATTTTTACACGGGCTCCAATTTTACCTTCAAATACAAGATAATACTATACTGTAAAACATATCTAAAAATTAGCTGCAAAAAGTTGCAAATTCAAACATAAAATTATGTAGAGAACCCGTATTTTTACTGAAATATTCTTTTATATCCAAAATTTCACATCAAATAGCATTGGTGTATTAAGGAATGTTATGCGTTTTACTCCTATCTAAAACTTTCAAGAAGATATCTAAGTGATTAATTCTGATCTTGCAAAGAAAACTTCAAAAATTTAATTCTAGGGCACAATTATAATCGCACAACTATATCTCGCCCACAAAAATATATAGATAAATTCAGTGAAGTTAAACCTAGGGGCAGATCACTCTAAGAATGTATAACAAATTTGCATCAAATTGAAAAAAATGCATTTAATTTCCATTTTTGCATCAGCTTTGCACTACATCGCTGAAAAGTTTGTTTAACAAACGTCCTACACTGATCCACTTTGTTCGACGTTTTGTTAAATGTAGGGGTAGTTTTTCTGTAGGGTTTTGACGTCTTACACGCAACGCAAACAACATTGCACGCAACGAAAAAACATTGCACACAACGCAAAATACATTATGAATTTCTATTTTGATGGAAATAAATGCATTTAATTTCGCTGATTTTTATAAATGCATCACAAGTGATCTGCCCCTAGAGTTAAACCTACTTAATAGTTATAAAACTTGACAGTAGGAAAAAAACTGAGGCTTTAATAAAAAAAAGTTATCCAAAACTGGTTAAAACACCTAAATGACAATTAAGGTGTCTACCTCAAAATATACGTAATCAAATTCTGCAAAACTTGTCTGAAAATACCAAAGCACAAATACGTAGCTGAAAACCAGGAAACATTTATGACCGTCTTTTTTCAATTTTGGACCACTGCGCACCGTCGTGAACAGTTGCACGAACAACAATTTCACGCTCAACTGGTAGGCCTATTTACACCCTCTGTTGGGGTTGCCACTTTTGGTAAGGTTTTCACCCGAAGATTCGAAAAGCATAAATATACGCTAAAATCAGACAGCAATTTGAATCAAATCGATTGCTCGACATTTTAAAGCATTTTAGGATTTTTTTTTAATACCTACTGAGTTGAAAAAAGACAAGTATAAACTATTTCATTCTTTTTTTAACTCATCAGAGTAGCAATTTAGCACTAGTAGCAAAATTTTAAAAATTTACTCACATTGCTGGGTACTTTGTTTTGGCAAACCATATTGCGCACCCCTGTTCAATGCCATTCACACTAGGTTTCACACATTTATCGCTTTTCTGATTAGTTCCCCGGCTAATTGCAAAGAATCCAAAAGCACCAGTCACTCTCGCTGTGGAGAATAAGTCAAACGAGCATTGCTTTTCGCCAATGCTAACAGGAAAAAGAAAGTGAAGCAGGCAAGAAAGTGGCATCGTCTAAGAAGCACACTGCGATGTCCAGAATTCTTTGTGGAGCTCGAAGAATCCGGTTAGACGACACCATAATCGCAAGGGAGAATCCAAAAAGGAGCAAACTTCTCCTCCCTGGCTCAAAGTTAACCCTCTAGTTCCCAACACCGCCTCTAGGCGGTCTCTATAAAAATCTAAATAAAACTACTATGTTGCCATCTGCACTAGCATTTCTTCCCAACGCTCACACCTTTCATACACACACATTATTTGAATATTCGTAACTTTCTGTCAAAGGCAATTGAAACTCAAAGTTGAAAACTCGAGGAAAACGTGGAAAAAAATTATTGTGTGTTTAGTGGTAATCTTCTTTAAATTTTTTTTTACTATTTTTGGAAATTTCAAAAACTAAAAAAAATATTTTTGAGTAGCCTGTTACTAGCATTTCACTGTAGATGTGAATTGGTTTAGTGGAATAATTCGGAAGTTTAGGTTTTTTGGTAAAATACTTTGCCCGCCTAGAGGCGGTGTTGGGCACCCGAGCGAAATTTTTTTTAGTCTTTAGTGATTACTTATCGTACCGAAACTAGCATTATGTGAAATTTTAGCTTAAAAGAAGTATGTTTTAAAAACTTTGGGTGAATGTTGCTGTTAGAATATGGATATTCTTATCATTTAATAATATTTAGGGGAGTCTGGGGCTAACTGGCGGAATATTTTTTTCTCCTTTTGTATTAGACATATGGTGCTGTCTCTAGTTCTGCACTTCGAGTGCTGTTTAATCCATTCTCCAATGTGTTTATGTTTTATTAAATTCTGTTTCGTACACGTTGTAAGTGATATTGAGTTTTCGAGCATATTAGAGTGAAGAGCCTACTTTAGTCGTATTAGGAAGAGTGTCTCACCATTACTCGGAATACAATTGATGCAATGCGTATGAATTGGCACCAATATCTTTGTTTTCTTCTTATGAACCATTATGATATCAAAAATCGCCATTTGAACCAATACGTTGAACAAAGATGGCTAACGCCGCTCTAACCAACGGTTTTACATGGTTAGGTCGAACATAGGCTCATTACCCTAGGTAAAGTTTTTAAATTTCAGCATTTTTGTTACTTAGGGCGAGTTCAAAGCTATTCCACGAATGACTAGATTTTTCGGTAGCGCGCGAAAACAACTTTCCGTGACCGTATATGTAACCACAAGCAATTTTTTTTTGTTGGCTTACTTCGGAATTTCACCTGAAGAATTTCGAAAATTTAGATTTTGAATACAAAATGTGCGCCGAAATTAAAATGCAGGAGCATTGAGGCTGAAAAATAATAACAAGTATCGATTGATTTGCAGTTCTATTCAAAAAGCATCTCACGCGATCCATACTTTATCATCAATATTCGAGATTGCCGCGTCACATATTAAAAATCCTGTAATGCAACTAACAGTCCGCTCTTTTATGCAACGCATTCACTTTTACACGATCTTCTTAAATTAAAAACATAAAACATGATAAGTGTAAACATCGCCAGCAGACCCTGGACTCCCCTACGATAAATTAGAAGTCAATAATTAAACAACCAAAGCACTAGCACTTACAGTTTAGGTATTTTGCGTTCTGATGGAGTCCAAAATATAAGCAACCATCTGTATTCGCTTATGTTGAAGTAACCAGGAAAAACAAGTTTTTGTTTTTATTCGCCCAGGTGCCCAACACCGCTTCTAGGCGGCTTACTTATTTTAAGGCTTTAATGAAAAATCCATTACTTTCAAGAATTTTTAACATTATTTTCGTTTTTCTCATCACGAAGCCCACCTCCAAAAGTTTTTTCAAGCCAAAAAAAAATTTGGGCACTAGAGGGTTAAGGGCGAGTTTTTTCGGTGCTAACACCGAAAAAACTCGTTAGAAACAAATAAAATTAGTACTAATAGTTAAAAATTATCCGTCGTCACACTAGACCAGGAGAAATCGATGTAAAACCCGGAGGTCCGGAGATCGCTCCAAGAAACCGGAGTCTCCGATCAAATCCGGAGAGGTGGAATCCCTACTCGGTGAAAATGAACGTGAACTTGATTTTTGCAATAAGTCGCTTATGGTGAAAATGGAACTAAACGATAATACATTATTATGCTTGGCGGATCCATGAACAATTATTCGATATAAATGAATCAATACAATAATATTTAATCCCCGATCATTTTCTATATTTCACAGTGATCTTTGGATATTTCCCTTGTTCACCGGGAGTATAAACGTGACGATGAGCGTAATCGATGGTGAAAATGTCATCGCTGTTCACGGTGAACATTCCGAGCCAGCCGAGATTGCATTCTGACAAACTGTAAACTGTCTGTTGAGCGTGAAATCGGTGTTCTCCTATGCAACTGTTCATGAACATCGTGAACAAAGAAATGTATTCAACACATGTTCATGTCAATTGTTAAGAGTCTAAATAGAGCTTAAGTGAGATATTGAAAAAAAGAAAAACAATTTGGTGCACATCAAGTTCACATTCATTTTCACCGAGTGTCTAAATAGGACTTAAAGCACTATTTAGGCTCTCCGTGAAAATGAACGTGAACATGTGTTGAATACCTTCCATTGTTCACGGTGGACGACGTCTTGAACAGTTTCAGCCGCGTACAGCGATTTCACGCTCAACCGGCAGTTTGTTAAGCACTATTTAGACTCTCCGTGAAAATGAACGTGAACAAGTGTTGAATACCTTCCATTGTTCACGGTATACGACACCGTGAACAGTTTCATCAGCAAACAATCACATCACGCTCAACTGGCAGTTTACAGTTTGTCATAATCCAATCTGGTATGTATTCGAAGGCAAACGTTCGTTGTGAACAGCGATGACATTTATATTCACCACTCCGCATCAATTCTGTCCATCGTCGCGTTTACACTCCCAGTGGACAAGTGAAATATCCACTGCGAACATATTTCACCGAGGAATATTAAAATGATCGGGGAATAGGAATGTTATTGCATTGATTCAATTATATCGAATAATTGTGCATGGATTCGCTAAGTATATTAATTTTCTATCGTTTAGATCCAGTTTCACCAATTTCTATGCACTAATAAGTAAGATATTGGAAAAAACAATTTGGTGCGCATCGAGTTTACGTTCATTTTCTCCGAGGGTGTAAATAGGCTTTTATATTCGAAGGTTCACCGTGAACAGCGATGACATTTGTATTCACCACTCCGCATCGAAAAGAGCAGAAACTTGACTGAATGTTGAATTATTCGGATTTGATGGATATTTTCATGTGACACTTGCTACGTGAGTTTTTTTAAACGCTGCTATTCGATCGATTGATATTACAGAAATATAGTCATTTGGGATTGTTGCTTTTATCATGTTTAAAGTCTATGTAATGAACTTACTAGTTTTGTCATAGCTCTCATGCAGCAGCCTTAAATCTCCTTTCGCAGTCAAGCCAAGGCCAATGTAAGTGTAATGAGTACAATTGGCTACACTCAGGTTCTCCGGCGTTAGAGGATTGTCAAGAGAGGCGGCACTACTGTCATAGTAACAAATGACATCTGTTCGAAAAAAACGATTAAACATTATTTATAAGCTGTACATTGAAAACGCACTAATAAAAGTCTAACTTTGTGCTGAACTTTCATGGAAGAAATTAAAAACTAGTAGCAGAAAAGAAATTCCAATCATTTTGTAGAATATATTCTGGTCTTCGTCAGCAATTCAACACGAATCTAACGATAGCTTGATTGATACTGATGATCCAAACTCTCATTTAAAACTTCAGCACAAGGGTTCATGCTCAATATTTACACAGTTTGAGACTGTTTTAGGCTGATTTGAACAGATGAAAAGAGTATCAATAAAGTGAGTCGATAATCTGGATAAGTTCTTTTTCGTGCATTTGGTGCATAAGTTACGATGTTGGCAGCATGTTCTTCACGTATGTATTCGCTTTTAACTTGGCCGTCGTGGTAATTGTTAGTATGTCAGCGCGGTTTGCCATAAAAGCATATTTAACAAAAGAGCATACTTCTTTCTTTTATGCCTCTAAGAAACGCCAAAAATGCGCCACCCCTCACTGTACCCACATTGACCGACTCGTTGAACAAACTAGTAATAATATTCACAATATTCAAATTCAAACAGAATACGTTAATCAAACATGATCACCGTGATTTTATTAGTGAATATACAACCAGGTGTACTCTTTCGGATGCAAAAAGATGAACTGCTTTTCTTACGTAGGAAGGTTACGCCGTCACCGAAAGTCAACAACCTAGTCCCGGTCCTGTTTCACATAGCATTCGACTTAATTTCTCAAGGTCATAAAATGTGTATCTTACTTGTAGAGGAAAAGGGTTTAAAATCTAGAGACCCTTGCAATTATAACTCAAGGGCTGGTGGCTTACTTGAGCTACCTTTTCTGATTGTGACTCGCACCATACCCCTCTTTCCGGTGCCACTAGATGCAACTACTTCGGGGAAGGGCTGTGCTCATGTAGTTATGACTCTGCCCTGTTTCTACTCGAACGCATTCGTTCTTGCAGCACGATGTGAGGAGTCTTGGCTATTCCCTTTTTCGTGGACAAACTGGTAGGATTCTGAGGTCGGTCTGATGATTTTGGGTGGAGCATGACTACCGATACGGTGGTGCTCCAACGATCCGAAACCAGTGCCTCGCCTCACATCATTCATCTAGTCCCAGACAATGGACAATAGTTATGGAATTTTTCGTTTCGATTTCGTCTCATCAGAAACCTTCACTAATATAGCGACAGGACTAAACTAGCACCAGATTAACGGTAGCTTCTAAAAACGGATTACACTTATATTCTTTGGCAAACCTCTAGTTAAACGCGATGTCGCACAAGAAAAGGAATTCATTTTGATCTGATGAGAGCTGGTGAAATCAAAAGATTTGGTTTGACTTAGTAAGCCAACGCGAGATTAATTATGCCATATTTCAGAGTGAAATTTGGATGAAAATCAATTTTCCTCCATTAGGGAGAAGATTGGATAAAGCTACATTTGCGCGTAAAGGCACAAAACCTATAACTTAATCAGTTATGGAATTTGCGTTTCGATTTCATATCATCATAATCGGACAATATCATAAAGGCAGGACTAAACTACCACCGGATTGACACTAGCTCTATAAAACAGAATTAATTTAAATTACACCAATTCTTCTGCTGCCTTCCAGTCTCGTCCAAGGGCTGCCGAGGTCGGTTCGGCGATTCTAGTGGTAGAGTCTAACGCCCGGTTCGCTGGCACCCCGACGACTCGAATCCTGTGTTAAGTCACGTATTATTCAACTGATTTCGACTTAGATCCAATCTAGAGTAAAAAAGATATTTTGGCCCAGTTTAGGATATAGTTTTTAAATTTTGCGAGTAAGACATATAAAGACTGCAAAGGTAGGTAATACAGTCGTGATTCGCTGGTTGGACATTTTTTAACTGGACCGCTTTTTAGTTGGACCTCCGCTAGTTGGACCATTATCCAACTAAAAAGCATCTGAATGTCAAAATCTTATGTCAAATTTACTTTGACAATTAATCTGACAATTATTAAAGATGTGAATAGATGCAATTACTCTACTAACATCATCTTTGGAGAGTTTTTGACATCTGTCAGTCGGTCCAACTAACGAATCAAATTCGTTAGTTGGACAGAGGTGTGGCCCAACCAGCGAATCACGACTGTACTCATGCACAGCATCGGCTTACATCTGATTGAAAAAAAAAAATCCGAAAATATGAATTATTTGTAATTATCATATTAGGCAATTAAGGGCGATTAAATGGAGCGTTCCGTGGGCGATTTAAGGGCGGGTGAGGCGGCAAAAAATGCCGGCGACAAATCGCCCAAATGTTGCATTTGAAATATCCACCAATTGCCAGAAATTAGCTGGCACATTGAAGAGCAATTGGCGCATCCGAGTTGGCAAATAGCCCCCCGTTAGCCAGCAATTTACCCTTTTTGACTGGGAATAGGGTGTTGAGCCCATTTTCGCCATGTTTCTATTATCACCCTACCCATTTGAAGCCGTTGGTTAGAGCAGTGTCTGCCATCTTTGTTCAACGCATTGAGTCAAATGGTAGCGCAACAATAGGGGCACTCGATTCGAGTTTTCGTTGCGCTCAAACACGAGAATTTCACTGTTTTCAGCGCATTTGTGTTATTATATTGGTTCTTAACAACGAAGCAGAGCTGTTGATGTCAATTTTTTCGCATTCCATTGATTGTAAGCCGAGAAATTAATGAATTGGTGAGGCACCCTGCTTAGTATGGTGAAAATGGGTACTTTACCCTACATTACATATGTACTCTAGAGCACTGTAGTTAGAGTGCGACCAAGACGCGTTTGACGTATCGAAACGAGCAAAAATCTGACGTATTTCTATTGTGAATACGTCAAATTTCATGTTCGTTTGGATACGTCATGGCCTCTTGGCCACACTCTAACTAGAGCCCTGTCAAAAAAATGCGGACGAACATGGTCAGGCGATTTAAAACGTTTGACGTTTAACTCAACTAGCCTGTGCTAATTGCCCCTACCCAAGTAACCAAAAGTTCGTATAAGGGAGCTGCATAAGCTTCTCATTTTAAGTAATTTTGCAATACGTTTTATGCTCTAATAGCGATTTAAGCAGCTTTCAAGTTCCAATAAAGATTAAGCAGCTTGAAAGTTCGCGTAGAACTTTATGTGAACTTTAAAGTGTGATTTTTAAGTATTATCCGAACTTCTGGTTGCTTGGGTAGGAACAAATGCAATTTGCGAATGCGATTTAAAGGCAATTTCAATACATAGACAAGTTTTCTGGCGGCTGAAATGGACTTGGTTGTTTTTGCGTTTTTCAAACATGGCGGTTCATGTTTGGCTTTAGCTTAAAATTGTTTTTTGAACAATTGGTGTGTTCTCACTTGTATTTTGTTTGTCTAGTGCACTTCATTTAGCCAACGAATGTAGAAAATTGTGGAATCGTGTGTAAGTATGGTAAAACAAGATCTCTGACCTAAAGTTTTAATGAACGTCAGATTGTGATAAGGTTTGGTGTGCAATACCAATTTCAGCTTTGATTCTTCCTATAAGTTGGTGGCGATTACCTAGTATACTGGTTTAGTTAAGTTTTATTTTTAATTTTCATATTAGGCAATTAAGGGCGATTAAATGGCGCGTTCCGTGGGCGATTTGGGGGCGATTTAAGGGCGGGTTAGGCGGCAAAAAAATGACGGCGGCAAATCGCCCAAATGTTGCATTTGAAATAGCCCTCAAATTGCCAGCAATTTGCTGGCAAATTGAAGGGCAATTAGCGCATCCGAGTTGACAAACAGCCCCCCGTTAGCCAGCAACTTGCCCTTTTTGACTGGGAGTGCTCTAACCCAGTTAAGCTCAGCCGGAAATGAACCGGAATTCTGGCTGGTTCCAGTTCGTATTCCGGCTCCAGTGACACAACCGATTCTAGTTAGAATCGGTTGTTGCACTGGAGCCGGAATACGAACTGGAACCAGCCAGAATTCCAGTTCATTTCCGGCTGAACTTTACTGGGAATGTACACTACACGGTAAAAAAAACTTTACCCATTTTATGTATTCAAATTGCCCATTTTCGGAAGCTATTCGAGCTGTCAAAAAATGGGTATTTTTTTGTTTCTAACAATGAGTACTTTTTATCCATTTCACAACTACTCGATGAGGTAATGTCAATGGGTATATTGATCATAACAATGGGTGAAAAATCCTTAAGAATTATTTCAAGCGAGTGAACCTGTAAACTAATGATCGTAGCGGAACCTGCAAATTATCAGCCTGTATCGGAGTCCGTGGTGGAAACGGTACATTTCGGCAATGCTCCGACAAATTTTAAACGAACAATATTAAAAAAATGTACTTCAGAATACTGAAAATGTTTTTCAATGCGTATCTGCATGAAACGCATGTATACTGATAAAATAAAGTACCCATTAATGCGTAAAAATAAAATAAATCAATAAAAGTGGAATGACCCATTAAATGGGTAAAGAGTTTGTACCCATAACTGAGTACAGACCTTGTACGTCAACCTGGGTATGTTTTACCCATTATATTTCGCAGAACTGTTACAACAAAATGCGTAAAAAATACCCATTCATGAAAATCGCGCCAGAATGAAAAATACTGTCAATGGAATTATTTCTGAATTAAACAAATAAACATAAAATAACATTCATTTCACATTATTGTTTCCTTATAAAAGTATAGGAATCTAGATAGAGATCCTATGCCAAAACTCCTTAACAAAATAAATCCGCCAAGTGGATATATTTTTGATGGCTGGATCTTTTGGCTGCTCTAAAAATGCCGAACTGGTGCATATTTGCAACATCCTAAGTAGTCTAAACAGCCGTTGTTTTCGGAGCATTGCCGAAATGTACCGTTTCCGCCACGGACTCCGATGCAGGCTGATAATTTGCAGGTTCCGCTACGATCATTAGTTTGCAGGTTCACTCGCTTGAAATAATTCTTAAGGATTTTTCACCCATTGTTATGATCAATATACCCATTGACATTACCTCATCGAGTAGTTGTGAAATGGATAAAAGGACTCATTGTTAGAAACAAAAAAATACCCATTTTTTGACAGCTCGAATAGCTTCCGAAAATGGGCAATTTGAGTACATAAAATGGGTAAAGTTTTTTTTACCGTGTAGTGTACATTAGAGCACTCCTAGTCAAAAAGGGCTGGCTAACAGGGTGCTGCTTGCCAACTCGGATGCGCTAATTGCCCTTCAATTTGCCAGCAAATTGCTGGCAATTTGGGGGCTATTTCAAATGTAACATTTGGGCGATTTGCCGCCGTCATTTTTTTGCCGCCCAACCCGCCCTTAAATCGCCCACGGAACGCGCCATTTAATCGCCCTTAATTGCCTAATATGAAAACTAAAAATAAAACTTATTTTCGGATTCATTATCTACTCACATATACTTACCAGCATACTAGGTAATCGCCACCAACTTATAGGAAGAATCAAAGCTGAAATTGGTATTGCACACCAAAACTTATCACAATCTGACGTTCCTTAAAACTTTAGGTCAGAGATCTTGTTTTACCATACTTACACACGATTCCACAATTTTCTACATTCGTTGGCTAAATGAAGTGCACTAGACAAACAAAATACAAGTGAGAACACACCAATTGTTCAAAAACAATTTTAAGCTAAAGCCAAACATGAACCGCCATGTTTGAAAAACTCAAAAACAACCAAGTCCATTTCAGCCGCCAGAAAATTTGTCTAAGTATTGAAATTGCCTTTAAATCGCATTCGCAAATTGCATTTGTTCCTAGGGGCAATTAGCACAGGCTAGTTGAGTTAAACGACAAACCACAGAGAACAGACGTCCATCTGCAGCATTCAACTTGTGTAAAATCTCTAACGGTTTCGAAGGTAGTTTGGATATCTAAACCAGGTGCGCTACTGTCGTCATGTTTTTTTGTGGCTGAGTGCGACAGAATTGACAGCGGTTATTCCTCTACCCAGTCAAACTAGTCCGGAACCGATTCGAACTTCCAGCATGAATTCCAGCTCAAATGCGTCAACCGATAGAGTCGGAATCGGTTGTTTTCTTTGAGCTAGATTCCATGCAGAATCCATCCAGGATTTCGAATCGGTTCCGGAATCGATTTGACGGATAGTTGGGATAGGTTGGTGTGGCGGCGCTAGTGTTTTTAGTATATTAATTCAAATGTTTACACACGTTTTTTTAAATATTTTTGTTCGATCATGGATGTCTGTTCTCTGTGGACAAACGTTTTAAATCGCCTGACCATTTTCGTCCGCATTTTTTTAGACAGGGCGGTATAGCAGATGCCCGCTTGGAAGAAAAACGGGCAACCAGCAAAAATCCGACAGGATTCCGGCAGCTGTCAAAATTATCAAAATGGCGCTGCCAGAATTCAGCTATACTCCTTCCAGTTATGGCAGGCAGATTCGCCTCGCCGGTTCTGGTTTGTTTATCGTTGTTTCATTTTCGCCATATTTACATTTTTCCAAGAAGGATAGTTTTGGCAGATGAAGAAATAAGGAGAAACAAAGATTTTGGTTTCAAACATGGTAAGTAATATGGATTTCATGTCTCCAGACATGTTTTTGTCATAAATTTACATATAATTTAAAAAAAAATTAAGAAAAAATGCAAGCAAAACCTGAAGCGGTACAAAACCGGTCCTGCCGGTGCGTGCCTGGCAGAAATCCGGCAGAAAAAAACCTTTAATAACCGTAAGGCGAAAAATTCTGCCAGAAACGGTTGTTGCATTTGAGCCGGTTGGCTGGGCAGCGCTCTGCCAGCCAGACCCCCAGAAATTCTGCCAAACTTTTTATTTCGCTGCCGGCTATCTGGGGGGAATTCTGCCATGCACGTCCGAGTGGGTGTGTCTTCCATCCCTGTTGTTTTTTTATAAACAATTGGCGCATTCCCGCTTGTATTTTGTTTGTTTAGTGCACTTAACTTAGCCAACGAATGTGGAAAATTGTGGAATCGTGTGTAAGTATAGCGGAACAAGATCTCTGAGTCTAAATGAAAGTCAAATTGTGGTAAGTTTTGGTGTGCAATACCAATTTCACCATCGATTCTTCCTATAGCCTGGTGGTGATTACCTAGTGTACCGATAAATTTATGTGAGTAGATAGTGAATCCGAAAATATTGCCCATCCTATGAATTTTAAGACTCTAGCGCGTAAAATTTTTGACAGCTAGTTTTCCTCGCTCACTAATATTCATGCATAATTTTGACAACAATGTCGTGTCATTTTTTATCGATTAGCATTGGAAATTTCAATTAAGATTAGTAGATTAGCTAAAGATAAGTAACATCTATGGTTGGTTTTATCATTAAACAACGCAAAATGGATGAAATCTTCCTCTTGCGGAATCGGCTTGGAGCTCCAAACAGGTATTGCCACTCCACTTTTGCCGCTTGTAAAAATAACTTCTCGTTTAAAAAAAAAATTCGCCAACAGCCAACAACTATGAGTGAATTGTTTGGCAGTACTTCCAGACTCCCCATTTACCCACTTCCTTGCCGGAATTATGGCCCTTAAAATCCCATACCGCAATCAGCAGTTAGCAACCAAGCAATCCTTCTATCAATTTGTTATGAGAAAGTCTGCTTTCAATTTGTTGGTGATCAACATTTTCTACTTTGCTGATATCCATCCCGGTGTCGGACAAGCTTAAGCTGTATTCAATCATTTCAGTTGACAATGCAGCACCAAGAGTCATCGTAACGCAAAAGATCGTTCCGAGAATATCCGAATCCGGGAGTTGTAAATCGTCCGTAATCATTTGCTGTTTTAATCCGTGTTTACCGAGGCTGAAAACGGTTTTGCAATAACATATTATCACATACATAATTTATTTAGTCTTTTGTTATAAAATTTTGAAAAAGTTCTACTTAATCTAGCAGCAGCAAATTGCAAACACAAAACAAAAAGAACTGTCAGATCAGAGATGCCAGGTACTTTTTTCAAATGTCTGCAATAATAATTTTAAAAGTCTATGAAGAACAAAAATGTCAGGAAAGCTAGTGTAATCAAAGGCCTCTACATTCAAAAATCTGTAAATATCTGCAAAAAAACTAAAAAATCTGCAAATATCTGCAACCAAACTAAAAAATCTGCAAATATCTGCGTCATCGAAGAAATCTGCAGCTTAAATTAAAAATCTGCGAATTTGCAGACTTGTCTGCAAATCTGGCATATCTGTGTCAGATAGGGTACGAGAATACAGAACGCATATGTATATGTGTAGTGAGGGGAATGCATTGTGCAAATATTTTCAACGCAGTAGTCTTGTTAGGTGCAAAATGCGCAATAAGTTTTATTTTTAATTTTCATATCAGGCAATTAAGGGCGATTAAATGGCGCGTTCCCTGGACGATTTAGGGGCGATTTAAGGGCGGGTAGAGCGGCAAAAAAATGACGGCGGCAAATCGCCCAAATGTTGCATATATAATAGCCCCCTAATTGCCAGCAAATTGCTGGCAAATTGTAGGGCAATTAGCGCATCCGAGTTGGCAAATAGCCCCCCGCTAGCCAGCAACTTGCCCTTTTTGACTGGGATAGAATGGAGTCAAGACGGATACAGATGTGCACATTTTTTTCTGTGTGTGAGTGCGGTTGTCATTTTTCTTTGATGAGCCGAAAAAACAAGAGGATATGAAGAAGAAAAGCACAAACAGTTGACGTAGCGGGCCCTTCTGTTGCCATAAGTTTTGTTTCGGTTCGGTCATAGTTAATTTAATCGGTTTTTTTTCGAGGTAAAAAGTGTCCATAAGTGTTCTAATCGATAGATCCGAAGTGACGCTCGGCCTTTTCTCACTTTTCATCGTGCGCCAAAGAATCAGGATGCTCGTTCGGATGTTGATGCCCCGGCCGCCATGCTTAATTTTGCAAGCATAATACTAATACACTCAAAAGTGTCAAATGTTCCCACCTTTCTCTCCATCTTGGAATGGAGCTATATCTGCCCAAAGGCCTTAGTATAAAGGTACGCAGAGTGTGCAAAAATTGAAGCCGAAAAAAGTCTACCTATCGAGCAAAATTAGAATCCAGCTTTGCTGCAGAGGTATCAGAGATGGATTCCAATTGTGCTCGATAGGTAGCCTTTTTTTGTCTTCACTCTTTGCGCAACTGTTCTCTATAGACTATGTCAAAGGCCTTAGTATAAAGGTACGCAAAGAGGGTGCAAAAAGTGAAGCCGAAAAAAGTCTACCTATCGAGCAAAATTAGAATCCAGCTTTGCTGCAGAGGTATCAGAGATGGATTCCAATTGTGCCCGATAGGTAGCCTTTTTTTGTCTTCACTCTTTGCGCAACTGTTCTCTATAGACTGTGGACTGTGTATCTGCCTAATCCCAGTTAGAATCGGTTGTGTCACTGGAGCCGGAATGCGAACTGGAACCAGCCAGAATTCCAGCTCATTTCCGGCTGAACTTTACTGGGATGTGGTTTTCGTTTGAAGCGAAACTGAGTCAGTTCCTAACCCCAACTGCTGTCAAAATGTATGAACTGACAGCAGTTGGGGTTAGAACCTGACTCATGGCGATTTCGCTTGAACCTGAAACTGAGTCAGGTTCTAACCCCAACCGCTGTCGGTTCATACGTTTTGACAGCAGTTGGGGTTAGGAACTGACTCAGTTTCGCCTCAAACAAAAACCACGTCAGTTTCAGGTTCAAGCGAAATCGCCATAACATAAAGCTCTCTTTGCGGATTTTTTGCTTGACATTTCAATAATGTTTAGTACTAAGATGGGAGAAAGGTGAGAACATTTGACACTTTTGAGTGTAATAGTTAAATACTTGCAAAATTAAGCATGGCGGCCGGGACCCTTGAAGTGAACGAACGAGCAACCTGATTCTTTGGCGCACGATGAAAAGTGAGAAAAGGCCGAGTTTCACCTCGGATCTACCTATTAGAACACTTAGGGACACTTTTTACTTCAAAAAACCGATTAAATTAACTATGACCGAACCGAAAGAAAACTTATGGCAACAGAAAGGCCCACTACGTCATTTGTTTGTGCTTTTCTTCTTCGTATTCTCTTGTTTTTTCGGCTTCATCAAAGAAAAGTGACATCCGTACTCACACAGAAAAAAATGTGCACACCTGTATCCGTCTTGGTTTAGTACCATTATTAGGCAATCCACCACGACGTTTGTTTGACAATTCAGCGGTGGGTTCTGTCAACAAGTCTACTCCTGCGAACAGAAAAACTCGTCCGACAAACATCTTTCGTTAGTCCGATTCGTTTGATGTTGGATCGCATCAACGATATTGTTGGACGTCGCACCCCTCGGAGTAACGTCAGAAGAAGTAAACAAGAATTAATCAGCTGATCAGAAACGTCTCATGGATTGCCTAATTAACAAATTTTGCGTCTGGGCTGCGCAGCGATGCCAGATTTACAGATGTCTGTATTTTACAGACTTCTGATGGTCTCCTACAGACGTAATCAGAAATCTACAGACAGACTTTTAAAAGAGTAACAGTGTTTAACAAAATTGTACTAGAACAATTGTATCCGAATTTGAGCGATTCCTGCACAATAGTTTTCTAATATCAAGCTACTTTTAAAGTAATAACCTAGTGTAAATAGGATTTACACAACCATCTACAGACTTTTACAGACATTTCACAAAAACATGTGGCATCGCTGGGGCTGCGTGAAAATTTTGACACATTTGTTACCGATGTTAAATAGATGACCCGACCGAAGGATTTATTGTGCTTTTCATCGAAGATTAGCATGCGACGGAATCAATTCAAAATAGCGAAAGAATTGAAAATATACCCTGTTAGCTCCATCTGCCCAGTTTAAAACAAACATCTAGCAATATATAGGCCCTGTTGGTCAGGTATCGGACGGTCATGAATTGACAGTTCATGGATTTATTCACCTCTTCACTACCTGGTTAGAGCGAAAATCGGAAATTATTTGTTACTATTTTTGGTACCCATTTAATTTATTGTTTAGTGTGCCTTTTTGATGCCTAACTCGATTTTTTTGCATCCTCCTAAGTTTTTCCTTGGTTCAAGAGCAATAGTCGCTCGAACACTTCATATAAAAATCAATTTTAAATTACATTTTTGTAGCCTAGCGGAATCTTAAAAATGGCGGTTTCGCAATCTTCTTCTTTTTCGCTTCTGTTTGGCTTGTTTGTGAAACAAAGCCCAAAATGGCACAGCATATAAAGCTATATTGCCAGTTAATTTTCGTTTATAGTCCAATGGACTTTACTTTTTGTGACTAACCGACGATAAACTCGCAGCGCCACAAAATTGGTCCACCACGGCACGAGTAATTCGCCCAATCAAGGTGAAAAAAGCGAATTATTGTGCTTTTCATCGAAGATTAGCATGCGACGGAATCAATTCAATATAGCGAAAGAATTGAAAATATACCCTGTTAGCTCCATCTGCCCAGTTTAAAACAAACATCTAGCAATATATAGGCCCTGTTGGTCAGGTATCGGACGGTCATGAATTGACAGTTCATGGATTTATTCACCTCTTCACTACCTGGTTAGAGCGAAAATCGGAAATTATTTGTTACTATTTTTGGTACCCATTTAATTTATTGTTTAGTGTGCCTTTTTGATGCCTAACTCGATTTTTTTGCATCCTCCTAAGTTTTTCCTCGGTTCAAGAGCAATAGTCGCTCGAACACTTCATATAAAAATCAATTCAAATTACATTTTTGTAGCCTAGCGGAATCTTAAAAATGGCGGTTTCGCAATCTTCTTCTTTTTCGCTTCTGTTTGGCTTGTTTGTGAAACAAAGCTCAAAATGGCACAGCATATAAAGCTATATTGCCAGTTAATTTTCGTTTATAGTCCAATGAACTTCACTTTTTGTGACTAACCGATGATAAACTCGCAGCGCCACAAAATTGGTCCACCACAGCACGAGTAATTCGCCCAATCAAGGTGAAAAAAGCGAATTATCTAGCACTCGGTGAAAACCAACATGTCGACACGTTGAAATTTTCACCGGAAGTCGTTTCGCAGTCTTGTCGCGATCTTGTCGCTATCTTGTTTTTTTCGCAATTTTTGCTAATTTCCAGTGATAACCACAATATCTAGCACTCGGTGAAAACCAACATGTCGACACGTTGAAATTTTCACCGGAAGTCGTTTCGCAGTCTTGTCGCGATCTTGTCGCTATCTTGTTTTTTCGCAATTTTTGCTAATTTCCAGTGATAACCACAATAATCAATGAAGCAAAATGCGCTACGTTACCCCAGTTAAGCTTAGCCGGAAATTAACCGGAATTCTGGCTGGTTTCAGTTCGTATTCCGGCTCTAGTGACACAACCGATTCTAGTTAGAATCGGTTGTGTCACTGGAGCCCGCATACGAACTGTGACCAGCCAGAATTCCAGTTCATTTCCGGCTGAACTTTACTGGGACATAGCGGTACGTTCCGAACCTCTGCTTGTACCGAAATGACTGCAACGTTTTTTGTGTACTTGGCTGATCAGCTTTTCTTTGTAAAATCTGTGATCAGCAACAGTAAACAAAGAGCGCGCAGTAACCCAGTAAAGTTCAGCCGGAAATGAACTGGAATTCTGGCTGGTTCCAGTTCGTATTCCGGCTCCAGTGCAACAACCGATTCTAACTAGAATCGGTTGTGTCACTGGAGCCGGAATACGAACTGGAACCAGCCAGAATTCCGGTTCATTTCCGGCTGAGCTTAACTGGGAAATTTCATTCCGGTCGAGCTGGGCTCGGAAAGACCCGCTATGTAACGTATCGTATTTTTCTTCATTAGAACCATCATTTCGATATTGTGTAACACAATGCTATCTTCAAAACACGTGAAATCTATTCCGTCGATAGTTGTGTGATCCGGATTTATACCGACTGGTGAACACAATATATAATTCGTTTTCTAGTGATATATATCAAATAATTTATGAGGTAAGTTATTTTAGCCTTTTCATTCCGCCATAATTTTCCGAAACAGTATACATACATGTTAAGTGTCGATTTTAGCGTATCTATGTTCAATCCAAATTTCGTGTCCTTGAGAACTATGTTCTGAACGTGAGTTCCCTCTAAGAACGGTTGGTTTCAAAATCGTCCAATGAAGGACGTTCGTTGGACCAATTTGGACAACGTCCAAATAACCGTTCAACAAACGTCCATCGTTGGACCCGTGTTGAACGATTTTGAAACAATTTTTTGGACGTCTCAGTGGGTTATTTATATCCGAGACACTTAACCCTTAAATGCATGAAACTCATTTTACATTGGTACTCATTTTTTGTGTGGATACGTTATTTACCTTTTGATGAGGCTTTATATCACAGACTTTGGTATATGAAATATTGCAATGCAATGCTAAAATAAAAAGCGACAGGTTTATTTCGTTTATGGATCTGAGTCTAGATTCGCTCCAATATTTACAGCATTGAATTTTCGTATTTGTATGCTTATTTGTCAAGATAGCCTGTTAGCGCATTTGCCTTACATCAGGCCAAGGAAATATTAGTTGAGATACATTTAATATTGTAATTGTAATGTATTGGTTTTCGATACCCTGTTGGTTACCTTATGTCAGGTCAAGGAACAAACTGTTAATATAACATTGGGATACTACAGAGTTACTGCTGCTTATTTCTAATAGCGAAGGTAAAGGTACTTATAAGACGAAATTTATCGTCGACAGCAGCTTTAATGTTGACATTTTGGGTTGTTTTCTATGTAAAGGTAGCCTATTCCATGTAAGAGGGCCAGCTATAAGCACACTTTTCCTTACGGATGTGGTGTGACGAGGAATGGTGAAGTTTCGAGCCCGTTCCAGTCATCCCTTTTGCAGGTGTTGAAGATACTCAGGCAGAGTTCCCATGTAGGGGAAAGAGGGTAACATGGGAACTATGAAAACAATACGTTTTCATAGTTCCGCTGTTACCCTCTTTCCCCTACCCTAGTCGCAAGAAGCTGATGATTCGGTTCTGGTAATTTGTTTCGAGCTCGTGACCGAGGACCCTGTTTCGCACAGCTGCAAAATTACAATTATTATTTATTAGCTCACGATACATTTGTACCCCTTGACCTTATCAAGACAAAGTTTCGAGGTACACAGGGGTAGGTTGTGGTTGTCAAATCACATATATTTTGCGCGTACCCAGCATCTCGCCTCGGTCCAGCCCTTTGGACCCCATTTTTTGGTTAGTTCACCCCAAAAAGAGAATACAGGGTAAGCGGTTTCGCATGTCTCGTGTACTAGTCGTTGAAAAATTCGTTAAAGGTATTATTTATTGCTGTTTAACCGTGATAATCAGGTCCGGTTCAGCTGATATTGGGTACGAAATACTTGCTAGATAGCGTTCCCCTGACACGGACCCTGATCCGAAAACATCTGTGTGAATTCGCTTGTTTTCTAATTGGTACAGAATAATCCAGTAGTATCGTAAATATTACAAGATCATGAATTGTAATTATTGGTTGACTTCCATTTTTGGTTATAGAAAAATTATAAAGTTTAGCACAATTATTAATCGTTTTCTACATGTACTAAGAACCGAAACGATGCACAAAACGACATTATTTGCTTATGTTGCTAAGCTTCCTGTACATTAATCAAAATAAGGTTCTAAAGCTTTCTTTCCCTAAATTATGCGCTTAGTTTGAAGTTGAAAACTTATTACTATTATCTGCTATTCTGAAACACTGTCAACCTCTATCCGTTAGGTGGTACCGCCAAAAGTGGTAGGGTAGATGAGCCCTTATTCATCTTAGTAAGAATGTCACACTATTTCGTTGATAACTCGACTTAAGTAACTGAATTGCGCTTAAATAGGTATCATCATCTTTGCTTCGTTCCTAAGAAGCAGAACAGTTAAATTTTTTGCCTGGAAAATGCAAAATGCTCGCGTTTGAGCGAAGCGAAAAGTCGAGTACAACGTACCCTTATTCATCCTACCATTTGAACTAATGCGTTGAATAGAGATAGCACACACTCACACTTAATTTTTTCTACCGAGTTTCAGCTTTTTTTCGCATTTTTTGCCGAAATCTCAACAGCTGAGATTTCAGTAAACAATTTTTTGGCTGAGATCTCAGTAAAAGTGACGTTTCATAGCTAGCACTCGGAAAATATTTCACCGAAAATCAGCTAACAAATCTCACTTTACTGAGACATCAGTTTTCTAAATTTGCTGACTACACGGCTGTTGGGAAATTGCCGAGCCGAATTGAGTGTAACTAATGTGTTCAAATGGGTGGGATGAATAAAGGAGCTAAGATGACTTAGGGCGCAGTAATCCTACTTACAGTTAGGGTTGCCACCCCTCCGGGTTTGACCCGGAGACTCCGGCTTTCGGGAGCGATCTCCGGGTCTGCGGGCTTTACGTCAATTGCTCCGGGTTTGGTGGGAAGAAGCATAGGTTCATTTTTTTGGAATTAATTGATTCTTTACAAAATATTTAAAAAGTCTAAATTAACTATTACATACTCTGGTTCAGATTTATTTTTCCCGACTAACCCTTCGTTTCAAGGTGGCGAAGAGTTCACCAAATATTGCTTATTTCTTTCACAAAGCAATGAAAATGAAAAGCAAATAAAATTTACTACAAATTAACCTTCCGGAAGTCGCGCTAGTACACTGAGTGCACGCTGCTTTGAAAATCTAGCGAAATCGTCTTAGGGGACCAGCGGTTGCTCGTTCGATAAGCCATATGCGCGACTTCCGGAGGGTTAAGGAGAGTAATATTTCGCTATTTGCTACAATTGAAATTATTTACTACAATTTTACCAAATCATTTCACTCTTAGTGGTGCTTATCACCAGCTGCACTAAGGTCTGGCAGATTTGTTCTAATCCAACTGACTAGGTCAACATCAAATGAGTTCTTGCGGTGTTGTTGCTACTCCAGCAGTGATCCTTAACTGGGCTAGGGAGGTGAGTTTTGCCCCTTTGTTGCAAAATTAAAATTTGTTGGTGATGAATAACCGACACCACATAGTGTGATGTCGCAGCTCTGCCTCCTTTGCTCTCCTTCTCCTGTTAATTGTGGAGGAGAGCAATGCTCGTTCGAACTCCACAGTGAGAGTAGCTGGTGCTTTTGTATTCTTGGCACTTAGTCGGGGAAGTGAGATACTACACACCTTAAACCGATAAAACCGTTCTCAAGCGTGAAAAATTTACAGTTTTACTTTAACATGGTAATAAAAAGCGATTAAAGTGCTCTAAAATGCCTAGCAATCGCTTTGATTCCAATTTCTGTCTCGTTCCACTCAAAATCCACCACCCCCAGATCAGTGAAAATCTCCGGATTAAAGCCTCTCCAGAGGTGGCAACCCTACTTACAGTATCCAGCTTTCTTAGGAATAAACGGCATTTTCCTTGACCTACACTGTCATTCTGCGCATAATTGTCCCATGTATATAGGGAATCCCATAGAATATGAGACAATTATGCGAATAACGGCAGTGCATTAGCTACAGAAATGTAACGAATACGGTATGGTGAGCTAATAAAATGACAATAGAATAGTGCTCATGCTACACACACAGTCAAAGCATCTATTGGGCACACATTGCGAGTTGACATTCTATGCAGCACGATTAAAGTTCAATCAAAATAAAATTCTTTTCAATAATATATCCAAGTTACATAATAATTATTGGTGGTTGTATGCCAATAAGTCAAAAGGATTATTTTAACATTTTTACATATAAATCCGTGTTTAGAATGTATGTAGTTCATGGTTGCAAGATGGACGATCATGATGGGTAAAAATGGTTTAGCTTTCCGCAGGGAGTTGATTTTCCAGAACAGCTCTGGTTAATTATACGCCAATGTACACTACTAAATGCACTGAAGTAGACCTACTTGGTAGTAAAGAAAATTGCGCAAATCTAACCATGTAATCGTACAAAACCGTTGAAGTATTACTGTAGAAGCTACCGACACTCTGGTTTTAGATATATTTGTTCACCTATAAGTGGGTGAATGGAGAACAGCGAGTGTAGTTATGTAACGAATGCACACTAGACTCGATGGAACTATCCAAGTCAGTCTTGGATATCACGTACATTTGGAGTAACATCAGATGTTACTTCAAGCTAGTCTCAACCCCTATTCGGCAGTAAGGCCAAACTGGTGTCGAAGGGGGTCAATTAAGGTTGTCTGACGTATTCTTGATGGTCACATCAATCGACAGACAGCCATAGTTGATTATAGGATTGGGGAATATATTTATTAAATAATGTCTTTCGCTTTAGATAGTTGATATTCGAGCCAGTAGAACTCCTTGAGCGTCCGATATACGAGTTCCGACGGAAATTGAGGATTCGATAAAAGAGATTTTTTCTATGAGACGGTCGACCGACAGCTTCGAAATGCCGGAAGAGATGAGCAGCGGTAAGCGAGTTTAACGAGAGGGAATGAGACACCTACTACTTATTGTAATGATATCTGTAAGTAGCACTAACAAAACTCTTAGTTTCAGGAACTGTATGAGATGGCGCTGGGCCTGTGGCCTTCGACTGGCATGGTCCTTTCTCATTAGTTCAAAAGTCTTCTTGGCTGGTTGGTAGATATGTGCTCCTGCTTGCAAGTTGATCAATTCGCTTGGGTGAGGGACATGTGGATCCTACTAGTAGACGACTCTTTTGACCACGGCTAGTTCAGGAAAAAAGTGCAGGACTGACACCTAAGAGATAGTTAATTATTCAGGACTTGTTCTTATGATTATTTAACTCGACCAAGCACACCGGCTCTCAGAAATGCAACTCTTTCGGGTCGGTGTGATCTATTTGAGTCGAACCAGGCGGACATTCGGTTCGAGCAAATTTTGTGGGGAACAGTGGATAAAAAATTCTTATGTCCTTTATGAGCAGAGATTCTTTTTACGAAAATCCAAAATGCCTTCACTCGTCTAGCTACTCAGGATAATAATATTAATTGAAAAAATGGGGGTTTCCCAGGTAGATAATGTAATGAATATGTATATTGACTAGAACAGGGATAATCGAATTCTGTTATAAGATAGAGATGAAATAGCACAGTTGTATTTGCGTAAGGACTAATACTGCTAGTATGTTTACCGTATCACTCAATAGTCCATTGATCCGTTTCGGACCTAGGTGGCAAAAAGGAGATTAGGAAGAAACAGATGCGAATTTGCCAATATGACGTTGACCCCAAGGCGATGGTAGAATGATTTTCCATAGGATTACACAGACTAGACGAAACGACGTTACACGCTCCAAACTTGTGCCAAATAGTATATATGTATGTATGAATGTAAGCCCTATGTATGCCTTTTTTACAATGGAGAAGACCTTTACGTCCTAGCCCAGTACACGTGCTATTAGTAGATGCCAAGCTACCACACGGGGTGCACTGGGGGTGTGTCGGGCTCGAATGGTGACGCTGCCATTAATACCGACTAAACTCCATTGGGCTCCGCCATCGTTCCTCCCAGGAACTACCTCTCGGTGTTACTTCTGGGGGGATGGCTGTACTTAATGTACTCATTCACTCTCACTCACGCGTTCATACGTCCTGTATGAGGCTTACTTGGGTGCTCTCTCTATTGCACCTTGATTCACTCTCAAACACTCCCACATGAGGCTGACTTTTTTGCTCACCTTTTTCGTTCCTTGCGAGGCTGACTTGTGTGCTCACCTTACTCATTCCTTGCTAGGCTTACTTTTGTGCTCGCCCCACCCATACCATGTGAGGCTGACTTGGGTGCTCACCCTATCACCTGGTTCACTCTCGATCGTGCCACTCTATTGTACCTCTATTACTCCCCCTGGCATCCCAGACCATTCACTCCCTTTTTTGCGCTTGGCCTTTTTCGCTCCAGCTAACCAATCACTAGTTAGCCGTGCCCGTCGTCTGTTGCTCGGTTCGCCAGATTACCTGTAGCCTACTGGCAATCTGGATGGTAGCAGCCGAGACTGCGTTCCACTTCTCCACCGATTGACACATCCGCTGAATAAGGGTATCAGAGGTTGTGTCCCAGCCACAGACGTCAAGCATTGCTCTTCTTTCGACGTCGAACCGATGACATACGAACAGTATGTGTTCGGCAGTTTCATCTACACCTGGGCAGTCCGGGCAGACTGGGACCTCAGCGTGCCCGTACCTGTGGAGGTACTGTCGGAAACAGCCATGGCCTGACAGGAATTGTGTCAGGTGGAAGTGAACTTCCCCATGGGGTCTTCTCACCCAGCTCGATATGCTAGGTATCAGCCAGTGGGTCCACCTACCTTTCGAGGAGTTGTCCCACTCACGCTGCCATCTGGCGACCGAGGTCACCCTGGTGCGCTCGCGGGCTCCCCTATTTCCACGTAGCTCGAAGCACTCCTCATCTTCCCGAATGACCAGCCCGACTGGCATCATGCTCGCTATCACGCAGGATGCATCGTGTGATACCGTGCGGTAGGCAGATATCACTCTGAGGCACATCACGCGGTAGGTGCTCTCCAGTTTCTGTAGGTAACTAGTTACCCTCAGTGATCTTGACAATGACGGGCCGCCGTACCTGAGGATAGATACGGCAACGCCTGCCAGTAACCTACGTCTACTGGCGCACACCTTTGAGCTGTTGGACATCATTCTCGATAGAGCCGCAACCGCAGTCGACGCTCTCTTGCATGTATATTCGACATGGCTGCCGAAGGTCAGCTTGTCGTCTATAATGACTCCGAGAGACTTCAGACTTCGCTGTGAAGTGATCGCGACTTCTCCCACATGGATAACTGCATGTTGTGCCGACTTGTGGTTGTTGACGATAACTACCTCCGTCTTATGATGAGCGAGCTCCAGGCCTCTCGCGCTCATCCATTCCTCCACCGTGCTGATCGCGTGTTCTGCGGTTAGTTCTACCTCAGGAATTGACTCCCCGTAGACCTCCAAGGTTACGTCATCAGCAAAGCCGACGATCTTGACCCCAGGAGGGAACTTCAGTCTCAGAACCCCGTCATACATGAGGTTCCATAGCACCGGGCCTAGGATCGAGCCCTGCGGGAATCCGGCGATATTCGGAACCCTTTTCTGACCGGCATCGGTCTCATATAGCAGTACGCGGTTCTGGAAGTAACTTTCCAGGATCCGGTACAGACCCACCGGTAGGCTAAGCCGGTGTAACGAGAGCGCGATGGCATCCCAGTTTGCGCTGTTGAATGCGTTCTTCACGTCAAGTGTCACTAACGCACAGTACCGAATACCTCGCCTTTTCCGTTGGATCGCTATCTCGGCAGTATTTATCACTGAGTTGAGAGCGTCCACTGTGGACTTACCCTTCCGAAAGCCAAACTGGTTGCATGACAGACCGCGTACGGGGTTAGCCTGTTGAGGATGATCCTCTCAAGCAGTTTGCCAGTCGTGTCGATCAGACAGATTGGTCTGTACGCCGATGGGTCGCCTGGCGGCTTCCCGGGCTTCGGCAACAGCACCAATTTCTGCCTTTTCCATCTATCGGGGAAACGGCACTCGTCAAGGCATCTCTGCGTAGCTAGCCTGAACATGTTCGGGTTCGCTATAATCGCTGCCTTGAGAGCGTTGTTTGGAACTCCATCCGGCCCTGGAGCTTTGTTCATTGCTAGGGATTTAGCCACTGCGAGCCACCATTTCGGCCGTGTCCGCGCTGTCTTGTAGTGCAAGTGGCCAGGAGCTTGGGGCTCGAGACGGGAAGAGTACTTCGATAATCGTTGCCAACCGGTCCGGAGACCGTTCTGGGGGTGAGGAGCCCCCTTTGGTCTTGGCCATCACAATCCTGTAGGCGTCACCCCACGGATTCGCGTTGGCACTCTCACACAGGTTGTCGAAACACGCTTTCTTGCTGCTTTTAATGGCCTTGTTAAGGGCCAATTTCGCAGCTCGAAACACTTCACGGCGGTTCTCTCTTGCATCCTCGGTGCGAGCTCTTTGCATCCTACGTCTAGCTCTGAGGCAGGCTGACCGTAGAGCTGCAATCTCGGCACTCCAGCAGTGTACCGGGCGTCTGCCGTTTCTTGGCAGGGGTTTCCTTGGCATAGTGGCGTCGCACGCGCGTGTTGGGACGGCTACCAGCGCATCCCCGCTTAGACTATCGGTGTTGACCTCCAGTCCCAGGGCCGCGGTGAAAGCTTCGATGTCGAAGTGATTGGACTTCCACCCGCGTACCTGACAGGGATCTCCCGCCCTCGGATGCTGCACACCATAGTTGATCCTAAAGCGGATTGCTAAACGATCGCTATGGGTGTAGCCTTCGTCTACCCTCCATTCCATGCCTGGAGCCAGACTCGGGCTGGCAAATGTTACGTCAATCCACGCCTCCACTCCGTTTCTACGGAATGTACTAGCGGAGCCATTATTAGCTAGCACAGTATCGAGTTTCGCAAGCGCCTCCATTAGCGCTTGACCCCTGCTATTTGTACAGCGGCTGCCCCACTCCACTGCCCAAGCGTTAAAGTCTCCCGCTATGACTACCGGTTTCCGGCCCACTAGGTCCGACGAGAGCCTGTCGATCATCTGGTTGAACTGTTCTATTGGCCACCTTGGTGGAGCGTAGCAGCTGCAAAAGAACACACCATTGATCTTGGCAATCGCAGCACCCTCGGCGGAGGAGTGTATTACCTCTTGAACCGGGAACCGTCCCGTTGCACAGATTACCACCATTCCAGACTCGTCCGACACCCAATTGCCGTTGCCGGCAGGGATGCGGTACAGGTCTGATAAGAGGGCGACATCTGTCCTCGACTCCGAGACCGACTGCCACAGCAGCTGTTGGGCTGCTGCACAATGGTTAAGATTTAGCTGTGTGACGTTCACGGCTTCTTATTTGCCTCACCGATGGGACACGAAGGTCCGCCCATAGCATGTTTATGGGCTTGCTTCTTAGCGGTGCAGATAAGGCACTTGTACGCCTTAGTGCAGCCCTGCTCCTTATGCCCCTCCTCGCCGCAGCGACGAAATAGTTTGCTCCTGTCTATGTTCTTGCACTCGTAGGCTTTGTGGCCGGACTCAAGGCACCGATAGCACCTATCCACTGAAGGCGGCTGGGGTATGCTAATAGGGCATACCGACCAGCCGATCTTCAGCTTCCCTTTCTCGGTTACCTTTTTGGCATCCGCCTTCAGTAGCCTGAGGTAGGCTACTTGGGTGCCAGAGGGTCCATCTCTAAATCGCACAGAGGCCCGCTCGATTGTGACGTCGCATTGTTCCTTAACGGCTGCGACGACATCTGCGGTCGTGAACTCGTCCAGATGCTTGCACTGGAGAGTCATTTCCGCCCCTAGCGACCTGACTTGGGCGCCTTCACCAAGGACCTCTTGGGCCAAGGCCTTGTATGCCGCACTAGATTGTGCGTCTCGCTTCAGCACCAGAAGCATTTCTCCCGTGTAGGTGCGTCTCACGCTACGCGCATCTTGCCCAAGGGCCGAAAGGCTTTCGGCCGCCTTCATCGACTTTAGGACGTCGGCGTATTTGTCCTTGTCGGTTTTTAACCACAAGGCCTCGCTTCTGACCTTGGCCTTCTTCGCGGGCCGCGGTACCTCCGGTGTCGGTGCCGGCTTCTTCCTGGTGACCAGCGTCCAGGGGCTAACGCCCCCTGCCCCGGTTGCGCAGGGTTGCTGGTACCAACGCTCTGCTCAGCGAGGTCACTCTCGCCCTCGCTTACCTTGGCCAAACGGCGTTTGCCCTTAACGGTTGCACGCCGTGTGGTGTCGGTTTTTGCACCCTCGCCTGGCGACTTCCTAGGGCACTTCGCGTTCGACGCCGTCTTACGATTGCCCTTGCCCTTGCCTTTTCCCTTCGAGGGGAACTCGGCCGTCGCTTCGAGCGACGTGGCTGCTCCATAGAAGGTGAAGGCCACTGTCTGAGTGCCTGTATCGACCTTCTCTTTTCCCTCCCTCTTGGAGGCCACTGTCTGGGTTTCTCTGTCGGACTTCTCCCGACATTCCACCCTCTTGGCATAAGCCTGCTGTTTCTGTCTTGCGACACGAACAGTTTTTCGGAGTTCCAGGAGACTCTGCTTTAACTCCTTGCTTATGTTTTGCTTTGCGCTAGTGTACTCGATTATTGAATCGAGCTGCTCCACCACTTTGCGCATCGCGGATAGTGGCCCGTCCAGTGCGTTGGTAGGGCTATTTCCAACCACTACTGGAGGGTCACTGGTGCTATCAGATGCAGCACTCGTCGCTCCACTACTCTCCCCACGGGGGGAGACCTCGCCAAACCACCTCTAGCAAAGGGGTTTGGAACCTCCGTTTGTTTGTTTTTGTTTTTCGTTGACTCCATGTTTGATCCCACGAGTAGCGCGAGAATAAATGTCCGCCACGCCAAAGCTCCGCATTAACGTGGTAAGGGATGCTTACTGTGGGGGTTGCCCAGGTACCCCACAGGCTCCGTTAACGATCGAGCATCTTTTTCACCCCCTCGGCACGGGTCGCTTCACGCCTTGGAATTGGGGTTATGACCTATCTTGCTTTACGTGGTGACCTCGGCCCAGATCATCACAACCATCCTCCTCTACCAGGGCTTAGGACCTGTAGCTCTGGTTCTCAATAGTTCCATGTACGTATATTATTACAGACATGCCACTATTGAGATCTGTCATTCGCTAGCGGAGTTAGCCCTATGTATGCCTGTATGCATGGATTTGTATAGGAGCAATGTATCCCTGAGAAACATGGAAGAACAGTCTCTGAGCCGCGAAAACGCTCATGGAAAACCGGGTGCGCGGTCATAGGTGTGACCATAAAGCACTGCACACACTGTCAAGTGCAACGGTGAAACGGTACGTGTGCGCATAGGTTGTTGAGACAGCCAGATTGCACACTGATAAATAACAATAATAACAATAACGATATTATATATATATATATATATATATATATATATATATATATATATATATATATATATATATATATATATATATATATATATATATATATATATATATATATATATATATATATATATATATATATATATATATATATATATATATATATATATATATATATATATATATATATATATATATATATATATATATATATATATATATATATATATATATATATATATATATATATATATATATATATATATATATATATATATATATATATATATATATATATATATATATATATATATATATATATATATATATATATATATATATATATATATATATATGATAAAGTTGAATAATCAGGAAATGAGATATTTAGAGGGGCTGAGATAAATAAGGGAGCGTCAACCCTATACAGTGATTCAAGGCGATTCTCAAACGATCCAAAATACCAGCAGATGCGTTTAAAATCAATTCCAGTCCATAGGAAAAGTGTGGCCGCAAGAGAGAATTAAGGAGCTTGATTTTAGATGATACTGGTAACATACCCGCCGTTAGTCTTAAATGACGTAGTCCAGCATAAATTTTTCCGCATTGAGAATTTACTTGAGAGTCCGACTCTAAATTATTTTGAACAATTGCAATGCGGATTGCAAAAGTACCAGATGATGCTGTATGGGGAGCTGTCCCGGTTAACGATAACTCGAACGAACATGTTTGCAGATACGTCATTTAGTAGGACAACTGTCAGTTTGTTGGTCGAATTAAATTTGGCATTATAAAATTTTAATTTTTTTTTTTATTATTTTTGAGGAATTGAGGTTTAAAAACAATATGGATGTACTCTTTAGGACACCCGCTATCAATACAAATGAAAAACTGCGACAATTTTTCCAAATTGAACATCGTCTGCGAACATGTGGAACATGCAGACTTGAAGTACTGATGGAAGATCATTAATGAACAATGAGAATGACAGTGGACCGAGTACTGATTCTTGGGGTACATCTGACAAAATCGTCTTAGGGCACCAGCGGCTGCTCGTTCAGTGGGCCATAAGCGCGACTTCCGGAGGGTTAATGAGATAATTTCTTCAGTAGTTTGTAAAGTAGTAAAGCTTTTGAAAAATCTAGCAAGAGTAAAAAAAAGCAACGACTTTTTAATCAATGACCTTGTGGATATCATCATGCAACTTAAGCAACAAAAAGGTTAAGGTATTCGTGAACTAGTTCATGATTCCTAGTATAATAGTAACAGCTTACCATTCGAGCTCATTTGCTCACACAATGTGCCACAAAGAGCGAAATACACCGATTAAAAATAGAACAGCACAAAAACACTGCGAAGTGCAGAACGACCCCACAAAGAGAAACTTGAAAACGAAAAAGAGTAAAATCTGTGCACCAAGAGCTGCAAAATTTTGTTCAAAGAGTCACTGTTTTGAAGTCCACTTTTTGTGCCTCCCCTCACTGGAAACCAGGTAGGAAGGCGAATCAAACCACAATTCAGATAAAGTTTGATCTGCAGAACGTTTCTAAAATGTTTTTTGTTGCCTTCTCTGCTTCCGTGCGCGTGGGACCAAGAAGCACACTAAAGAGCCTCTTTATTTGCACTCTTTGTGGTGTGCAGCCATAGAGTAGAATGCATGTATGAATGCAACACATTTCGGAGTGAAGAGGTTTATTGTGAAAGAGAAGAGCGGTGGTTCGCATGAAAAGTGCAAAGAGCGTTTTTTATTCTTCTCCTTATTTGTTCTGAGGTGCATTACATCCCTGGAGCTCGAGCAATAATTCACAAAATCGAAAAATACTATTCATGTATATGTGAACTGATTTATGAATCAGCGACTGACCATTTTCTTGCAGGTTCACAAAATAATAAAATCTCATTCATAGAAACGTGAACTGATTCATGATTCCTAATATAATAGTCACACCTGACAATGTGCGGCCGTGAAATAATTCACAAAATAAAAAAAAATCGTTCATGTGCTCGTGAACTAGTTCATGATTCCTAGTATAATTTTCACGACTCGGACGGAACGATTCGGAATCTTGAAATAGTTCACAATATTGTAATATATTAATCATGGATCTGTGAACTGGTTCATGACTCGTAGTACATGATCTATCTTGAGTGCTTGTGACATCCGTAATAATGTTCTATTTCATACAACTCTGCGCACGTGAAATTGTCATGTGAACTATTTCACAAAATTTGGGTTTGTCGTGTAATGTCATATATTTGTGTACAGCCTATAGCGACTAGTAATAGGTGCGAGCAGCAGATATAAGAAATCTATTAGGACCTCGAACGTCATTATTCATTCGATAATGTTCAATGTGTTGTTTTGAAAGAAAGCGAAAACTGCTCTGAGTATCAAAAATATATTATAGAGCCACGAATCTTGTTAGTGATGTAGCTCACAAAACAAGATACCGCTAATCGTCTACGGTTTTCTGAACCAAATCATATTCTCACGTTACTCCGGGCACAAAATCCGATAGTAATTAAACATGAACAGTAGTCATTCCTGTCTAATTCGAAAGTGAACTCAAGAATAAAATATCACGATTACGTCCATATAAATTAAGAAAAATGTGACTAAGATCCTGAAATCATGAACATAAATTACACTACTTGTGATTAAAATATCAAACATCGTGACTATGATCCTGAAATCATGAATACAAATCACTCTAAGTGAGACTAAAATGTCACGATAACGTGAATAGAAATTACGGAAATCGTGACTGAGATTCTGAAATCATGAAATATATATATATATATATATATATATATATATATATATATATATATATATATATATATATATATATATATATATATATATATATATATATATATATATATATATATATATATATATATATATATATATATATATATATATATATATATATATATATATATATATATATATATATATATATATATATATATATATATATATATATATATATATATATATATATATATATATATATATATATATATATATATATATATATATATATATATATATATATATATATATAACATTTGTAAAATAACATTTTACAAATATGTGTTGAAATACTACAACGGCTGGTCAATACATAAGCGCTTTGCAAGCACCCTATGGTCAGTTCTAAGAATGTCCCAGCAAATTTTCCCGCAGAGACCGCTCTGCTAGATTTCTGTAAGTCTTGATTTGGCAGCCCTATCAGATTTCTGCGCATATCCTGTCGGGTTAGTTGAGCTAGGGCGTTGCATTGCAATTTTTGGTAGGGCTACTGTGGTTTTGTTATGAGTCTTGTTCGTACTTTGGAGATACACTGGTTTATAGTATATCATCTAAAAAGTATATCATTTAAACGTCATGATTTCAGGCGCTTAGTCGCGATTTTCGTAATTTCTCATCACGTTACTGTGATATTTTATTCATGAGTTTATAATCGATTTTTTTCTGGTAGAGTAGCTCGATTCATGTTCATGATCTCAGGGTTTTAGCAAAAATATGCGTAATTTATACTCACGTTTTTGTGATATTTTATTCGCTGGTTTCGTGTTGAATATTTTTGACAGAGTAGTGTGACTTATGTTCATGATTTCAGAATCTCAGTCACGATTTCCGTAATTTCTATTCACGTTATCGTGACATTTTAGTCTCACTTAGAGTGATTTGTATTCATGATTTCAGGATCATAGTCACGATGTTTGATATTTTAATCACAAGTAGTGTAATTTATGTTCATGATTTCAGGATCTTAGTCACATTTTTCTTAATTTATATGGACGTAATCGTGATATTTTATTCTTGAGTTCACTTTCGAATTAGATAGGAATGACTACTGTTCATGTTTAATTACTATCGGATTTTGTGCCCGGAGTAACGTGAGAATATGATTTGGTTCAGAAAACCGTAGACGATTAGCGGTATCTTGTTTTGTGAGCTACATCACTAACAAGATTCGTGGCTCTATAATATATTTTTGATACTCAGAGCAGTTTTCGCTTTCTTTCAAAACAACACATTGAACATTATCGAATGAATAATGACGTTCGAGGTCCTAATAGATTTCTTATATCTGCTGCTCGCACCTATTACTAGTCGCTATAGGCTGTACACAAATATATGACATTACACGACAAACCCAAATTTTGTGAAATAGTTCACATGACAATTTCACGTGCGCAGAGTTGTATGAAATAGAACATTATTACGGATGTCACAAGCACTCAAGATAGATCATGTACTACGAGTCATGAACCAGTTCACAGATCCATGATTAATATATTACAATATTGTGAACTATTTCAAGATTCCGAATCGTTCCGTCCGAGTCGTGAAAATTATACTAGGAATCATGAACTAGTTCACGAGCACATGAACGATTTTTTTTTTATTTTGTGAATTATTTCACGGCCGCACATTGTCAGGTGTGACTATTATATTAGGAATCATGAATCAGTTCACGTTTCTATGAATGAGATTTTATTATTTTGTGAACCTGCAAGAAAATGGTCAGTCGCTGATTCATAAATCAGTTCACATATACATGAATAGTATTTTTCGATTTTGTGAATTATTGCTCGAGCTCCAGGGATGTAATGCACCTCAGAACAAATAAGGAGAAGAATAAAAAACGCTCTTTGCACTTTTCATGCGAACCACCGCTCTTCTCTTTCACAATAAACCTCTTCACTCCGAAATGTGTTGCATTCATACATGCATTCTACTCTATGGCTGCACACCACAAAGAGTGCAAATAAAGAGGCTCTTTAGTGTGCTTCTTGGTCCCACGCGCACGGAAGCAGAGAAGGCAACAAAAAACATTTTAGAAACGTTCTGCAGATCAAACTTTATCTGAATTGTGGTTTGATTCGCCTTCCTACCTGGTTTCCAGTGAGGGGAGGCACAAAAAGTGGACTTCAAAAAAGTGACTCTTTGAACAAAATTTTGCAGCTCTTGGTGCACAGATTTTACTCTTTTTCGTTTTCAAGTTTCTCTTTGTGGGGTCGTTCTGCACTTCGCAGTGTTTTTGTGCTGTTCTATTTTTAATCGGTGTATTTCGCTCTTTGTGGCACATTGTGTGAGCAAATGAGCTCGAATGGTAAGCTGTTACTATTATACTAGGAATCATGAACTAGTTCACGAATACCTTAACCTTTTTGTTGCTTAAGTTGCATGATGATATCCACAAGGTCATTGATTAAAAAGTCGTTGCTTTTTTTTACTCTTGCTTGATTTTTCAAAAGCTTTACTACTTTACAAACTACTGAAGAAATTATCTCATTAACCCTCCGGAAGTCGCGCTTATGGCCCACTGAACGAGCAGCCGCTGGTGCCCTAAGACGATTTTGTCAGATGTACCCCAAGAATCAGTACTCGGTCCACTGTCATTCTCATTGTTCATTAATGATCTTCCATCAGTACTTCAAGTCTGCATGTTCCACATGTTCGCAGACGATGTTCAATTTGGAAAAATTGTCGCAGTTTTTCATTTGTATTGATAGCGGGTGTCCTAAAGAGTACATCCATATTGTTTTTAAACCTCAATTCCTCAAAAATAATAAAAAAAAAAATTAAAATTTTATAATGCCAAATTTAATTCGACCAACAAACTGACAGTTGTCCTACTAAATGACGTATCTGCAAACATGTTCGTTCGAGTTATCGTTAACCGGGACAGCTCCCCATACAGCATCATCTGGTACTTTTGCAATCCGCATTGCAATTGTTCAAAATAATTTAGAGTCGGACTCTCAAGTAAATTCTCAATGCGGAAAAATTTATGCTGGACTACGTCATTTAAGACTAACGGCGGGTATGTTACCAGTATCATCTAAAATCAAGCTCCTTAATTCTCTCTTGCGGCCACACTTTTCCTATGGACTGGAATTGATTTTAAACGCATCTGCTGGTATTTTGGATCGTTTGAGAATCGCCTTGAATCACTGTATAGGGTTGACGCTCCCTTATTTATCTCAGCCCCTCTAAATATCTCATTTCCTGATTATTCAACTTTATCATTTATTATACAACACGACTTTAAAGAATCAACTTTTCAATAACGAAAAAAAAAAAATCTTTGGAACTTAACTTATATTTTACCATTTATCACTTTCTTAAAATAGGTACAGCAAACTTATAATAATTTGAAAAGAAAGCACTCATTAGACAATTTTCTTCATCGTTACTAGCTAAATCTTCGCAATACACACCGACATATTTCACTTAATTGCACAACAATTCGAACTTTACTCACTTCTACTGTTCCACAGAACGATTCTTCACCAAATTTCGAATAAAACACTCACTTCAGAAATTTAAAATAGTTTCTTTATGATATGAAAACTATGAGATGAATTTCTTCTAAATTTTATTTAGAAATTTTATTTGATTTTTCCTAAATTCATCTCAAAATACTAATTACACACACTATAAAGCGCGAACAATGTTGCCAAAACGATATATGCGATTGTTGATTTCCGACAAATATTTCAAACAGCATGTCGATAATTGACATAGTAATATGCATCCCAATTTTAATTAATCATAACGACTAATTTCATAGAGAATTTTGATTGGTAACTTTAACTTGTTAAGCCAAATTTATCAAATGTTGCATGAAATGGAAATCTATTACAATGTTGATCATTTTCCATGTTGGTTTGTTTGGTTGCACTGATTTCGGCCGGTGTACGTTCTCCCTCTATAACAATCTGTTTTATTGTGGTCTGATAAAGGTCTTCGGTTGGTCACCCGTTCCAATATGAGACCCGTGTAGGACGGTTTTCAAGCACTTGTTTGTGATTTCTCAGTGGGTGGCATTGGGCGTTTCCCCGTGCAATGATATTCATGAAAGGGCCTATGATAAAAAGTTTTAGATTGCAAGTCGCAATTTTAAACTTTTTAACAAGTGTAAACGATAGTTTCGGAGAATGTGGTTACTGATAGTGCTCTGTTTTGTTTTCTAGGATTCAAGTCAGAGCAAGCTGCTTCCTTTGTTTACGTAATTTACAGAGTGTATGTAAGGAGAGTGACGACAACTATGAAATAAGGAACAATGATTATCTGCCAGTGTCAATCTAATCCAACAAACGACTTTTCTAATCCATCTATTATTAGGTATTGTTCCGTGTATGATAGCTGTCATTCGCTTTACACAAACACACACTCATAATCCATATGAAAATGGGAGTTTCGTAGTTCGTGATTTATTATTGTGCGTCGAAAGCTTGATTAATTGATATGATTAATCGACCAAGATAATCTACTAAGATTAATAATCGAATAAATAGTAAATCCTAGTTTTCCAACCAACAAAAGGTAGCTGGATCTATTTGGATATTTTGGAGCGCTTGTCATTTTTTGGTCGGCGATTTTCATATTTAGCGTTAGCACATACATGTACACGGATACGAAAAACTACCAAAAGTTGAGCTCTTTTGACTCAATCTCGGGGTATCGTGGAATAAGGTAAAATTAGGTAAACCGTGTTGAAGGTAGTTTCCCTTTAACCACGGCAAAAATCACAACTCATTGAATGATTTTTTATACTCAATCTTGAGTTAAATATACTTCAATTTAAGTTGAATCTACCTAATTTTGAGTAAACTTCAAACAACTCAAAAGTACCTTATTCCATGGAAGACCTGGACTGAGTCGAATCTCTCTCTTTGTTTCTGACAACACTAATAAGTGCGAAAGCGACGCCAAACTGAAAACTACCTAAATTTAAGTTAAAAGAACTTATTCTGTGGGTTGTTTTACTTTTCCGTGTAGGAATATGGAAGGAAAATATGTGCGAACTAGAGATGGGCGAATGAATCACGAATCGATAAAAAAAATCGACTCTTTAAAAAGAATGAATGAACTGCTTTTTTTCTTAAACTACGATTAACTGCAAATGTGACTAATTATTATGAACCCAATGAGATCCAACAAGAACTGAATGAGCCGATTTGACAGTTTGCCAAGATTATGTATCTTTAGAGCGAATGAAACGAAATGAATGACAAACATTGAACACTGCTTCCCGCATAAATATATACCATATGCCAACCATTGCATCAAACGTTTAAAACCATTTTCAATATGGTTCGTTCAACAATAGATTAACCATTGCCTGGTATAATATCGAACATAACCATTATCGTTTTTCCATTCTTGACCATACAAACAACGGGTTGTTAAGAACAGTCACCATACCAAAATATGTTTTTTCCGTATACATTTTGACAACATACCATTCAAGAACCATACAGTTTATGGTGACATGCATATTTTAAATCTAGCGATGTATAAAATATTAAGTGGAGAAAAAAATCTCTTCCCTGCTCCTTCTCAATTCTATCGATTGATGAAGATTTATTTTGTTACGCGCCAGCTTCTGAGGAAAGCTAAGTAAACTGACGCTTTATCCAATTGAGGTATCGCCGTATTACTGAGAGGTTAGGATTTTTGGTCATGTTAAACTACAGGTTTTTGGAACAGGGTAAACAGATATGCGAATGACAGAGACCACCACAGCACTGGCACAAAACTACAAAGTAATATACAAAACTCTAAAATAGGATACATGGAAGATATTGGAAATGGTAACTAAACTGAGTACGGTAGTATACACGCAGAAAAATGTATTGTAGATATAACAATATTCTGGTTCAAACTCAATAATAATTATTATTATCTCAGGGCTAAAAATATTCAATAATTGATTTAATCCATAATATTATTTTTACAATAAATTCTGGTTTTGACGTTTCTAGATTTAAATCACATTGTCGGTTGAATCAACAATAAAATTGTTGAAACAATTGACATTGTTATTGATCGAATGATGTAAGCACGATTAGTTCAACAATATTCTGATTTTGAAGCAACAAATAATGTGGTAAACAATTCCTATTTAAATGTTTATTTTAAATAAAAATAAAACAATATTTTTATTGAATTTTTATTTATAATAAATTGTGCCAATATCTTACAGGTTCATTTGTCAGACAAGTTTCATCATTTCCGATTTGTTCTGAAAGTTAGAAAGATAATATGACTCAATATATTTAAATTATTTTAATATTGGCACTTACCCAGAGAGTTTCCTTTACGTCAGTATATAATTGTAGCACTAGCCCGGAACTGTCCTGTATGTTGCAACTGGGTTGGAAAGTCTGTGAAAACAGAAATTTTACATTTAGTAAAGAAATAATTATGATACGGTTTGCTTTGGTTTTCTTACTAACATTTATGAAGAAAAATACCTACGGTGCAAAGAATACACACAAAAATACACAATACACGCTGATATGCTACTATGCAAAACTAAGATAAAACACAATTTGGTTGAAGTAAAAATAATATTGTTAGTTCAACAATAAAACAATGTATACTTAACAATAAATGAGTTTTGAATCAATAATAGAGTGAAGATTTAAATCAAAAATGAATATTGTTGGTTTAAGCATTTGAAATTTCGCTGCGTGTAATATTTGAATTATAATGGTAAAATGTATCAATAGTATTCCCAATATGGTGAGTATTATATGAATAGTTAGGAAATGGTTCCGAAGATGGGGATGGTATTTATTTATACGGGTTATTTTCACGAAATACAACATCAACAAAACAGCTGTTATATCCAACATAATGTTAAAAAAAGTGTTTCAATCAACCCAAGGTGAAGCAAAGCCCTCTCATGGTTTCCAAATTGTCACAGCTGGCATTTGAAAAGATTTTTAAAAAATCACGTCTAAATGGGAAGACTCGTCAAATACAACGGTTGCAGTTATATTGGAGATTGTCAAATAATAACAGAACCTCCTCTCACACTCACATATGATCCAACTGTTTGATGGAAGGAAAGAAACTTAGTTTACCGTACTCTTTTCGAAATTATGCTAAAACGCCTATACTTGCCTTCAACGTCAACATTCTTTCTAATAGTATTTGAGAAACATAAGAGTCGATTTTAGTGAGTGAATCGGAAACGGTTCACTCACCAAACTGAATCGGTTTGCCCATCTCTAGTACGTACTGTACATTAATCTTGAAAACACCACCAAATGAATGAAACAGCAAGATACATCGAGTACATAATGATTGTTTTGATTTGACTTCTATCGCACGGAGGGTCACAATACTCGTAATCAGAGTTAAAAATATTCAAATTCATTGAATGAATCATTGATCATTGATCACATTTAGTCGCATTCATTTTCAATATTCAGTGACGCAATTGAAAACGTCAAACGAACAAACTGCCTATTCATTCAATACAGGTTTCCATTCATCTTCGATTATTGCACGAAGCGAACGTCCAGCAACGAATCAAACGCATCAAAGTATGCCCTGGCACAATGTAAGCGATGATAACTATTACTTTATATGCGATGATAACTATTACTTTATATGTTGCGTAGGGAACCAGAATCGCCAAAGTTGCTCACCCTTTCCTGCTTCTCGCTATCATAGGCCGAAATGCCACTCACTGAACGACAGATACCAAGTCAATTACACAGCGCAAAACAGTGAGCTGCAGCTGAGGAATTTGAATCGGGTAGGCTACCGTGTCAAATAATGACCAACTTGTCGCGGTTTGCGAACAGGAAAAAACTTGCACCTTTATTTAAGCCGAGAATACAAAATCGAATAACAATTTATTGATGCTACTTCTTCGATGACTTGGTTGTAACTAACTGGCTCTTATGAACTAAGTAGATGTGAAAGGCGGAGAGAGAATCATGAACCTTCGTCTTGAATCTGTGATGAGCGAGAGCAATGTCATGTATAGCAGTAATGGTGAGATGAGCTGCCTCACTAACGATTATTGATCTCATCTCTCATGTCGACTCAACTCGCTACCAATATTGCTCTGACATACAACAACCAACACTTGAAAACATTTATCTAGATAATTAATTAAATGAATATTATGGTACGATATTAAACTGAATGAATCACATGGATTTTTAAATGAATATTTTTTCTATTCTCCACGGGTCACATCAGGTTCATTTTCAGCCGTCAAAAATGGTTTCGATTATTTTTAACTCTACTCCTGAGAATCAGGGGTTCTATTCATGGCCTTTGTTATTATCGTATTCGATGAATTAAAAAGGCCAATAATGTGATAAAATACTTTGGAGGAAAATTACGGACAAACCATCACATTCATAGCACAAATTTTTCAAACGAGAAATAATTTCTACAAATTTTACGACTACTAATGTGATCTGAACTGTTTCTTCGCGAATATATTCTCCAAGCAGCTGGACAGTTCGCTTAATGATCATTTTAAAGAGTTGAGGTTATTTTGTTAAGGAGTAAACCTAAAGAAGAGAAGATTTTAATTTTGAAGAACTACGCTATCACAACCCATATGTGAAGTGAATGTCAAGAATGTCAAAGCGACTGATCAGCGTCTGGTTTATTAATGACTTTGGAAAATTACAAGATTTCTCCACTCAGCGGAACTAAATATTGTAACTAAACCCCATTGAATTTAGTCGGAATATAATTGGCTGATTTCTGTTAGAAACCGTGCTTAAATCACACAGCCGATCCCTACTCGGAATCGGTCGTTTCATTTTAGTTGGAATTCTGATGAAAGTCATTCGAAAATCCAATTCAAATTCCAGTTGAGTTTGACAGGGAGGTTTTTATTCTTTTTTACCTCCATTAATTAAGCCGAATTTGGGAACTGTAAGACGAACTCTTAGGAGCATTGAGATGAAATCAGGGGCACGATAGTGACAACTTTAAAACATTTTTTAATGAAATTAGTGTCAAAGTTTTAATTTTCAAGCTTTGTGGGTCATGCGTCTATATGTAGCTAGCTATGTTTGCCAAAAACTTTCATTATATGTCAATTATATGTATATTGCAGAATAATCGAATTTTTTCCCAGACGTGCTACTAATGAGATGAATAAGGGAGCGTCTACCCTACGTTGGGTCTGTAATTTATCAAGAGACGGCAGAGTAACACATTTACAAAAGCAGCTTTTGGGCTGCTCTTTTTATGAATTCTTTAAACTGAGAAGCTGTGTTACCTTATTCAAAACTATTGACCTGTTGGGTCCAAACTATCTGCGTTGCGTTGCGTTGCGTTGCGAAGCACGGTGCTATTCGTAGATTGCATACTAACGATTATCATGTTGCCTATAGGTAGCTCAACTCATCTTGCTTGTGAGATAAATGATCGGGAATGAACTTTATCTCTTATGAGTTCAGTAAACCAATAGCATGAGAATCGTTATTGCCGGCCACGACCATCTTCACCGATACTTAGGATAGGGTAGGAAATGTTGATGTAATACCTACTTAAGGAAGGCCCCCGACTCAGCGACGCTTCCATAGATATTACGGAGTTGGATTGAAGGACAGGTACAGGTCTAGGATTCGCCACAAGCAGGCAATGCGACCACAAAATGAATATGTTTTAATACAGAAATATCGTAGTTCAATAAAGGAAAAACTGATCGTTGCCAAATATTACTAATCTGATCTACTAATGACCACAAGCAACAAATTCCCCGCCTTTGCAGGAATTCGAATCTTGTTAGAATATAATTAAACAAGCTCGCACATATCCAACCGAGCGCTAATGTGTTTCAACATGCTTCATAAGTCAGATTCCTCAAATTAAAAAAAAACATGTTCTGCTTCAAGCCAACACACAAAAGTTCTAAGAATCCCAATGGAAAGCATGGTAACATTTTTTTGTATATGCGATAATATCCACAGACCGCCCGTAGAAACTGCCGAGTGTTGCAAAAGTAAACTATACACTTATCGGCATAGCTGCCAAATCGTTTGCTGCATAGTCATAATCCGATCCTCGAAAAATCCGCAATGAGCAATTAGCATTTTATGCACTCTTATTTACACTTGCAATTATGCAGGCACGTGAAGTTCTATCTCTTTTCGATCATTTTTTTAAAACTTTGCAATATACAAACGGTATTTGGATACGGTTACAACATTGAAATATATTTACACCATCAGCTGATCAGATTCTCACCATTTCACTGGGGTGCCCATGTTGGAGGCCGCCCCGGAAGCCCTAGACCTAGGGCTCGCTCGGGTACTCCTAACAGCGAACCGTGGCCAGCTTTAGGCCGTTACACCGTCCGCCGAAATTTGAACTCTTCGTCGTCACTGTCACCGAGCGTCTTGCACCCAAAAAAGAAAACCAACACTTGAACACTTTTTGCTACTTATTTTTGATGATCCCTTCACTAATTGCTCGATGTTTCGTATTCTCTTCAGGAGCCCTGGTTTGAACCCACAAAACTATGGGATATTTTTAAACGGCTTCCAGTTTTCGAGAGAAAAACAAAACAAATGTCAACACTAACACCTTGTATTCGATATTCTTGGCCCGTGTTTTCCACCACGGCCTCCCTACGGCTGACGAGACTTGACTAATTTAGGAACTTCACCAGTAATAATTAACTGGCAGTTCTGGTCGTGAAGTACATATTTTACTTCTTCATCCGCGAAGTGGCAGGAACGGCTCACTGGGCCAGTAACGACGAGGATCACAAAACTTCTCTCCTTCTTCTGCACTCTCGCTCGGTCGGTCAGTCGGCGCTGCGACGCGGCTACTTTCGATCTAGCGCCTCCGATCGTTCACAGCTTACTCCCTGTTGGGTCCAAACTATCTGCTTGAAAAACTACGGCCATTTAGAAGCGCTAGAGTAAGACACTACGTTGTACCGCAGCATAACTCCTCTCATTACGGTAGTACCACAGACGTTTAGGCTCGATTTGAATCGTGTGTAAATACCCGCTACTGAGATTCCGAATAAATCAGACGTCAAACACGTTTGGCAAACGTTTGTAGATGGCGCAGTGATCGATACAATGCAGTTAGAGTGCAGCTGTCAAACACGTATAGCAAACAGTTGCGCAGATGGCAATAATGAAACACGGGTTTCCAACGTTTATCAATTTGAAAGTTTACACAGGTTTTTAATTTTTTTTTGTTCTAGCCTAAATGTCTGTTATCTGTGGTAGTACCTTCTTCGTTCGGGCAATAATTCTATGGAATCAACTGCCTGATAATATTCACACTATTTTATCTACTGCAAGATTCTACAGTGAGTGCTTGAACTGCTTGAGTGGAGAAAATTAGATGGATTGGGATGAGCAATAGACTAAGGAACTTGATAACATATATAATTTTTTTTTATTTTTTTGTTTAATTTTTTGAATTTATTATTTGTGGTTTGTACAACATTATCACCAATTGTAGTAATTTATAAGAGAATATTCTTACTTTACAAGCATTTGAATCAATAAACATGAAATATGAAAAATATGAATGTATAAAACCTATTTCATGGTTTTGTAAACTAGTTCATAAATGGTGGGTTGTGATTAATTCACTAGCAATCAGGAATCAGCTCACGTATACACTCAGCTTTTTTGCGCGGTATTTTTTACGCTGTTTTTTTTACGCGGATTCTGAAATTTACGTGGATTTTGAAATTTACGCGGTTTTCATTTACGCGAATTTTGAAATTTACGCGGTTTTTATTTACGTGGATTTTTTAATTTACGCGGTATCCATTAACGAGGTTCCCATTACCGTGGCGGATTCTTAAATTTACACGGTCTTCATCTACGCGGATTTTGAAATTTACGCGGTTTTCATTTACACGGGTTTTGAAATTTACGCGGTTTTCATTTACGCGGATTTTGAAATTTACGTGAACTATTTCACGAGCACGGATATTGGATCGTCACTATTATTTTTGGAATCATGAACTATTTCACGATGATTGAATGAATTCATGAAGAATATTACGGGTTTCGTGAAATAGTTCACGAGAAAATATATTTTCAAAAAACTATGAATAAAATCACGATTCAAACTTTGATTTTATGAATGATGTTCATAAATTTGTGATCTAGTTCATGTACAGAAAATCGATTTAGTAATAGTACGGCGGAAACAGTGACTGAAGTTTAAAAAACAAAAACAAATATCTTCACAAATAAAAACGTCATCTAGGCGTTACTGAATGAAAATGGAACATAATTATAACACACTTGATTTTTGTTCATGGTACCTGTTATCGTAACGTGATTGTTTCAGAATTCATGGCACTTTATTCACGTCTTTGGGAAAACATTTTTTTGTGCAAATAAACGAATTGATAAGAAAAATGAAAAGCTGTAATTATATTCAATAGAATATTAATTGTTACTTTCCTAGCTAACACTTTCAATTGAGATTTACGAATAAACTAGTATTAATTGTTGATAATTTGTAATAAGTTTATTCAACGCGAAAACGAATTTGCTATTGTGCAAATACTAACAAGGTTGCTTTCGCCTATAATTAGGCATCGTAATCTTCTCTCATTCATGCGAGATGGAGATTAACCAATATCCAATTTTTTCAAGATAAGACGAGTCATAATTTTCCGTCTCAACTAAACAACGTGAGAATTTTAATATATTTGGAATTAGCGTCAGCCGGGTGTATTGGTCAAGTGCCGTGGTTCTGAAGAGACGAAGGCGAAACGCAAACACCTGGACTAATTATATTTTTCGTTTTTAGTTTAAGTTGTTCACACTGAAAGATGCGGATTTTCGTAGCATAAGTTGAAAAAGCAAAAAAAACACGCAAGGGAAGGTAAGGTATAGCGTGATATGTTTAGTTCATTCTCCGGTGGATTTATCTGTACGGAGAACTTGTGTGAGTGTTAATACCTTTTCAGTTGAAATTGTGAGTTTTTTTATTTTCGAGGTGGGAATTATCCGGACCCTTACTCATATGAACGATTTGTGTTGTTTGTTTGTTTTTATTTACGTGGTTTTAAATAAAGTTACATTCCTCACGTCATATGAACGATAAATGGAACGCCTGCCTTCCATTCACTTCAAAAGGGCACACAAGTAACACTGAAGTCAGCATCTTATTAGCCGTAAACTAAAATGAATGCAAGTGCTATCGTTTTCAATTATCAGATTGCACAAACGAAGCATGTTACAAAACTGATATACATAATGTTCATTGAAGAACAGATGAATCAACAGTTGAAACGTTGGTTAATCATAAATTATAAACGTTTCGTCAATTATAAATTAGTTATTATAAATAAATAATATTATATTCAGCCCATTGCATCGGAAATGTTTCGTTTTGTCAAAGTGAAATATTTCGTGTATTGTTCGTTGTCTTTATGTCTATCCTCCACGACGTTGGCGTCATGTTGTGAGCATGAGCAGAACCACTACACGCATATTTTTGTTGTTTCACTCTTGCTGATATCGGATTTAAAAATATTTGAATTGGAAAATAATGGCGAATCATAAAAACACAAAACGCTCGATAGATAAATGAGATGAACGATGTACTGATGCCACGTCAAAAGTGTGTGTAAGCAAAAAATTAGCGTTTCATTTATCTGTCCGCTGCTTTGTCCTACCCCTCTACCATCGTGTTATTTCTTCTTTCTCATTTCAGAGTAGCTGGCAGCCCGGATCATTTACTTTTATGTCGTTTGCTTCGCATCTCAGTTCCAATCCAACATGGCGGTCGAAAATTTCCGAAAGTTTTGTGTTTTGTTTCCACGCCGTGCTGTATGAAAGAGGATTTGGCTGTGTAATTCGTTGCAAATCCTAATAAAATTCATGCGAAAAGTTAGATAAAGTGAAGAACTATAAACTACAATAGTTATTTCGAGTTGAGATATAAATTCTGGTGATAAAATTAGCTTGTACCGCAAACGCGTCTGTTTTCCCTCTTAGTGGCTGGAAAAAGAAGAAGTTACGCGTAGCTTTTCCCATGTAAACTTCTGTTCAGTTTGAAAAAATACTCATTGAAAGAACTGGCGGCAAACGCGTTAAGTTACAGCATTGAGGAATGGACAGTTACAATATGATGAATAACTCCTATGGGAATATTGTGTATAGTGGCCAAACAGGTGAAATTACCGAGCTGCAAGGTGAACCACAGCCAGTAACTCACCAGACACATTACATTGAAGACCCAAATCATATTTATCAGCAACCCACTGAAGAGACGCAATCTACAATTGAAGTTCTGAAAGAAAATCACTTCCAGGAGCGGGACAGCATAATAGCGAATAACGTTCAAGAGCAAAGTGACATCGATTCGGTGGCCTATCAAGTGAATTCGTCAGACATGGAGCAACCGGATGCGACCAAGAATCACGATAGTGAAATCGAGGTAGCCCCTGAAAATACACAGTCAGATGAGCTACCTGAAACCGCGGAAGAACCGACGAAGGAGGAATCAAACGATGATAGCAAAACCGAAGAAGTGAAAGATGAGAATCCAGAAAACAACAATGAAGCCGGCACGGAACAAGATCAACCTGACGGAGAGTCGTCAAAAGATATTAAAGAAAACAAAGTTGCTGATGAGGACAGCAAAAAAATCAAAGTCTTTCGCAGAGATGGAGAACCAGCTGATTTGGATGTTTGCCGAGTATGTACGTCAAAAGATAATCTGTCTGATATTTTCGAGTTCGAATCTTCGGTTAGGATTTGTGATCTAATAATGAAAATATGCACAGCGGTTCGCATAACACAGCGGGATCATTTACCCCATAAAATTTGCAACGGGTGTGTCGAGAAAGTCAGAATCGCTTACGAGTTTAAAACAACCTGCGAGAATACTGATAAGGAACTACGAAAAACATTGAAGAGGGCTTATAATAAGAGTCGAAGAACAACCGATTTCGTTATTGTCAACTGTCCAATGTCCGACGAGGAAGAAAATGACGATGAACCGCAGGACGATGACGAGTACAAAGTTTCGCAGTCGGAAGTTGAATCCGAGCCAGTAACATCCGACGACAGTTTCGCACCGGCAAGTAAAAAGAAGAGAACCCCTAGACGAGGACGAGGTCGCAGGCCAAAGATAGAAGTTACTCCGCCGACCTCGACTGGCGTTAAGCGGCGACGGGGTAGGCAGCCTGCTGCCAAACCATCGCCTGCAACTCCTGCTGCGGCCACTCCCCGTCGAGGTCCAGGACGCCCCCCTAAAGCTTCAAAATCACCAGGAATTGCTAACGTGGTCTATATAGAAGCGCCGGAAGCCAGTTCGACGGACAGCGAAGATGATAAACCGATCAAACAGCGTAAGACTCACGATTGCACAAAGTGTGATGAAACTTTCAAGACAGGCGTTGAGCTGAAAGAACATCTTCAAACACATAAGGGCGATCTGTTCCCGTGCACAAAGTGTGAAAAATCTTTCAAGTCGAAAGTGTACTTGTCGAATCACTTGGAGCGGCATGACCAGGACGATAAGAAGCGTGAAGAGAGGATCAAGGCGAAGGAGCTCAAGAAACAACAGCAACGGCAGAAGGAGCTTCAGAAGCGCCAGAAGGAGAACGAGGAACGTTCCAAGAGACCGAAACTGCCAGCTTCTTCTAGCAGTGCGGAAAAGAAGAAAAAGGTGGAACCCGTACCCGCCAACAGTGGGAGAGATCTCTTCAAATGTGTGGCGCCGGTTACTTCTACATATTGGAGCGATAGCTTCTCGGATTAAGTCGGCAATAATGATGGGTTCGACTGTCAGTAGGTTCGAAACGGCTGCGAGCGTGAGGTGAGTTTGTTATTGATCTTGAGTTGTATTTTGTAATGCAAGATTCTGAGTTTTCGAGAGCCCTTTGAAAATGTTGACATTGACAGCTAAAAACTGAAGAAGTTACTGCATAGTGTTTTAAAACGTTGTTTTCGTGCTCAAAATAAATAGTGTCTAAACGTTAACTTTAGAAGTATAGTTTGTTTGGATAAGTTGTAGCCCTTATCATTGCGCATCCATAGGAGTATATCGTGATTAATTCACCTATAAGTGATACACGACATTTATTTTCTGAACCAATTGAGATGACTTCTCGACAAACATATGATTACGGCCTAAAAGCCAACTGTCAAAATCCACATTGCATGGAAATTTCGGACAAACAACATGCCAATCACAGATGTTGGTAGTAAACGAAAGCGAAAAGTTTTCTCTTTCATAAACTGTTGTGAACTAGTAACGGTTTGTCCGGAATTTCCATTAAAAGTGGATTTTGACAGTTGGCTTTTAGGCCGTAATCATATGTTTGTCGAGTCTTCAAAGCAAAGTTTTAGCAAATGTTACTACAAATTGCTGAAGACGCTACATATCTAGCTTTAATAGTTTACAAGTTATGGAACATAATATATAGAAGACCCCTTAAGATTAATGATTTATCTGCCTCACAATCTATGAATATACAAGCAGGAGCTAAACGAAGAAATGCGAACATATACCCTCCATACTAGCTGTTAAAAAGCAGCACTACCCTGCAGATGAATTTCTTACAGTTACGGAAACAGAAATTTAAATCAAGCTACAATAATTACATGATTTATCTATGAAATTTACTATGAAAAGATGAAGTTTCTTGTCGCAGTGCGCTTGAATATTTCATTTTATACCACTTCGATGGCATATTGTTCTGAACATAACACTCCGGGGAATCGCGTCGACTAACGATTAGGCCACTACATGACAGCATAAGCTTGTAATTTCAGTATTTTCTGACGTTGCTTGCTCCTTAACGAGTTATTTAAGGTTAAAGTTATCCTAAAAATTTCGCGAAATATGAAATATCTTTTTAATTTCAACAGATAGCAAGTAACTTTGTCCAGCAAAAATATGTGTTTCGATACCGCAAACAACTTTGTGAAAGGCTCTAAGAAGGTAGGAAAATGTCTAAAAAAGTTATCATGAAAAAGCTAACTTTAAGGGGTCTTCCATATAATATGTTCCATAACTTGTAAACAATTAAAGCTAGATATATGATGTCTTCAGTAATTTCTTTTGTAGTAACATTTGCTACAACATTGCCGAAGACACAAAGTCTCCATCTTAATTAGTTCAGAAAATAAATTTCGTGTATCACTTATAGGTGAATTAATCACTAGACAATATACTCTTGTAGATGCGCAATAATAAGGGCTACAACTTCTCCGAATAAATTATACTTCTAAAGTTAACGGTTTAGCCGCTACTAATTTTGAGCATGAAAACGACGTTTTAAAAAACTGTGTACTTGTACCATTACATTTCTTTACACTGATTTGCTTAACACCTTGTTAACTTAATAAAAAGTGCTAAATAAAAAACCATCTCATGAAAAGTGTTCATGCCATTGTTCAAATTTTGCCATAAGGTCCATTACGCTCAAATTTTTCATCTCCTTCTCAAAGTTATTACAGTTCCTTTCTTACCTATTTACGTAACGTATTCGAATAATCCTCCTCTTCCTAGCTTCAAATTATTTCCTGTTTTTGTAAGGGGTGTAGAAAAAGAAAATATCTAGGAATGAGATGAAATTCCTGAAACTGTTAGCAACCGAATACAGCAGCACAGCAGAAAACAAAATAAAAATCGTTTATCTTTTATCTACCAAAACATGTACTTTACGTAGAACGTCGAAAATTTCTACTAAACGTGTACTTCAGCAGTTTGCACTACAACTATAAGCATAAATCTCGACAAACATATGATTATGGCCTAAAAGCCAACTGTCAAAATTCACTTTAAATGAAAATTCCGGACAAACCGTTACACGCCAATCACAGATGTTAGTAGTAAACGAAAGAGAAAAGTTTTCTCTTTCATAAACTGCTGTGAACTGTGTTCGGCTAGTAACGGTTTGTCCGAAATTTCAATTCAAAGTGGATTTTGACAGTTGGCTTTTAGGCCGTAATCATATGTTTGTCGAGAAATCTCCTGTTCAATGGGATTCTCTATACACATGAGACAACTACGTGTAGAGCGGCAGTTAACACGTTCATCGTAGATAACAAAAACAAAATATTCAGATAGCAGATCATATTATGCCAAGTTATCTACTACCCATTGATACATAAACATTTTTATTTGCTCCGACCCCATAATGGGTGACATAATTTATGAACAACCCCTAATTAAGTAGCTATAAGTCCAAAGTACGATTTCGCAGTTCGTTATATTCTTCGGGAAAATTGAGAATACATTTGTTGAACCCCATGAGGACGAGCTACCATCGCGTGTGGAGCAGTTCTTATATGAACAATAGTAACGTCAATACTTGGAAAGTGTTGAAAATAGTATTGATAGTGTAGGGTGGATGTACCAATAGTCGCATACTTAAGGTAAACTTTTACCAAAAAATCGATGAATGTGGGCAATGTTAATACACTAAACGAAAGCTTTCAATCCCTACTTCATAAAAAAATATAACGATGGTTTAATAACCAATTTATGTATTCAAAAGCGCTTGTACCACTATAGGAACACATGTTACAATAGTGATGCAATCGCTAATTTCGGTTCCCATTGTTGCAAATCCCATTGATTTCTTATGGCACTTGCAACTATAGGTACATTAGATGCACTATAGGTGCAAGAGAGCTCAAAATTCGAAGAAAATCAATTTTTTTAATAGTTATTTGAACAAATTTCAAGGATAAGTTTTATTGTCGCATAATTTTAGTGCGATGAATCGGTAAAAAAATATTTGTTGATGGTTGATACCTTAGTTAGGCGTAAAACCTACTACTACTACCTACTATTGGTACACCTCAACTATAGGAGCACCCACCCTAATTGAAAAAAAGTATAACGATGATGTACATTCAGATGCAAATTCTATCATTACATCAAAAGCATTGATCGTGTTAGGCCCGCTTAAAACTTGCAAAGCGGTTTCTGAGATTACGTTAGCGGATTGTGTCTTCTTCATAGCATTGTTACTTGTTGTTAAGGGATTAGGGGCTACTAATAAAATACGTAACGATTTTAGGTTGAATCGTACCCCCTAGTACAACAAAATGTGACACGGTGTTAGCATATGGGAGATGGGGAGTAAGCTACGCAACATGTTTTCACCGAAAGCATATTTTACAGAATTTGTTACATGCTAGAGGAGGGGAGATGGGTATATAAAAATTGGTGACAAAATGGTACATGGGGGAGGGAAATGATTTTTGGGCAAGTTTTGAGTTACCTAATGTATGTATGGCCCATAATATGATATATCAAAACGACAGTTGCATTTAAAGATCACAAATTTTGAAAATTTGACAAGGGCTCCAAATAACACGGTTTCTTGCATTCAGTTATGTTTTATAATTATAATCCTTATCTACAAAGATTTCATTTCTTATTATTATACTTTAGGAGTGCTGCGAATGGAACAACTATATAACGGAGAGTGCCATTTTGATTGCGTGTGAAGTGTTACACTATTGTTTTCTTCGTTATTTTTCTACGAAAACAGTGATAATCACGAGACAGATGGAAAATCGAAGATGGTTTTGACATTATGAATCAGTAAATTGATACAGACGTGGCACTGCAGTGGCTTGTAAATAATGCTGATTTGTTTTAAAAGAAATAATGGACGGAAAAATCAATGTTGAGTAAGGTATTTTCAAAAAAACTTAGTCTATAAGTTACATTATCAAATCAATTGTTCATACTGAGGGCATTAATTGCTGGTACTTTGTAGCAAAAGAATACAATCACCTTTTTTTAGTTTTTCGGAGCGTAGGACATTATTTCTCCGATCGATAAAATGATTTCATTCACTGATATCTCGTGTTATGTTTTCACAGAGATCAGCAGTTTTACTAAACTCTATTTAATAAGAAAGTTGTGTGAAACACAAGGGCGTTTGCTTGTCGATCATTTCTTTGTACTATCTCAATATCCAGGATGCAGATAATTGTTTTCGTGCAATGTCCAACCGAAAAGAGAAAACACAGTGAAGTTCACAAATAGAAAAGCACTAGAATCACCTATAGACTAAACTTGTTTTATAATAGGATTAAATGCCGCCAATTTATGATTATCAGCAGTTGGAACTATCTTTAAAGACCATATTCAATAAAAGGAAGAATAGAGAAAAAATTGTTTTTCTTTGATCGTTAGAGAACATCCCTGAACAAGAATCTGCAAAAAAGTCAAGGTTTATTGCCTCTCAGTACATACTTCTTGTTAGGTTTGAACACGTATTAAGCTCCCGTCTTGGTCTCGTAATTCAAACGTCCAGTCTTAAGAGGGTCCTCTATTCGCGAGGTCTAAAATTGAGCACTTTTTGGGAATAAATTGTAAAGCATCTACTCAATGGATTTTGAAACTTTTTTTTTTATTTTGAAGATACATGTTTTGACTTTTCAATTTTACATTTGAAGACGAAAAGAAAAATCTCTCGCGACCTTGAATATTCATTGATGTTGAAACTTCATGAGTCCCGCTTAAGTAAAGTTTTGGCAAATTGGGTAATCTGTAATCAAAAAACTCACGTTGGCTATGTTTAGACGAGAGGGGTTTCTTGTATTTTATAAATTGTAAAAGTTATGTAACGATTTGTGAATATTTCCAATATTTACTTTATGTTTTGTCCTATTAAGGGACGTAAAAATGAAACAAATTGACATTTTGCAAATCTCTCTCGACCAAACATAGCAGTATATTTTCTGAGCAGTTGGAGACAAAATTATTGAAATCAGACCAGTACTTCTATGAGAAGTCTTACTTGACCGCTTAAAAACACTACTTCCGGGAAAACGCGTTTGAAGATAAAGTACAGTGTCTAACTCGATTGTAGTACCTTACTAGATAATCTATTATACCGGGTCCGCAGAGCTCACCTTCCTCATCATGAAAATGTTCATGGCTTTGCAAATTTTGCTCTCTCAGTTGAATTCGGGTTTGTTTTGCCGTGACACCCAATTTGCGTTCAGAACGAGGTATACGTTCACTGTCGAGTCAGTAGTATCTTTCAGCTTCAGTCCCCAAGGTAATTCCCATCACCTCCATAGCCTGTAAGATCGATGAAAATCCTTGGTTGAAGATGCTGACTGCCAAATAAGTCAACATTGACCGCCTGCCTACCAAAATTTGTGCGTTTTGGCGCCAAGGAACAGATTCCACTATTCAGAGACTCATTGATGTTTTGGGTGTGAGCTCCTAAGCATCTTTCTAATAAATCATTAGATGATAGACTTTCGTAGATCCTGACATGTTCGAAAGTTTCTAAAGTTCCTTTTACTTCAGTCTGACGCCACTTGCACCAACTGTCCTCGCCGGGTGAACACTTTGATTGTTGGGGATTTTCGTTCGATGACGAGCAGTGTTCGAGAGAAGCCCGGATTGCATTTCGCATATGTTCTAAAGAATTTCTCCGAATCTCCAGCCCATAAAATTTTGTTAGCTTGCCGATTGATTTGTCCCTCAACTTTCCCTTTCCTCGATTCGAAAAAAATCCATTTTTTTGAAACCTACTTAAACGTACCCTATACACGAGCAGAAATATTGTCAACAAATAAATTTTTGATCAACATATTGATCGGATCAACATAGAACTCAAATCGGGGATGTTTATTGACCCTTAAATATTGGTTTACCGATCCTTTTTGTGTTTTACGTTTTTACTAGCTTCCACACTGATCTAGACCGTCAATCCACCAATAAATGTAAAATAATGTATTTTTGCCTTTCTGTTATGTTATCGTTCATTTCTTTCATTAGGGATCATCCATAAATGACGTAGCATTATATGGGGGAGGGGGGAGTGTTGCATTTTGTGATGATGTGTGACGACAGGGGGTAGGGGGTCATGTCACACTACGTCGCTTTTTTAAAGGGGAATAACTAACATCGTTTTTTATGTAAAAAAAAATATGGAGCAAGGAGGGGGAGAGTTACCGTCAAGCTACGTAATTACCAGGGGGTATTTAATGGTTTGTGATGAAATGCTACGACGGGAGAGGGGTGCATTAAAAATCACTCAAAAAATGCTACGTCATTTATGGATAGTCCCTTACAAAATATTGAGTCTGCCGTCGTCTAAGAAAGATTCTCTCACAACCTAGATATATTAGGTTTGTTCCAGTACATAGAAGTTACTACCTGTTGCTCCGGAGCAAAAAATTCTTGCTTCTTTTCACTCCGGTTTGCCACCACAAGAAGAAAAAAGAGAAGAAGATAGTACAGGAACGATTTTCTCCCTGTTTGCTCCGGAGTACTTCCAGTTTCTCCTGGTACTGGAACAAACCTATTATATCTTTGTAAGAAAGTCCATCGAGGACGAGACAGTTGGCTTATCAAAGCATGATTGACTCACAGATGGCACGTGTGTAAAAATGATGATGGGAAAATTGGCATTTATCAAAATGCGGTGATTTTGTTTTGGTGCTTGAGAAATTTTTTCTAATATATTCAAACGAAATCCAAAATGGCAAAATCGTTAGGTAAGTTATAGAAATCTATCAAAGATAAAAGTGCAAAAATCTTTTGTTATTTAAATAGTTTTAATCGTTGCTGATATTGGTTATATTTCAGAAATAAAAAAATGTGTTGTTCCCGCGTGCCTGAACTATTTTGGTGCATCCGGAAGTTGTTGAATGGAAGCAGTTCATGCACTTATCCGGCAAGTAAGATTTCGCTTTTGAATTGTGTTTAAATATATATTTATGATCGGATATAAATATAAATATATATTTATGATCGGATAGAGACGGTTCAGTTTCATTTGGAACCTGCCAATTTTCAAGCTCGATCGAAATTCTTTCAGAGCAAAGCGTTATGTCTAACACCTCCTCCCTCCCAGACCTCGCAAAAGTTGGTCGGTTGCCCGCTTTCAGAATAGAGAGATTTGTTACTTATGTACTCTATCAGTTCAGAGCCTCTCAGATTGATGTCTGAGCTGCCCCAAATGATGTGATGAGCATTCGCATCACATCCGATACTGAGCGGAAGCCCATTTCTGCTACAATATGGTACAAATCATCAGAAGGAGATGACTCGTTATGCGCTAGATATGCAGAACAATGTATATATTTTTTGTCTACGTTTCCGACAGTCAGTGTAACTGTGCCAACACAAATATCGCGAGTTGTGAGCTTCGATATGAGACACACTTCAATAGCCTTATTTGCAAGAATGCAAGCACGAGGCGTTTCACGTGGGGGTATTCATGCCTGTCTTGCTAGCAATAAAGGCAGTGTTAAGCAACTTTCCAAAATAGAAGTTTCCTGGAGATTGATTTGTGCTATTCTAACCATTGATGATAAGAGAACTGAACGTTTCATTTCCAACATAAATTGCACAACAACTAGAGGACACCAAGCGAGTTGGGATGTTAACGTATATAGCGAGCCATATCAGGTTTAAATGAGACATGATTCCCATGATTTGTGAAGAAAATAATGGTCCACTGTGTCAGAGATTCGCATAACACAGTAAGGGGCAAAACCCAAAATGCTCCGTGCGCGACTGGTACATTTTAGACCCTCCAGTCATCAAGTCCTCGGTACTACACCTTGACTTAGAGTCTCCTACTTTTAGTCCCCTCCTACGACATGGGAGCAGGAACCCAGTGGCTCAGTGTGGCTTCTACCACACGGCCTCCGGGCAGGTTCGTCTGTACACATCGAAATTTGATAATCGAAACTTCACCGAACTACCATCAGCCGAGAGTCTCAGAAAACCCCCAGCCAACAGAAATGCGGCAAAATTAAGCGAATCATCGGTAAAAAACTTCGGCGTGTAGAGACGATACTGGAAGTTGAATGTGGATTTTAGGCGATATGGTTGTTCTTTTGCTAAATATTATATTTGCTAAATACATGATTTTAATTGTATTTGTATGTATACTACACTTTATATCTTTTAAGCATTTTATTATTTTTATTTTCACTATTTGAACGATATTCACTTAGATGCATTTTTCCTGACATTTGTTTTTTGCGCTATTTGGGCAGGGAAGGTGAATACGAACTGTGTCATGGATCGCCTGTCTCTAGTCAGAAGATAATAATGTATGCACTATTTTCCTAATTCTTCGGAATTATGTAGTTATTGTTATTATTCGTACCTGTCACGGCACGGTAAGTTTGACACGCTCTTCTCACACAAACTATCAGGCAGTGGAATTGTAAATGCCGCTATTGAAACGTCGGGGCTTTATTGTTGGAAGGAGATTCTTTGTCCCTATGCTCTGCACATAACTGCTTCTGCTTATGGATCCAACTCTTTTTAGACATTCATACAAGGATAAATTGAAAGTCGTTTGCTAGTAACATTCGGCTTTACTGTTAAAAACAACTGCAGCCACTGGCATAGCTCTTGCACTGATGGCGGGTGCACTACATCATCATCATCATCATCCTGTAAAAAATTGGAAATGGCTGATATACAACTTTGAATATCTATCCTTCACATGTACTACATCTTGCGTAGTATAATTCCTAATTTGAATAATCAGCTTGAAAACATGAAAAATACTAATAATTTATCTAAGTTATAAAGATTGCTGCAACACACGATTTTGGGTTCAAATAGGCAGGCCGTGTCAAGTTGTTTTTAGCAAACGAAGACGATTTTTCCAAAAAGGTTACTTTTTCATCTGGAGAACAACAAAATGTCCATAATATTGATATGAATATTTGTTCGAAAAAAAAGGAATCGTTTAAGAACACGGCAAAAAAAATAAAATCAAACAATTTAAAAAAAAAATCGGTCGGAAACAGTAGTAGCCCTTAAAAAGTAGCACTCAAACACGTAAGATTAATTTTTCATTCGGCGGTTTAAACTTGCGTTGAAGATGTGCTCCTTATGTTATACTAAATATCAACAATATTATTAACCCAAAAGCTTGACTTGGTGAAGTTCTAAGATGTTACAAAGTTTTAATTTCCAGCTATGGATAAAACATTGGAATTTCATTAACCCTAGAACGTTACACTTGCGTTTTCCACCCTAGGACGTTGCACTGGGGTACAAATGTACCCCACGCGGTTGATCGCAATTTTCGAAGTAAAAATGCAAACAAAAGAAATGTATAATACATCATTTTTTTCGTTTTTTAATTGCGGAAACAGCTGTATAAGAAAAAATACGGAATTTATTGAATGAATTATACATAAATTGTTTTGAACAAAAAAAAAAAAAAATAGAAAAAATCGTGGCTTTGATTTTTTTTACAAAAATTACTATAACTTTGTGAATTTTCAACTGATTTGAAAAAAATCAATTGATTCTAAAAGTTGAAAGAATGGTCTAGAAACGTTATAAAATAGAAAATCGAAATTTTTGAGAAAGTACAATTATTTGGAAGAGTGAAAGTTTAAAAATCCGGTTTTGCCACTAAATGGAGTGGAAATTGAAATAGAACGATTTTTTTCTACTTCAAAATTAAATTAAATTAATTGAATAAATGATTAAAAACGAATATATAATACTAATTGTTACATATGTAGTAAAACAACCAGTATTTAAACTGGTATTGTGACGAATCACATTTGCACTGACAGCACGAAACCTGACGAAACACTAACGGCAGCCGTACGCTGGGGTACAAATGTACCCCATGCCAACTTTGACACCTGCTTCTACGAAGGCTATAAGCAAACTGGCTATACCACCTTTTCCTACTCTTACTAGAAACTTTAAATTAAAAAATGGTTAGGGTCCCAGGTCAGTAATGCCGAATTCTCGTCTGAACACGGTTCCAAAGATGGCGGGGGTATATTCTACCCCAGTGCAACGTTCTAGGGTTAATTGAAATCTAAATAGGCACCTAAGTACCGCGTCGGACACATAACGGTTAAGTAGAAGCTTCGCTCCCGTAAGGGATCAGGATGAAAAACGCTATAACTTTACTTCAACTGCTTGGATCTCTATACAAATTTAGAATACCGTTATTAAGAAACTTAAGTTACAAGAATTAAAAAAATCGATTTTGGACCGACCTCAATATATATAACCACTTCACTGGAAATGAAACTAATTATTTTATCACTGTTCTCTTTCGTTTCACAGGAAAATGTTATTCCAAGATGCACGTGATGGAGCTTAAACCATCGACATTACTGCGGCCAGGGGAAATATCTATTGAAACTACGACAATCGAACAATGCTAAGCGTCGAAGAGCGCTCGCTGGAATGGTTGCACCATATATATCACAACGATAGCTCCACTGCCCTGATTTTGAACGCTACCGAGTTCCGACGCCGCCTGCTCGCAATTTTAGACTCCAACATGACTATCGCCACGAATGGCTCGAGCAAGTTTAACCGGCATGCGTTCGAGTTTCAGGACATTTCCGAGCACAATATAACACACGAGTATGTTAATGATTTCTTGGAAAAGCTGTTTCAATCGTTGAACCGGTTGAATAGAACAACTCCCACCAGCATTGCCGACGGTTGGGACGATGAGGGTGAAGAGCGTGGAAATTGTAGCGACTACTGCAAGGGGACCGTGCGGGATTTGATGATGGACTACAAGATCATGCATGGTTATATTGCCCTGGTGGTGAGTATTGATTACATTACAGCTCACATCTTGCTACAATTCGAATGATGGAATGATTCAACAAATGACAATAAACACATCTAAGTCGAGTAGAGCAATCATTTTACAGCCTCCCGGGGTTTCATGTTTTGTTAATTAATTTCAAAGGAATGACTTCGTTGGATATTACATTGAAATTGGCATTATTAACGTTGTCAGATGGTTTTATATTATATCGGCATACTGCCCATAAACGCATGGATTTCTGTCGAAAATGAGTTATCCGTTGGATTGTTTTCTGTATCACCACTGAATCACACTGCACAAATAAGATTTTCGGGTTTGTTCAGAAAATATCATAAAAATACCAAAACATGGTTGTCCCATCCATTTCGCTCAATGGATGGGACAATATTGAACAGCGTTTTCCTCGGCTTGCTGTTTTTCAACATGGGACTCTTATGCCGTTATGGGCAGCATAGCTCTGAAATAAATCGGTATTTAGCGGTACGAAGATGTGTACTAGCCAAAAGTTACCTGCAAATTATTGGTAGAAAATTATAGATACTTCATTCTAATTGTACGTAATGAAACTTACCGAGTTCAATCGCTCTCAGAACCGGTTATTGAACTTAATTCGAATTTTGATAGCAACCAGACAGATTGCTGAATCAATTTTCAGTCGTTTTGATGTGGGGTATCCTGGGGAAAGTTTTTAAAGACACACACACGTAATATTAAATAATCTTTTGACATGAAAATCGGTATTTATCGGCATGAAAATAGAAAAAATGGTAGGTATTTATAGAAGCTAATAGAATAAAATAATCCATAAATTGGTATATCTGGTAACGCTACTTGTGCAAGCAATTAGGGTAGATGATTATTTACCGTCCCTGGCCACAGTATAATACAACTCTTGCATTGCACACCTCATCACCAGTACTTATTGCCCAGTACCTAGAAGATACACTGAAACCTTTATTTATGAATTCTGTTTGTACGTAATATTCGAATTACTTAACATTTTTTTACGAACTAAGTTCGAAATAATGAACTATTTTGTTTACGAGCCAAGTTCGTGTTAAAAAGTTTGAGCTCATTGACTGCAGTATGAAGTTGCGCAATTTAACCTATTCTGAGCTAATTATTAATAATGAACGATATATTTCCGGTATAGGGTTAACTAGTACATGACGGAAATCCTGTACTCCAAGCATCATCACACGTTCAGGATGTCAGGTGCATGGAAACGCAGCAGTGTGTTTTGAAGAAAGTGCAATTTCTTGATATCCGTCATATCCGTGTGAACCCTTGAAGTCTGTTGCTTTTCCGAGGCAACTCGTAGCTGCTACGATACCTTCCCCAAGACTCGAATAGTGCGGCATACACAAATAGAGCAGGACTAAAAGGCGTATCATCTTTTAGTCGACAGAGATTAGTTGTGGAGAAGTCTCTATCCAATTACCTGGAATTGCTAACACCGGATTAATTCCTGTGCATTTGAATACTGTTCTTGGACACAATTTGCGGTAGACGAATACAGCGCATCACCTTGAAAACAATGGTTAAAACACTACCAGCTGAATACACAGATAATGTGGTGGAACGGTGGTGCCCGAAGCCTGTTCCCTTTGCAGGGCACTCAAGAAAATTTGGTGATATCAATCCAATTTATTGTTATTTTATTATTCATTATATAATTCATGCCATCCTAACATGCCATACTTCCATACTAACAAACTGAAGATTGCGTTGGTTCCCCGTATTTTCAAAGTAGGTATTCAACTAACATTTCCTTCCCTTTAGCGATCGTAAGGACATGGTCAGGTGTGCGGTGAACTATACCACATTTAGTATAAGTCATCGTATCAGCCACCCATGATGAGTGCGGTCATTTTTGCACGCTATACTAACTACACCCAAAATCCGACGGGTATATTCCTATTACTTTTGGGTAAGATTTTTTTGTCTTTTCGGTAACAGACCACGCTATTGTGCATTGCGGTATTAAACTCATATTCCCGCAATTGTAGTAAACGGTGGAGTGACGAATTTCGGTTGCTGTTCATGTATGTGTATCACACAACCAAACACTTTTTCAGTATGTGTTAATCTCGGCTCTGTTCGTATGTAGGATAATTCGGTCGATTTCTATGATAGTGTTAGTATCCCGATCAGAATGAAATAACAAGATTACAGCAGAACACAATTTTTGCAACATATTGCGTTATAAATTAGGTCTCGTTAGTAATTAAAATAACAGAATTTTATAACAAGTAACAATGCGAGATATAGTTTTGAAATATTTCTGTTATGTGTTTCTGATCGGGATCGGGTCAAACCAACTGGAAATGTGTGAATATTAGATGTTATTCGCAACATGAAATTCTATTTTGACGAAAACATTTGCGAACTATTGCGAAATTTTTCAAAAATCCTTTAATACAGAGAAAGTTAATTATTTTTAATACTTTTGTATATTATGAAAAATTGTTGTAACTCATGGTATGCGATCGAAGATTAAACAATTTTTTCCAACATTTGTGACTGCATAATTGTAAAAATAGTCAGGAAAAGCCATATACATAATTAGAGTAATTACCTCTTTTTTAGTTAGCCCTAGGCTTACTGGGCACAGAAGCAATATCATGGTCAATATCTCATGTGAAAATTGCCCGATCAACACAATCAATAAACTGTTCAAAGCATGTTCTCTTCCCAATAATATAAAATCACATGTAGGATTATAAGCGACCGCAGCTAAAATAAAAAAAATAAGAATGGCCAAAAATTATACTTGTTATAGCTTAGTCGCTTAAAACTTAATAAATTTATATTTGATCTACCGTTACAAATTTTGGGAGTGAACTGTGAGTCTGTTTCATCGGATTTTTTGAAGTAGAATACTTCTAATGTTTCAATATAGGGGCCCCGTTTCAAAACTTTCTGTCGGAATTTTACCCGAGTTTTTAGACGTGAATATCTGCCGTTGTACTGAATGAAAAATTAAGATTATTCCGTTATCTGATTGGAAATATGCACAACAATTTCGTATCAAATTCCATACGATGTACAATTACTAAAAATAACGAAAATAATGGATTTTATGAAAGCAGTCATTATCTGATCCATGATTGGTCGGTACAACTCGATCAAGCAGGGAGCATTGTTAGGACTGCCCCTTTATCATCGAGTGAACAGAAACAGGTATAAAAAGGAAACAAAAGAAATAAAAATCGTTAGTTTGTATTCTGACGTTGTAAGCGTAGCAGCTGCTGCGTTTCATGTCAGCTCGCATTCTTCGGTGGTAGATGGTAGGTAATACGTAGATAATACACACGGAAGATACAATGATGAATTGATGACACACCACAGAGAAAGCAGAAAGCTAAATAGCTTTTGGTGCGAGCGAACCGCGCTTTCTTTAAATTATATGTGGCGTAAGGTGCGTGTACAGATAAATTCACCACTGTGCGCGTTCCGGAGGTAAACTGGGAAAAAGTTTTACGAATCATCAATGTTTAAGTTTAGTTTATGTGCGGCTAGATGACGCAATGTGCATTTTACTTATTTTGTTTGCATATATCGCGGCTCAACAAGTGAAAAGTTCCATTAAAAGTATTGTCCTGGTACTGCATTCGTTGTCGATTATCATACGTGACAATTGCAGGGTTATTGAGAAAATTCCACTAAGAAACCTGCTTGGTTAAGGATTGAGCATATTATTATTTACGAAAAGATGGGGTGAACGCTTTTCTCTGTGATATAATTTTATAGAATGAATAAGCTGTACTTTGAATCAAATTTTCATTAGTGCACAATGCGCATGACATGTCAGGTAAACCGGTTCTCCGATCAATTATCGGAATCTGTACGGTCATCGCAAGTCGGATTAAGAATTGAGAATAACTCCGGATGCATCGGTTTACCTTTTAATAGATACATCGTTATCAATTTTGTGTTAAAACGATTTAACCAATTTATACAACTCTAAAATTAATTGAATTTTGATAAATTTCGAAAAGTTTCGCAAGCTTTGCGAAACAGGCAAAAAATTTCGCAAAATTTCGGTAAAATTTGCGAATTTAAACGAAATTTTCCTTAACGTTTCGTTTCGCAAAGCTTGCGAAAAAATTCGTTTCGTTTCGTTTCGTTCCGACAATTTACGAAAAAATAAATTTTCGCCCACCGTTACTGGATAGTGAAATAAAAAGTATAGGCAGTAGGGTTGCCACCTCTCCGGGTTTGACCCGGAGACTCCGCTTTTCGGGAACGATCTCCGGGCCTCCGGGTTTTATATCAATTTAACCGGGTTTGGTGGGAAGACGCATAATTTCAATTTTTATTCATTACAAAATATTTAAAAAGTCTAAGTTAACTATTACTCTGGTTCAGATTTATTTTGCCTGACTAACCCTTCGTTTCAAGAAGGCGAAGATAAGTTTACCAAATATGTCTGATTTCTTTCAAAATAAAATAAAAAAGAAATCAAATTTACTACAAATTAAGGAAAGTAATATTTCACTATATGCAACAATTGAAATGTTACATCCCACTAAGTCGCTCAAAATGGTGTAAAAATTTATTTTGCTGCAATTTTACCAAATCAATTCACTATTAGTGGAGCTGGAGCTGCACCAAGGTGTTGTAAATTTGTTCTGATCGAACTGGCTAGGTCAACATCAAACGAGTTCTTCCGGTGTTGTTGTTCCAGCGATTCGTAACAGTTTGTTAGGGAGGTGAGTTTTGCCCCTTGTTGGGACCTCTGGTGATAATCGACACCACATAGTGCTTCCTGTGTGATGCTGCTGCCCTGCCTCCTTTTCTCGCTTTTTCCTGTTAGTTGTGGAGGAGAGCAATGCTCGTTCGACTTGTCCTCCACAGCGAGAGTAGCAGATACTTTTGTATTCGTGGCACTTAGTCGGGGAAGTTAAATACTACACCAGATTAAATTACAGCTTCACTTTAACTTAGTAATAAAAAACGAATAAAGTGCTCTAAAATGCCGAGCAATCGTTTTGATTTCAATTTCTGTCTAGTTCCACTGAAAATCCATCACCCCCCAGGTCAGTGAAAATCTCCGGGACAAAGCCTCTCAAGAGGTGGCAACCCTAATAGGCAGTATCTGGATCCGGACCAGTTCTCAAACCCGGTTCTCCCGGATCCGGACCAGTTGCCGGATCCGGACCAATTGCCGGATCCGGACCAGCACCTGGATCTGAACCAGTGCCCGGATCTGGACCAGTACCCGGACCCGACCAGTCCTTTGATCCAGCCCAACCCCTTTTCCCCTTACCAGGTTCGGACCTGAACCAGGCTCAGACTTGGTGTTTAGATCCAGACAAATGTCTGGATCCGGACCCTCGGTTCGGATGCGCGGATCCAAACCGTAGGTCTTGCTTCCCGTACATGACGTGAAGGACTGTGCATGTTTTGTGCGGTCGCTACCTTGCTGTTGACGTTCGTCACAGAAAAGAAATTTTAATTTAACACCCACCGAAATACCCCACCACTATTTCGAGTCGGTTTTTTCTGACTGTGCTTTGAAGCTAGTCGAGTGTGAGCCGATCTTCAAATACGTAATGCGTCGTGTAGAGAAAATTGAAATTCGTCTTTATCTGGCAAGATGGGAGAAAGGTGGGAACATTTGACACTTTTGAGTGTATTAGTTTAATACTTGCAAAATTAAGCATGGCGGCCGGGGCCTTGAAGTGAACGAACGAGCATCTTGATTCTTTGGCGCACGACGAAAAGTGAGAAAAGGCCGAGCTTCACCTCGGATCTGCCTATTAGAACACTTATGGACACTTTTTACTTTGAACATAACCGATTAAATTAACTATGACCGAACCGAAAGAAAACTTATGGCAACAGAAAGGCCCACTACGTCATTTGTTTGTGCTTTTCTTCTTTATATCCTCTTGTTTTTTCGGCTTCATCAAAGAAAAATGACAACCGCACTCACACACAGAAAAAAATATACACACCTGTAACCGTCTTGTTTATCTGCATTGTGTTTGCTTCGCTTGATGCGCAATACAATGACAAGCGAAGTGCTACACACTACACAGATAATCCAACGCGTTAATATTTATTGTAGAAGAATTGATGAAACATGAGTGCGATGCAGAGAAGATTTGAATGTATTGGTATTCCCGTTTGGGGATTTTTTTTTGTTGCGACCGTTTTAGTATTAAACGTTTTGCTATTAGAGCATTTTTTTCTTATTACCGTAAAAGTATTACGGCCGAGTTTTGGGTGTAGTACAGTGGCGGATCCAGGGGGAGGGTCCTGGGGATCCGGACCCCTCCCGAAGTTTTTTAAATTGTTTAGAAATTCTTTCTATTGTAATTCGTTCTAAACTTAAATTTATTCCAAACCCAATGACCATTTGAAAATCGAAATTTCGGACCACATCCGAAATTTTTTTTCTGGATCCGACCTTGGTGTAGTACATGACGCAAATCGACGTTTGAATCAATTTTAACATCCAAGATGGCGACTTCCTGTTCAGATAAATTCATTATACCCTCAACAGTATGAGTATTTTCGGAATGGGGTTAACGAGTACTGTTTGAAGCCATTTTGAAATCCAAGATGGCGAGTTCCGGTTTAGATAAATTGGGGTTGACGAGTATTTGGCGGATATCGATGTTCGAACCTATTTAAAAAACCAATATGACGACTTCCGGTTTGAATAAATTCGCGATATCCCCAGTAACATCGATATTTCAAATTCAATATAAATCCTATTTCACATTCAATAATAGACTGGATGCACACGAAGGCAAACCATGAAATTCCCTATAATGTGACTGTAGCAAGCAGACATGTGTGGGAAACAGGTGGGCCAAATCTCCGTTCAAGCTCTATTGTTTTCTTTACGGATGGTTCAAAAATGAGTAGCAGTACAGGAGCCGGGGTGTTTGGATCCGGGATAAGAACAACTATCCCGATGGGACACTACCCAACTGTATTTCAGGCGGAGATTCAAGCAATTCTTGAGTGTGTGCATATCTGTCTCAAGAGGAAATATAGATTTGCGACGGTCTGTATCTTTTCAGACAGCTTAGCAGCTCTTAATGCTTTAAAAGCCTCAACTTGTCAGTCGAAGTTAGTATGGGAATGTATTACTTTACTTAAGTAACTGGCAAGGAATAATGAAGAAAACTTGCTTTGGGTGCCGGGTCACAGTGGAATTCAAGGAAACGAATCAGCTGATAGTTTGGCAAGACAAGGTTTCGAGACCGAGTTTATAGGCCCAGAACCTTTCTGCGGAGTCTCAACCTGTACTTTAAATATGGAACTTAGGAAATGGGAAATGTCTATGGTAGAATCGAACTGGAACGCCACAGATACTGCAAAGCATGCAAGGAAATTTATAAAGCCGAGTGCCAAAGCCGCTCGAACTTTACTTAATCTAAGTAAGAGGAACCTTAGCATAATAACTGGTTTGTTTACTGGTCACTGCCCTAGTAGATATCATCTACATAAAATGGGAAAAATTCAAAGTCCGATTTGTCGTTTCTGTCAATTTAAGAATGAGACAGCGGAGTATCTACTTTGTGATTGAAGCGCTCTTGTTAGTTATAGATATTCAATTCTTGGAAAATGGCTTCTACAGCCCTCTGAGATTTGGCAATCAAATCCTAGTAAGGTAATCAGATTCATAAAACGAGTTGATTCTAACTGGGATAATATGCAAAATCAGACAAGGCCCTTCGTATCTCAATTATGAAGGGAAAGCTGAGGTGCATGACATCAAATTGAGTCATACCACAATATTCCTTTAAATGTTCGCAGTGGAATCAAGGCTCTACAACTTAAAAAAAACATCGATATTTTCGACATGGGGTTGACGAGTGCATTATGGAAATCGATATTAAAAGTCATTTTTAAACCCAAGATGGCGACATCTTGTTTAGCTAAATTTACACTGACCCCAGTGATAGGGAATTTTCGGAACGTGGGTGACGAGTACATGATGGAAATTGATGTTCAAAGTCATTTTGAAATCCAAGACTTCCGGTTCGGCCAAATCCACTACATTCTCTCATCTCACTACTAGGTCGATTAAGTCGGTTTTTCATCCTTAGTAGACACGGACCCATCTTTTCCATGTGGAAACCCGACAATTTTGCGGATTAAAACCTCGTGATAAACCAAGTGCAGGGAATCCAAATATTGTAATACAATTAAGCAATTATAGTTCCATATTACAGGATTATTTTGATTCAACGAATTAGTATGAGCTCATTTTTGTGGAACTAATAGTCATACAACATTTGCAAAATGTTTGTATTATAAGAAAACTATAACTAATTAATGTTCAAACCCGGCTTTTACCCTGAAGATGAAGGGATATTTATACGAAACGTTGCACTATGGAGAGGCATATGACCAGTAATCGAACACAATGCCAACTTCAATTTAATTCAATTTTCTATTGAGCGATTATATATATACTAGAATTGAGAAAATCCTTGGGTATCTCAAACTGGGTATATGAATGTTTGAAGATAAAAATTTTGAAAAAAGACATTTTACGTGCGTTTTCAACATATGCTGAGAACGCTTCAATTGAAGTTTCAATGCCACAATTAGCAGAGGGGCGATCAGTATACGTTTCATTTGCGTTTTCCGTATACCACATGAAATGACTGATGATTAAATAATAGGGCGTTGCAAAAACCATTCATTTTTTAAATCTCAAGGGTTCCCCCCTTTCATATTGTGACAAATGTCAAATGTCAGATGCCAAATTTCACGACATTTGGTCAATTGTAGACCCCAGTTTTTGACATTGGTACTATGGGAAAATATGAGAAAAATATGTATTAGCTGCTGTAACTTTTCAAGTAGCGTTCGGAAAATTTCCGTTTATGCTTTGCATTTACATTCTTTGCATTTTAATAGTAATTTTTTCGAAAAATACCAGAAATTGGAGTTTGTGGATATTACGCCCCAAAAATCTCCTATTCATAATAACCATGCTGCTCTACACTTCGAATCATACATATTTTAGTTTTTCTAATGTAGAAAAAATCATCAATCGAATGATATCTTTACGATCTTTGTCAGAATACGAGAAGTTGAGGTTCTAGACCATTGCGTGATTCATATCAAATTTTACCATTTTCTCGTGCATATATTTCTATTATTCTTGAACCAAATTTTATTAAATAAATAACGCTTATAGCTGAGACTATTACCGTTTAATTGAGCGCTAACGCTTACTAGAATTATACGTGGAGCTGTTGTTATTGCAGTTGTTCTAATTGGATTCCATTGGAGCGGTGCTATTAAAGACATTGTCAGTTATCAGTGAAAAATTATAGTTTGATATAGATATCTCCGTTGTTGTAAAATATGTTTGAAATCTGATAAAATTTACACAGTCTTCTACTACATTTTACGCCTAATTGAACTATTGAAAATTTTGCAGATGTGTATTTAGGATCGCAAGGTAAAAATTGAGCAGCTTCACTGTTAGAGAAGCACTTATCTTGATCAAAACAGGTTTTTCGTGTTTCTTTATTCAAATAATTATAAGGCAAAACGGTTTTGCAACCCTATAATCGCTAGAAATAGTTAGGCATGAAAGTGTTAATTTTATCCATATTCATTTTATTTGTTTCATTAATTTCATTTGTTTATTGTGTTATTGATATTATTCATTTTATTAATTTCATTATTTTTTTATTTTTTTCCATTTGATATATTTTATTCAAAGTCTTCATTTTAAATTTATTACTTCTGTTCAGTCTTTCTTTTACTCATTTCATTCAATTTGTTAGTATGAAATAATTTAATTTGTTCTATGATTTTATATTTTTTTTATTTTGTCTATTTTTCATTTGAGCTCTACTAATTTGATAATTTGATTTTTAATAGTTTTATGAATTTGGTAACTATTTTAATTTTTACTTTATTATTTGTTTAATTTTATTTGTTATATAGATTTTCTATAATTTATTAAGTCTGTTCGAGGTTTTATTCGTGCAGGACTCGAAACTGTGTATATCTCACCTCTAGTTGGGTGCCAACTTCGCGTGAGTCCTGCAAACTAAAGAATGATCCAACAGAAACATCTCAACTCACTGCTAGGTGGATTAAATTGTCTTATTACGAACCAAGTCTATTTATGAACACCCGGTTTGGTTCGCGAATGAAGGTTCCAGTGTATTGTATTGATGTTCTACGTGCTACTTCCATGTTTCGCTTTAATTATGGCTACTAAATTCCATTCAATTTTCGAGTTATAACCGGTTTGATGTCAAAATGCTCGGTGAATGGTTTTGCATTTTTTCGTAAAGTATATTTGTGCCTATTTGCTACTCCAGCATACTTCAACTGTTGAATTGGTTGCAAAGCATATTGTTTTGTTCCTTTTAATGGAGAAGGTTGATGAAATAAATTAATTCTTTCAAAATAACTATGATTGTAGTACTAAGAAGAGGATTCATAATTTTAACTGAATTTATTTGTTTCAAACGAGTTCTTCCGGTGTTAATGTTGGCTGCAGCGGTGCTTAACGGTTGGCCAGAGAGAAAGACTGTTTCCTCCTCCTAGCGACTGTGATGTCGAATTGTCGAATTTCTTTGCGACGGTAAAAAAATCCGGAAGGCACCGCAATGTGCTTCCCAGACTTGCCGCTTTCCTGCCTGCTTCATTCTACTTCTACTGTTAGCTGTGGTAGAGGTAAATCCTTGTGCGGCTTGTCCTCCCCAGCGAGAGTGGCCGGTGCTTTAGGATTTTTTGTTGTTAACTGTGATAGTGAAATTCCACACCTATCTAAATCGAGAAAACGGTTAACAAACGCGAAAAAAATACAGCTGAAAAAACTCCAAGCAGTGGTATGCATTATGCTTTGCCAAAACAAAGCACTACACGGTGAATGTGAGTCAATTTTGGTAATTGATGCCTCGACGAGTTACAAAAAGAATGAAAAAGAATTTTACTAGTCTCATTCAAACTATGCAAGTAGGTCTGATTTCAACGTATACACGTACTTCCATAAAAGCTTATATCAGTCAGTAAAAATCGCCGGGTGAAAGCCTCGTCAAAGGCAGGCTTGTTATTTGCTCACACAATGAGCCACAAAGAGCGAAACACACCGATTAAAAATAGAGCAGCACAAAAACACTGCGATGTGCAGAACGACCGCACAAAGAGAAACATGAAAACGAAAAAGAGTAAGATCTGTGCACCAAGAGCTGCACAATTTCGTTCAAAGAGTCGCCTTGAAGAGCCACTTTTTTGTGCCTCCCCTCACTGGAAAGCAGGTAGGAAAGCGATTCAAACTACAATTCAGATAAAGTTTGATCGATAGAACGTTTTAAAAATGTTTTTTGGTTGCCTTCTCTACTAACGTGCGCGTGGGACCAAGATACACACTAAACAGCCTCTTTATTTGTACTCTTTGTGGCGTGCAGCCATGGAGTAGAATACACGTGTGGGAGCAACGCGTATCGGAGTGAAGAGGTTTATTGCGAAAGAGAAGAGCGGTGGTTCGCATGAAAAGTGCAAAGAGCGTTTGTTATTCTTCTCTTTATTTGCTCTGAGGTGCACAACATCCCTGGTCAAAGGTGGCAACCGTAAGTAAGAAATTACAAATTTCGTGAATTCAGCGAACCATTTCACGCATACGGTTGATGGTAAGTGTAATAACACCGTAAGATATTGTGAAATTTAAAGGCGTTATTGTTTATTTTTCATCTGACCTGTACTGGTCCGAGTCGAGTATTAGGCAATATTCTATACTTGCAATATACAGGACGTTGAGAATTAATGGGAAATTCTTGAATTAAGCAGAAAAAAATCAAATCCCATCAGGCACGTAAATTCGCCAAACGACACGTTCATAATTCAACTGAAAAACAAATTAAATAAACCAGAAAAAAATATTTCTCCTTGAGAGCCCAAAAAACCCATCAGCTTACTACTCGAGCATGAGACACGTAGTAATTGGTTTCACACTTCATTTGCATTTTTTTCAGATATGCGTTTTCGGCACGATAGCAAACATCCTGAACATCATCGTCCTGACACGGAAAGAGATGAGCAAAATTCCCATCAATCGGATTCTGAAGTGGCTCTCGGTGACCGACATGTTTGTCATGATCGAATACATCCCCTTCGCGTTTTACATGTACTCCATACTGCCAGGTGAGTAGGCGGCCATTTGACGATGGTAATATGGCTCTAATCGCCAAGTAATTTAACCTTGAAAGAAAATATATGAAAGAGCAGCGATTGTGATGTTATTATCTCGATATATTCCTCCATAACCGACACTTGTGGAAGAATGGTTACTATCTCGTATGGATGCTTCTTTCATAGAGTAGTTTATATCCCTATGACCTTAACTGACGTGCAAAGGTGGGAGTAAGGATATTTATTTGCAAACTATATGTCTATTATTGTTTTTACATTCATTGATGATGTTCTTCCGTTTTGCGCGATTAAGAATTTTATATGATGCTTGCTAATCAGACACTTCAATCACAGAGAACAGACGTCCATCTTCAGCATTCAACTTGTGTAAAATCTCTAACGGTTTCGAAGGCAGTTGGGATATCCAAACCAGGTGCGCTACTGTCGTCATGTTTTTTTGTGGCTGAATTCGACAGAATTGACAGCGGTTATTCCTCTACCCAGTCAAGCTAGTCCGGAACCGGTTCGGACTTCCAGCATGAATTCCAGCTCAAATGCATCAACCGATAGAGTCGCAATCGGTTGTTTTCTTTGAGCAAGATTCCATACTGAATCCATTCAGGATCTCGAACCGGTTCCGGAATGGATTTGGGGGATAGGTTGGTGTGGCGGCGCTAGTGTTTATCGTATATTAATTCAAATGTTTACACACGTTTTTTAAATATTTTTGTTCGATCATGGATGTCTGTTCTCTGTGCTTCAATTGTTTGTAATGCTTGTAGAATAATAATGGCAATTAACTTCAGAATAGCTCTTTTGAAACTTCTGTGTATATTGTTGTTTGGCACCTTTAAAAAATGTCAAACTAACTTAGCACGTTGACTTCATGAAATGATACTGTTATCAGTCACTTGTACGTTTCAGATAACTCAAGGATCGTAGGAATAGAAGTGGGGGCGTTTTGCCCTGGTATACTCTCTTGCCCTACTTCGTTTCCTTTTACACTGGAGTGTTGTTTCACAGTATTATGAACGCGTTGACATTAATACATTTTTCAGATTAGTGATTAATTAGTAGAGTTGTAGTTGAATCAATGCACAGCGGTCCGAATCCAGAATTTAGGATGACAAAAACATTTGTGACTAAACTACTGGTTCTAGAGATTTCATGTCTTCGGAACAAATAATCTGTGTCAATTGGGGCATCTTTTGAGATGGGTGCTATTAGGGTGGTCCTTATTGTTTGTACGATCTGAAAATTATTTTCGAAATAAGAAGAGATAGAATAATGAAGTGTTCCGCAAAATTGTATTACAACCTTTTTCAAGCAACTTTGCTGAGGACTTCATATTTGTAACTTTAATGGTTTTAATTTTACAGCTATTAAAATGTTGTGTGATAGGGTATCCCTAACAAAATCAGTTTTTTCGTTATAACTTTTTAAATAATTTTTTTCCATCAATGGCGTCTTCACAAAACTTTTAGAGCTTATTAAGACGAATATTATTTACCTAGACATATTTGAGATAGCTCATTTAGTTCAAAAGTTATGAGCATTTTTAGCAAAAAAACACAACCTTTTCAAATGTTGATATCTTAAAATGGAGCAAGTGAAATTGATCTCTTATTTTTGCATTCGAAAGATAACAATTGATAGTATGTTTTATGAAAAAATCTCAGAGGTCATTTTTGTTTAACTCATTTTATTTTAGTTTGAATATTGAGAATATTACTACTATTTGTAGCATTAAAAGTAAAACGGTCAGTGTAACCTAGCAACTATTTTTAAAATAAGATCATATAGATAAACAACATCCCAAATAAAACCTCTCGAGTGTGGCGAAGGGCCCGCTGAGTTGTTTCCGATTTATTTCGTTCCGCCTGAGCCGCGGAAAACCTTTCCAGCACTACGTCATAATGTGGCGAAGAGTCCGCTGAATTATTATTTTAGTCACAGCCTTAGTAGAATCCATTTGAGAATCGGAAAACCTTCCCAGCACCCTGCTTAAGTGCGGCGAAAGGCCCATGCATGCTGTTAATTTGGCACGAGTAATCAAGATCTGGGTAGCATCTGGAAGAGCTAGAAATCTGGAACATTATGTGGCCTATTTTTCAACAAGATCATAGAGTCCGAAGTAAGCAGCAATTTTTTTAATACATCTTCAATATTGGCAAATTTTCTTGAATGGTTTTCTCGAAACTTGCCGATAGACTTATTCCTCGTTTCTAATGCCTCAGTGAAAAGGCTTTAGAAACGAGGAATAAGTCTATCCGCAAGTTTCGAGAAAACCATAGAAATACAAAGAGTAGAATAGGGTCAAACAGGTACGGGTGTACAATAAGTATAGGGCAGTATCCTTGCAATGTTATTGCAGAGGTAGCTCGTGTTGCGTGAATTAGATACACGGTAGAGAGCATGAAGTAGCTGTATTAGTTACGACGTCGTTTATGTTTTCGCGTGTTGTTCTGCGGAAACGAATTGTCTTTCGTCCTCAGTACATTACATTTAATCAACGTAAAAAACATCAAGTGAGTTGTTTCTTACGTAAAAATTGATGTTGAACAAGAGTATTGTGTTGGTTATATTTTTGTTTTAGAAAAAGATTCGGACATCAACATTGAACATACGCTACCAACAGGAAGAAAAGCATGCTTGACGATAGACTAACCAAGTACCAAAAGTTTATGGAGATGGAGATAGAGGATCCAACCGTACTCGTGATCGTAAATCATTCTCGTTGCTTCCAAATAGCCTGCAAAAACTTGGGCGTTTATTTTTGCTTTGCTATTGATAACGGCGAGAATGATACGCAATCGTTCCAATAAATCTGCATTCAAACCCGTGATCTCACAAACTCCATTCAGCAAAAACTTTTCTTGTCGCGTTGCCATCATTGGAATTGCCTCAACTGGGTAATGGCTCATTAATTCGAAGGCTCGATCTTTTCTTTAACGATTTGTCGTCTTTCCAACACGCCACTTTGGTGTTTCCTTCTCAAAACGTCGTCATCGACCACCGATTCTTAACATTTCCTTTCGATCATGCCCATATGATCCTGCCTAGCTCTAGCTTTCCGTTCTAAGTTTACGAATGAATAACTTTAGAATACCTATCTGTTTTTCGATTGTAACATCTTTCGTTTCTCTTATTCATAAATTTTCCGAAAATAGCTAACAAAGTTGATACTGTAAATTGAAATATGTGTGACTAGGATGGCTAGCCAAACATCACACTACGTTCTCCGCCGTTCAGATGGATTGATACACGACTACATTAGAAACAACAACTCAGTGGACCCTTTGTCACACTCGGGCAGTTTTATTTGAGATTTTGTTTATCTATCTGATCTTATTTTAAAAATAGTTGCTAGGTTACACTGACCGTTTTACTTTTAATGCTACAAATAGTAGTAATATTCTCAATATTCAAACTAAAATAAAATGAGTTAAACAAAAATGACCTCTTAGATTTTTTCATAAAACATACTATCAATTGTGGTCTTTCGAATGCAAAAAGAAGAAATCCATTTCACTTACTCCATTTTAAGATATCAACATTTGAAAAGGTTGTGTTTTTTTTACTAAAATTGCTCATAACTTTTGAACTAAATGAGCTATCTCAAATATGTCTAGGTAAATAATATTCGTCTTAATAAGCTCTAAAAGTTTTGTGAAGACGCCATTGACGAAAACAAATTATTTAAAAAGTTATAACGAAAAAACTGATTTTGTTAGGGATACCCTATCACACAACATTTTAATAGCTGTAAAACTAAAACCATTTAAGTTACAAATATGACGTCCTCAGCAAAGTTGCTTGAAAAAGGTTGTACTAAAATTTTGCGGAACACTTCATTGTTCTATCTCTTCTTATTTCGAAAATAATTTTCAGATCTTATAAACAATAAGGACCACCCTAATGTCACCCACCTCAAAAGATGCCTCAATTGACACAGATTATTTGTAGTTTAGTCACAAATGTTTTTGTCATCCTAAATTCTGGATTCGGACCACTGTGCAATGATGGCTTGAACAAAAAAAGTGACTGCAAATTTTACCCCGTTTTGAAAAATTTCAAATGATTCTAAAAGTTGAAAGAATGGCCCTGAAACTGTATAAAAGGGAATTTCGAGATTTAAAAAAAAGAGCAATTATAATTATTTGGAAGAGTGAAAGCTGAAAAATCGGGTTTTGGAAAATACTACGAAATGAATTAAAATTGAAATGAAAAAATATTTCTGACGAGTAATACATGGGTAACACGCAACGCCACCGCTACAGCAGTTACTGTGCGCAAATTATACCTGCAAGCCGTTATTTGGAAAACTGTAAAAAATAGAAAATAAAAAGTAAAAATCAGCGTAAATGAGAACGAAATTTTTTTTACTTCAAAACTAAATTAAATTAATTGAATAAATGTACAAAAACGATTATATAATTGTTGCTTACGTAGTAAAACAACCAATATTCAAACTGGTATCGTCACGATTCACATTTCCCCTGACAGAACGAAATTTCACTAACGCAACCGTACACTGGACTACAAATGTACCCCACGCCAACTTTGACTCCTGATTCCACGAAACCCAAAAGTAAGCTGGCTTTATCACCTTTTCCTACTCTTATTAAGAACTCTAAATTGAAATAAGTCATTAATTAAGCACTCATTGTTAGAGGCCAAGTTGGGGGAAGATCAAGACAATTTAGTGTATACCTTGAAATGGCACACGTACCCTAACCTATTTTATGAAGCTGTAAAAGATTTCTGCGCCTCCGGGAGTCAACGCACCCAACCCCAACAGATCAAAAATGTAGGGGAGACCGGGGCTGGTTGGACGAGTTTTGCTATCGGAATATCTGCATTCATTCTGATTAGGGTTCGCAGTACCGACCCTTTTTGGCGAGAACCGGTACTACGGTACTGAAGCTCTCAGTACCGGTAGTACCGGTAAAGTACCGGTACTCGAATATTTTTTTTTTAAATTTGAAAAAAGTGTCAAAGTGAAATTGAATGCTCAAACCGAAAACCTTATTCTTACATGATTAATTTGTGCTGATCAAAAAAGCATGTTTATTGTTTTTAATTACTTCGGAATGGCATGACTCATTTCACAGAAGATATTTTTCGTATGAGGCACCTGCTTTTATTTCGAAATCAAGGCTACTTTGAAATCAATAACTGCTACGCGGTGCGACTTTCGTCGATTTCAACAGATGGTATATGTAAGAAACCCTATTAACAATAGTAAATCAAAGCGAGAATGGCAGTGGATCCATGCAGGTTGCTCGCATTTCCTCTCTTGCTTTTCTGTAAATTGGTTTCGACCTTTATGTCGTTTGCCTACTATTCTTTAATGCATACCAAGGCTCCTTGCTTTCCTGTAAACTATAGAGTTTTGCTGAATTTTCCGATCACAAGAAATAACAAATTGCCACATTTGAAGCAGTTCACCTAGTCTAAAATTGTTAGCTTCTAATTCGCTGTTCGTTCTTTTATAGATAAAGGTTTAAGAGCAAACCAATACAGACATGACATAGACCATAGTATTATTACGCGCCACCCAGTGAATAATGGAAAACAATCAGAAGGTTGCTAATAAAAAAGCATAGAAAAATTTTATGTCTCTAACGCTAGATGTGAATATTTTGAAATTTACTGTAAGATCGTTAAAATTTAATTTCGACAAAATAGTGCAGGAATTTAAACAAACCGTTCAGTACAACAAGAGCTAGTAATGTTTAACTTCTAGAACTATTATTATGATGGCCCCAGCGGATTTCCCCACAAAGGTGTTAACTCAACGATTTATTTAGGAGATATTTAATATAATTAAGTCATCTTGCAGTCATTTTTAAACAGGTCCACTAGAGAGTCCACACATTTTCCATGAAAATATTGTACGGTACCGAAAATACCGGTACTGGCTTTTGTTCAGTACCGGTATTACGGTACCAAAAATGGGTCGGTATTCCCGGGATTTTCGGTACCGGTATTACCGGTACCACAACCCTAATTCTGATTACACTTTTCGATAAACGGATTGTGCTGCCATGAAGATACATCCCTTGAGCACATATATATATATATATATATATATATATATATATATATATATATATATATATATATATATATATATATATATATATATATATATATATATATATATATATATATATATATATATATATATATATATATATATATATATATATATATATATATATATATATATATATATATATATATATATATATATATATATATATATATATATATATATATATATATATATATAAAGTTAGCATTTCACGAATATCAAAGTGCAGATTGCTCTAAGCTAAATTTACGACACGGCCAACCAGCCCCGCATAAAATATGACCAACCTACCCCAATCCATATTTTCAAGAAGAATCATGTTTTACAAAAACAAAAGTAAGGTTACATTGGAAACCTTTGTACTATTTTGTACTCACCAGCACCGGAAAAAGAACAAACCAGCTTCTGTACCAACGACAACAAAATACACATGAAATCACAACGACAATGGGCTACCTAATACCTCACCAAAATCACTATAGATGTCGCTACTGCATATAATAGCCTTTACATAAAAGATACTCGGCTAACTAGCCCCGGTTTTCTCTACATATTCAAATAAGGTGAATTAATTTACTTTTCCTTTATTTTTGCTTCCAGATCGCCAGGATTACCCTTTTTCGTGGGCTGTGTATCTAATGTTCCACATGCATTTCACCCAGATTCTTCACACCATCTCCATTCTACTGACAGTGACATTAGCCGTTTGGAGATATATTGCAATTAAGTAAGTTGATTTGACTGATTTCATTTTACATACGAAAAGGTGACTATTGCAATGTTTGCAATCGAATACAAACTATTTTATATTAATTAGGCTTACTTCCTGGAACATTCAAAGGCTCCAGTTATAGAACATGCGAAGTGAAAAAAGTAAATACAGCAAAGACCCGTTTTTATCAGGCCCCTTTGTTTATGTTAGGTTAACAGAATGGGGACAATGGCAAAACATATTTGTCTATTTCTTTTTAATAAACCGAAGCTCTAAAAACATTATTCTTTAATCCCTAGACATAACCTCATAATACTGGTTGGTCGATAAAATCGGGTCAAAAAACTGATAAAGGGCTGATAAAAACGGGTTTTCTATGTATCACCATGAACAATTTAGGGGAAGCTGTTCGTGGATTCTCCAGTTTTTCTTTATTAGAATGTAAAATATATTTGCGCCATCATTGGCAAGTGCGCTTACCAAATAGTAAGAAACACTTAAAGGGCACGTTCATTATACCGGAAATTTCTGTGAACAGTGTTGACGACTAGTATCGCATAATTTTGCTCATGGAAATACTTGATCTTTTTCCATGACACGCTATTGTGATGAATGATAAAAGCTCGCGATTTTACTCAAAAATGTTTTTTTTTTCAAACGTCTAAGAACTATGCTATATTTCAATCTAAGCATTTTTGGTAGTTTTGGTAGAAACCAATTCTTCTGCATTAAGAAGAAATTTAAGTATTTGGGCATGAAGGGAAAAACACCTACAACTAAATTAGTTATAGAGTTTGCGTTTCGATTTTCGTATCCTCAGAAACCGACACTAACTTAGTGACAAGAATGACGCTAGGTTCAAAGACGGAGACATAATTTGGGTTCTTGAGCAAACATCTGGTCAAGCGTGATGTTTAAGCTCACGAGAACAAATGAAGCCGAATCTTGCTTTGGCTTGGCAAGCCAATGTAATTAAGCACTATAGCATATTTATCGCTAAGGAGAATTGTTTTTCTTCATTTTTAGTGGTTTTATAACCTTAGGGTCATTCGCCTCTTTTTCGGGTTATAGAAACCTCTTTAGAAAAATATCTAACCCTACGTGCGGGATTATGAATTGAACACAGGTGAACTGCGTACAAGGTACCCGAGCAAACGAAAAGCTCATAATACCCCTATGGTCATGGGGTTTGACATGGGTGTTTGAAATAGCTTCAAATCATGAAAATACCATCACCATGGTCCGGTAGATCCCATATAAAATACCATATGTTGGTGTATTTATGGGTTATTGAGACCATTTTATGGTGTCTTGATGGTTGTGAATTTTGTTACGGACTATGTTTAAGTTCTTTTCAAAGGGCTATGTCGTGTTTGAACCCATGACTATTTGCTCGGGTAATCTATTTTTCTTTTTACATTTTAACGAAATTCAATTAGCTAGAGATTACTGGGTAGGGAAAGTTATGAAAATTTTGAGTCATAGTAATCAAATGAGAGCAAGAATGTGAAGTATACAGATTGGAAAACTAGAAGTGGCAGGATCATTAGAACAGGCTTAATATGCAACAGGCTTTTCTTTTGTCTTCTGTTGGTGGGGGTCGAGCTTAGGCAGCATAACTACGATTCATTCATGTCCACTAACATGCCATCTGCTAAAGACGGACTTGTCCCTCTTTACCGTGAGGACAGAGTTGGTGCATGCCTGTCCACAGAGGGGGGGGGGGGGCAAAAATCAAGGTTTTTTGCACCCGTGGTATATGAACTACTCCTAAATTGGAGCTGGACTAAGAATTTAATTGAACTATGTGTCGCAGTAATGTAAATTGTGGGATTATTTACGTTTCAGCAATTTAATGTTTAGCATTTCGCGTGACAAAACATGAGCTGGTTTGTATTCAGGTATTTTGAGTGTAGGAATATTTGATTTTAATGACCTTGAAGTTAGTTTTCAATTTTTTTTACCAAATAAAACAAATCCAACGACCAAATTCGAAATGAAACCTAAATATATTTGTAATTAATTAAAATGTGACCTGCTGGAGCGCTTGCCAAACTTCAAGAATTTCAACTTTACTAAAAGAAGTTTTGCCATTTGACAGATTTTCATTTTTCGGCTTTTCAGGGGCGGATCCAGGGAGAGGGTCTCCCCGAAAATATTCAACTTGTGTTGGGGTGATCCAAAAAAATCCTTGTGATGATGCAGAAAGTATTTGTATATTCTTCCAATCCCCATATAATAATGCCACAAATGAAAAATATTTTCTCTAAAATTCATTCCGAAATACTGAACATTGAACCAGTGACAGTGAATCTGAGGTTGCTCTTCGAAAACTTGTTTTGCGGTGTACATCATAAATCAACAACTATTAGACCAATTTTTCACAGGTAATGACAAGAGCCTTTTATTTATTGCTCCATTGCTTTGAATTTCGGAGCACTTTAAAACAGAAAACACGACATTCGTTAAAAAAGTTTACGTGTTATTGTAAAAATAATAATAATAATATTTTGTGAAAAGCTCCCGTCGTTTCCTGACAATTATGTCAAGAAGAACTGTGCAAAATTTCAGAACGATTGGTTAAGGAGAATTTGAGTTATGGTGCACGTCATAATTTTTCGAGGTGTCTCCTGACGATTCACTGTCACCCACACAATTTTCAAGATTTTGCAATGAAAATCTAGGAGAAAGTTGTTTAAGTTACATACCTCTTTATTTATCTGAAAGTGCAACATTGAGAATATTTTCTCAAATTTTCATCGTGATCCGATCAATAGATCGAAAGTTAGCGCGCTTTGAAGCGCGCCTCGTCTACCAAGAGCAGTGGTAACTTGATATTTGAAACTCGATTATCTCGAAATGTCGTTTTTTCCGAAAATGGCTTTTCCGTGATCACGATTGCCGAAAACTCAACCGATTTTCTTCAATTTGTTTTTAATTGTTCGTAATTTTCTTGTACATTAACGATTCCTTTTTATCTATAAATTCTTGTTTCATAGGTAAGAATTTTTTAATACAATTTTTAGAGCTTAAAACGTCGATTTTTTAGGGAAAACGTTCTCTAATTTAGGAAAAAATTATTATTTTTCAACTAATCGTTAGGCTATGAGGGATACTCCTATACTAATGGAATTTATTGAGTTTTGAGAGTTTAGTTGATCTATTGATCTGTCATCGTGATTACCGCAAAGTTATTAAATAAAGAAGGGTTTCGGGGAAATAGCCATAACTCCGCCAATTATCAATATATTTTTTTATGAACTAATACTTGTTTTTTTACTGAATTATGTGCTACCAAAATACTATTTTGATGTAATAAAATCATAGCTTTGTGCCTTTACTAAAGTCAAATTTGCTTGAAATTTTTCTCGCACCTTCTTAAATGAAGTTATTACCTATTAAGTATTGTGCAATGTTCATTTTAAAATCGATATTTGAGACTCCACACCCAGCCTGTTCCGAAATTTTTTCTTGATCCGCCTATCGGGCCCTTTACTTATATTCTCTGGTTTGAATTTTTTTAATGGCATCTGAATTTTTTTATTTAATTTAATATGATTATTCAAGAAAAGACACCTTTTCTAAAAGGTATTAGATATACTCGAACCATAATGATTTGCTTTGAAATGGTGTACACGTTTTCTAATTTATCTCAACTCCAGTATTCTCTTAATCCATTTAACTGTTATTTCTGTTAAACGCATTAGCTCTAATGGTAGGATGAAAATAATTGCGTTGGATTTGCTTTTAACCTGTACAAAAAATTTGTTCGGGATCAAAATATCGATTTCGGTTGGTTTCAATACTAGGCTGCTAAGATTATTTTCAACCATTCCCATCCCTCATTTTTCAGACGTCCGCACGGTTCGCTAGCTCTCTACGCCCAGACTAATTACACCTATGCGATCCTGTTCTGCTACATCCTGGCACCGATTCTGTGCATGCCCACGTATTTCGTCTTCACGATACGGCAGACGCCCGTGTTCGAGCATGACGCCTATGTGATGCTGTACCACCTGGATGCCGATGAAAATACCTCTGTTTACCGGTAAGTAGATTGGACATGCATACCTACATATAGGAGAGAGCAGGGCGAAAGCGCCCGGTGGGAAAATACGGATGCAACAAACGTAAATTTAAAAAATAGGGTGCTATTTAAATGTTCGGATAGTCAATAAAAAACTCTCAATTTTTTTGGCCTTAAATGATTCTAATTAAATGTATTATTTGTTAACCGTTGTATCACGTGTAATATCTGAATGAATCTTGGCGAATGTTCAGTGTAAATCTGACTCGACTACTGTTTTGCAGACAAGAAGTACGACAATCGATAAAGCGACCTCTCAAAGATCTCGGAGGAATTCTTGACGAACAAGTTACAAGTGTCTCGTAGTTTGGGATATATAATGAGAACTTTATAGATATTTACTTTTTAAAGTTTTTCAACTTGTTCGTTAATACTGCAATATTTCCCAATGGAACTCTCATTCCCTAAGCGGAGGTTAGCGAATTAGAATTGGACATCACAGATTTGTTCGTTTTGCCCTTGGTCTGCTGTCGTAGATCAACCGACACCAGTTGTCAGTTGCGAAAGTCGTGGGCTGCTAATTGGAATTGTTACATTGCAAGTACAATGGAATCTGCCACCTGCTATGATTAGACCTTTGGAACGATAATATCGAGTGCTCCACTTCGCGGTAAAAAATATGATCGAATGCTCTCGGCTGCAGTGACAATTTGTTTTAACTTCTAAGTAATTTGATTATTTTTTTTTTTTAATCAATTAGTAATTGACAAACTAAAATCATCTAAAAGTGTTCTTCGCAGTACGCATTTTTACGAATGACATTCTCAAAAATATTTTCCAAAAAATCTGAGGTTCATGAATTGGCCAGTTACACGGATGTTCCAGATCATCCGGAAGGTCAACATGTAGGAAAAAAACATACGTAGGTCGTAAGTACGAACTCGTTAAAATGAAAATTAAAGAAACGCTACAAAACACCTAGTTCTAAGACCAACTTTATGAATTGATTAGTTCAGCGAATGTTCCGATTTTTCCGGATGGTTATTATGGGACCAATAGGATCATTTTTTCACTCGGAACTATAAATTTATGCCAATTCAATGGGAACAAATGTCTTTGAAAAAACATCAGAATTCTAGAACTAGATTATTGAATAAGCCAGTTTTACGGATGTTACGGATTTTTCGGATGATTTTCACGTAGAACCCAGGGTCAGCAATTGAATCAGTGTATCGATATCGTTTTAGATGGGTTTTGATACAAGCATTTAACCCTTTCATGCCCAAGTTTTTTCTAGTGCATGCAGGGTTTCAAAATTATTTTTGCTTGAAAACGGTGCGGTCAAGAAACACAAAAAAACCTTTTTTCATAAAGATCGGTACTTCCCCTGCAGTGCTAGAAGCTGTTCAATTTTTACCTTCCATTGCTCAATGCAATTCTCTTAGAATATTAACAATAGTCCAATTACGTGGAAAACGTAGCCAAAGATAGTCTAAATTGATAAGTTTTATCAGTTTTCAATAATTTTGCAACATAACGAAGATATATGAAAAATTCATTTTTCGTCATCAACGCAAACTGTCCCTGGCGGCACTGCTCCATCGGAATCCAATCAGACTAATTACAATAACTTCAGTTCTAGAGCTGATCCTTATAACTTTTAATTCTCAAATGAAAGGCAATAGTCACATGTATTAGCCTTACTTGTTTTTGTGAGAAAATCTTGCCTCAATCAAAAGTTATAGCTGTTTAAAAACGTTGTTGTCCACAAACAACATGGGCATGTATGGGTTAAGAATATTACATAACTTTGGGATCAGCTTCATTGATTGACCTCATTGTCGCTTGTTCAGTATCATGAGAAATGCTATTTTACCGCCAGAATCGACATCTGAATCGAAATGCTGAACCTCCACGATCGGTCGTACCATGCTAAGACAAGTCCTAACAATAGGGGGCGTTTTTGTTCCAATTTTACGTCAGAATGGTTCAGCTCCTGATTGGTTGATTCTGACTTTTTGCACCGTACGCAATGTTACTGCAGGGATAGCGAAATGATGTCTGGAAATATTGCTATATTTATAGGAAAAGTAAAAATGACTAAATTGAACTGAAATTGTGCGGCAGAGTGAAACAAGTGTTTATCATGCATTTACCGTATACGTGGTTGATTACCTTTAACAAAAAATAAGACAGAAACCACAGTATAATCTAAACATATTCAGAAAATGGCTTCATCAAACCTTACTAAACACCCATGACATTGGAAAAACGATGCCCTTATTCAATATAGTGGATTCAATGAATAAGACTCCATTTTCATTAATAAAAATAGCAACACTGTTCCGAAGATTTCGGCAGGGTGAAAATGTGCGAAAAGAAAAATGCCGAAGGAAAAATAAGAAGGGGTTAAGTTGGTAAATCGATTGCCTTGTGCGCAGCGCACCTGGGTTCGAGTCCCGCACATAGGGTTAGAAATTTTTCATAAGAGATTTTTCTAGCCCGAAGAGGCGAATAACCTTAAGGTTAAAACTTCTATAATCGAAATAAAAAAAGAAGCCGATTGTCACGTCTTGTCTTGTCTTATCATGTACAAAACTGACGCATACATTCTCATTTTTGTTTTTTTGTGTTTATTATTAGTATTCTGCCAATAAACCTGTAATTTATGATGGCGGTTCTGCATACATTTATGCATGCAAAACATAACTCCATTCCAAGACGAATACAGGTGAGCACATTTTTTTATGTGTGAGTGCGGTTGTCATTTTTCTTCGATGAAACTGAAAAAACAAGAGGATAGAAGAAAAAAGCATAAACAAATGACGTAGTGGGCCTTTCTGTTGCCAAAAGTTTTGTATCGGACAGGTAATAGTTATTTTTAATCGGTATTTTCGAGATAAAAAGTGTACCTAAGTGTTTGAATCGGTAGATACGAGGTAAAGCTCGGCCTTTTCTCACTCAAAGAATCATGATGCTCGTTCGAATCTTTACTTCAAGGGGTTCTGGACGCCATGCTTAATTTTGAAAGTATAAAACTAGTTCACTCAAAATTGTCAAATGTTCCTACCTTTCTTTCTCTTCATCTTTACCCCATTCAGCACCTATTTCCACTGGCCAACCTGGTCAGAAACGATAATATTTACCAGAAACTGAACATTGAAACTCTAACAAACAATTTAACAACAAGTTCCTACATGGCTGACAATCTGTTTTAAAACTGAGTTCGAAATCCGTTTTTTGTACAGCCCTTCAGGAATGTCCGACAATTCTGAACTCTATCGAAAATCGTTGCCCTCCATTAAATAGGAAAAGTTAAGTAAATCAAAACTTCTAGGTGCAAAACTTAAAACATAAAGGTTTTGAAAATTCATTTTGGGTCATATTGACCACAACACCAAAAGAAAGTCAAATATATTAAAAAGTTACAATAGAATTTAGATTTAGGTGAGCTGCGTACAAGGCAATCGACTTACCAACTAAATATACCTGCCCGCATTTGTAAAATGGAATCGTTGCTTTGTATTGGGTTGCATTGTGACGATGATTTTGGCGGATTGCACACTAACTTCATCATGTTAGGCTTAGGAAATGGACATCTCAAGCGACTCAGATCAAAAGCACTACGATTGTATTGCCGTACACGCTGTCGTTTCGCCAAATATCGTTTTGCGCTAGCGAGTAATAATTATCGATCCTATAACCTTTTATTGTACAAAAGATACACCATTCGAACACAAGCAAACCTGTGCAATAATCCCCGACCGTTTTGGAAATTCGTGAACTCCAAGCGCTAGTCTGGCTTCGGAGAAGTGTGACCTATTCGCCACCCACTTTAAAAGCGCATTCAATGAAACTATTTCATCTGCTGATCAAATTGCGCGTGCTTGTAGAGACACTCCATTAAATATTTGTCCTTTGAGAAGCTTCACTGTTGCAGATCGCCAGGTTACAGTAGCAATCAGTAAGCTAAAATATTCAGTCACTTCTGGTCTTGATGGCATACCTTCATGTGTTCTCAAGAAATGCACGGATGCACTAATTTTGCCGTTGACAACTCTATTCAACAATTCCTTCAGGCAGTGTTGTTATCCTTTCAGCTGGAAAAGGTCAGTTATGTTTCCTGTATTCAAAAAACGAGATCGGCGAAATGTTGAAAATTACAGAGGAATTACATCGTTGTGTGCCTGCTCCAAAGTTTTTGAGATCATAATGAACGATGTGCTCTCTGCATCCAGTCAATGCTACATTTCTCCTGATCAACATGGATTCATCCCAAAAAGATCAACCTCCACGAATCTCGCTCAGTTTGCTTCATTCTGCTTGCGTAACATGGACGCTGGTGCTCAGATCGACACTGTATATACCGACTTGAAATCAGCATTTGACAGAGTTGATCACGCAATACTTCTGGAACGGTTGAAATTAATAAGAGTGTCTTTTGATCTGATTCGTTGGCTCGAATCATATCTGAGAGATCGAACACTTCTAGTAAAAATTGAATGTGTGTTCTCTGCCCCATTTTCGAACAACTCGGGTGTTCCTCAAGGAAGTAATTTGGGCCCACTCTTATTCACACTCTTTATCAATGATCTAGCTACAGTATTACCACCGGGTTGTCGTATATTTTACGCTGATGATGTTAAATTATACATGATCGTCAAGTGCATCAGGGATTGCTTAGCTTTACAACAGCTCTTGGAGACTTTCAATGACTGTTGCTTCTTAAACTTGCTTACAATTAGTATTCATAAGTGCAGTGTAATATCGTATCATCGCAAGCACAAACCAATTTTATACAACTATTGTATTGGAGAACAGCATTTTGAGCGTGTACTACAAGTGTGTGACCTTGGCGTCACTTTGGATTCTGCACTCACTTTCCGACCTCATTTCGACTATATTATTAACAAGGCAAACCGCCAGATGGGATTCATGTTTAAAATTTCTAATGAATTTAAGGATCCTCTCTGTCTCCGTTCACTTTACTGCGCATTGGTACGGTCAATATTGGAATATAAATCCGTAATATGGTGTCCGTATCAAACAACATGGATAGCAAGAATTGAGGCAATTCAAAGAAAATTCGTTCGTTATGCACTAAGACGCCTTCCGTGGCAGGACCCTATTAATCTTCCGCCATACGAAGACCGCTGTAGATTATTAGGTCTACACACGCTTGAAGCGAGAAGGAGAGTAGCCCAAGCTGTTTTTGTCGCTAGGATTCTTCTAGGAGAGTTAGATACGCCAGAATTGTTGGCCCAACTCCACATCTATGTACCGGAACGTGTACTCCGTCAACGAAACTTTTTGCTGTTGGAACTGTATGGTAGCCATGATCCAATTCGCTTCATGTCTGCCACATTCAATGAAGTGTTTGCGGATTTCGATTTCAACGTGTCATCTACTAACTTCAAAAACCGGCTATTAAGTAGTTTCTGACTTACCAGATATTTCCTGACGACATTTTAATCTGTATTTTTATTTGCTGCTTTTGTTAATATATATTTTTTACATTGTTTATTTTATTGTATTAGTTTGTTTTTGTTATATTTATTTCTGTATTCATTGTTAAGTTCTGTATTGTGTATTTGAAAAGATATGAGGTTTTTACGCCAATTTGAGTATAGTTAATGTTTCACTCAAATTGGATTTTCCCCATCCCTTCATATTCATTAAGACCAACTAGGTCAGATGAAAAATAAATAAATAAATAAAAAAAATAAAATATAGGGAGTTATCCCGACCAGGAGAAAATAGCTGGCAAATAACCTGAGCATACTATTTTCTGGTATCATACGAAAACCTGGTACTAATTGATCATTAATACCTCATTGATGTATTAAGCAGGTATTGAAGAAACATTTTTCAATACCTGCTTAATAGCTCAATGAGGTATAATATTTTATTTAAGTATTATTTATGTATTCCAGTGTTTTTAACAAATACCAAATCAATACCTTATTGAATACCTTCATACAGTGAATTTTGTTATTGGAAGGTTGAAAGGGTTTTGTATTTTTTTTAGATTATAGAGGTTTTAACCTTAAGGTCATTCGCCTCTTCGGGTTAGAAAAATCTCTTATGAAAAATTTCTAACCCTATGTGCGGGGTTGGGACCAGAACCCAGGTGCGCAGCGTACAAGGCAATCGATTTACCAACTACGCTACGCCCACCCCAGGTTTTGTAATTATTCAGGTATTTTAATAACTCGTTTCATTATCAACTAGTTATTCGAAGTACATGTCGCAGTTATTATGTCATGTATTTTACCTCTTATACAAGGCTCCTCAATACCTTATTGTGGTGTTCTAGTATTGGGTACAGTATACTTGAATTTGGTATTCTGAAGTTATTTTCTTCTGCTCGGGATACCAATTGGATCATTAAGCTATATATAGTTTTCCGTTCCATTGGATAAATTTTAGGTCCAATATACATAATATAACATTATTTAAAAAAAAATTCATTGCAATACGTAAAAATATTTTTTTGTTTTTCAAAATAAATCTTATGTTAACATAGACAACCATACATAGGAATACTGCGGTTGTTTACGTCTGGCATATCAAGACAACACCTAAAATGAAAAAAAAAAACTATATGCATTGCATGGTGTTTATGTCAAATCAAAATAACCCTGCGGGAAAACCGGGAAAACATGTATTCATTTTTTCTGACAGGGCATCATCTGTCGTGAAATTCGATATGTCAAATGCTTCTGATAGTGTCAAATCAAGACTGTCAACATATTTCTTTATATTAAATTTAAATTTTATTTTTTCGTTTCCTGAGTTGAAAAAAAATATTATGATCACGAAAATCATCTTTATCGTTGTATGTAAAAAAAAAGTTTGTTTTTTTCTCATTTAATGACCCAATTGGACCCATATTAGAACCTCAACAGCATGATAGCCATCTTTGCCGGCCGCCCCATCTTCATAGTTCACGGCGAAGTATAAAGGATAAGGTAGACGGGAAGTGTTAATGATCCACCTACTTAACGGCATGACGAAGATTCATCAGACTCTTCCATAGGTGTGGCGTAGTTGAGGGTTTAGAAGGGTATAAGTTCTAGGATTCGCTTCAAGCAAACGATGCGAACTCTGAAGCATAGTTTATCAGGTAGTTGTATAGTTAGTTTTCGAGTACACAATCACTCGAAAAAAATCTTGTTTAGTTTTTGGTTCTTTTAAAACTCTGGGTAGCCGGCTACCGGGAGTATTCCATGTTTTCTAAACAAAAGCAATTTTTGCCTAAAAAAGCGAATCTTATCTGCGTAATGGGCCGGATCACTATTCATTGGAACAGTATTTATACAGATTTCTCTACGTTATACTTATTGGGTTGAAAACTACCGAGTTACACGTTATATAGACAAAATCTCATGATAGATAGAGATTGTGAAATACACGTCTACGAGAAATAATAACGAACATTGAAAGCATTGTTAACCTGACGCACGGGCTTGTTAGCAATAACGGATCTTGAAATTAGATTCTTATAAAAAGACGCGACTAATTTTTAGTATGTATTGACCCGTGATCATCGATGCTAGTTAGATTAAGGTCTTATTGGGGCTAATTTCCGATCAACTAATCATTTTTGTCTTTCACATATAAAAAGGTTATGCGATAACTCGGAATTTCGACATTTACGGTAGTGTTTTCTTGATTAGATTTGTTCGCAACCTCTCATTCTGCTACTTTCGACAGAAAGCTGATAGCACTCAGTCGTCGCCGTTCTAAGGGCCAAATGTCATCAATAGACTTAGACTCGCGTGGAGGCATGAGATAGGAGACTTGTGACAACTGTGTTATCTCACATTTCGACGACCCGCTACTATTTGTAAAATAGAAACCGCAGTTTGCGTTTATAATTAATGTAGTACTACAGTAACCCTTTCACCGTTTTCGTTCTTTCGAATATAGTTATAACTTCTGGTTTCACTCAGTGATTATAAAGCTGCTACCATGTACGGTTCTCACCGTAATAAGCTGCGTGCTAATTCAGGTGCTCTGGAAGGCGAACAAGCGGAAACAGAAACTCAAACAAGGAGTGAATTACAATAGCAAGAATGGTGCCAGCATTGGGGTTGCAACATCTAGCAACGTAACTAGTCATAACAACGCTATGGCAAGCTCTACCACCAATTCAACAGCCGTCAGCAACGGAAGCAGGTGAGCTAATTTCTCGCTTCATTAAAATCATTGACATTCATTGCACAATCTGCAATCCTTGATGTTGATGAAAGGGTGAATAATCAAGTAGATGGTGTCATAATCGGGAAGAAAGATTTTATTCAACCCAGCGATACATATGGGCCGACTTCTCACGTGTTCCCGTCGAAGATACATCAAACTGGTTTATTTAAACAGTTACGATATATTCGAAGTCCACTGACGATAAAAAATGATGCTGTTGTGAAAATCTAATATAAAGCAAACTATGAATTATTTCGGTCTTGCCAATCTGAATCATATATAGTAACAGTAATAAACAGTTTAGTTATACCATAAAGTTTCTATACTACCGTTACCTAACTGCGCCGGACTTCATATTCCTCAGTTCCATCTACATATGTGTCGTAACTGCTCTCTGCATAATTTCGAACGAAGTTTATAAAAGTTCCTTCCCTTGCAGGCATCAAAAGACGGACCGGCGAGCGGACCGCACCACAACCCTGTTGGTGGCCGTGCTGATGCTCTTCCTGTTCACCGAGTTTCCCCAAGGCATTCTGGGGCTAATGAGTGGTATGCTGGAAAAATGTTTCTTCAAACGATGCTACACTCTGTTCGGAGAAGTGATGGACCTGCTTGCCTTAATCAATGCCGCCATCGGTTTCGTGTTGTACGGCCTGATGTCGAAACAGTTTCGCACTAGTTTTAAGTCGGTTTTTTGCAATGCTCCAACCCATAGAATCGAAATCACGAGGTTGACCGGTTTGAACACCACTTGTGTATGATAGAAGCGGGAAAATAGCAGACTGATGGATAAAACAGGGAAATGCTTAAACCGATCGCTTTTAGCATAGCTAATGCTTGTTTCTGAGTGGTATGTCTTGAATTTGAATTCCTTTTAAAAAAGGTTTTTGAATATTAGATTTTGCACTGTGAAACAATGCTTTAGTCAATCAACAATCTCTTTATTCAGCCCGGAAATACTCAATTGTTTGCACTGCTTTAGTAGTGGTAACTCGAGTGATACACAACTCACAACGAAATTAATAAAAATCAAATTACGGAATTTGAAATCCCAACTACTGTAGTTTGGGTTGGAGTAATATTGTTCATTGGGAAATTTACTGTGTAAATAATGTTGAATAGCTTTAAAAGTAAAGTGAGTTGAAAATTTCACTAATCTAAGCGATTGAATAATTTTGAATAGTTCAAAAAATGCAGCGTAGATTTATGGACCGTGTGTGTGAACCCAATCGCAATACGATTGCTGTACTTTAGGAAATGGACCAAAGCATTTCTGTTAACATTGCAATGGTAACAGATTATCTCATTTTATGTCCGTTCATTTACTTTAGTGTACAGCAGCGGTATATCAAAATACTACTTTCAATTTGTTACGAAAAAATGCTTGAAATTCCAACATACATCCGGAAAACATTCTTCTTCACGAGCCTCCAACAACTAGAGCTCCTTATCCCCAGATTCAGAATCGCTCCTATACAGATTTAAACATTGTTAGAGCATGCATTCGAGGCCCAGAGACATATTTTATGCTCAACTTGCTATTTGTTTTGTCCTGCATGCCAATGCCCCGCCAATATTACACACAACATTTCAGGGTCGTCGATGAAACAAGGCGCAAATGCTAAATCTGTGATGCAAAATTATGTTCGTGACTCTATTAAATACAAAACAATTAAACGAAACTGTAGATATGTGTTATAATTCTAGAAACGAGGATTTGTAACAATAATATGTGGTTTCAGTGTTTATATTTTTCTATGAGCCTGTACGATAGTGATTTGTAAGATGTTCGATTGGAAAGCTCATCACGGTGTTGACAAAATATAGTACTTCGATTATGACGATGTTTTCCTTTTGATGACAAGTCCCTGATTATAGTGTGCGGCGTGTTCTTTCAAATTCTTTTAAAGATAAGGTAAGTAAATCTGTAGGAATCTTTTCATAGACTAACGGTCAAAAGTTTAAGTTCACTCGCATTTTTTTGAATTTTACTTAATTGAGTGGATTTCTCAGTAGACTTTGGCAAGCACGTGCGTCTTGACTATATTATGTTACTACACGCTACTGGTCAGAGTGTAGGAGGGGGTTTGACGCCTTTGGGTGACACGTAGGTCACATAAACTTGTTATGACAGGTTGTATTCTTTTGATGCGTCGAGTACATAATACGTGTAACATCTTAATGCTTCTAGAGCTCACTGCAAAAATTATATTCCAAATTGTTTTTTTTTATATTTTTCTTTATTAAAAGATAAGTAGAAAGATTTTTATATTGAAAATCGTAACTGTCGAAATAAATATCTATTCAAATTGATCTAATTCGAAGATTATAATCTCATTATTGAAAAGTGAAAAAACTACATATTTTATGTGTCTATCGTAGGGAAATGGGTCGAAAAATAATTATAAAGAATAATAATTAATAACTATAAATGAAGAAAACCATAGCTTTCTGAATGTTACATTTACATTGTAGGGTGAACTTAAATTTTTGACCGGTAGTGTCCCGTTTTCTATGAGCTTTCCTATCTTTATGGAATCATAGGCAGTATATATCTGGGCTAATTATGTGTAGAACAGCAGAACAGAAGCGGATCCAGGGGTACTGGGTCCCACTGGAGAATTTCAACTTATAGGAAAGGTTTTAATTAGTTTAAATTTTGAATTAGTTTCATGCTCCAAATCATTTCAAACCTAATTTTCCGCTGAATTTCGTTAAATGAGGTTATTATGTAATAACCTCATTTAACGAAATTACGAGTTGTACAATGCTCATTTCAAAGTAAAAATTTTAGACCTGCCTCCACCGAAAGGTTTTCTGGACCCGGGTAAAGACCCCTATTAGGGAGAAAATCACACTCTTTTTTGAAAAACTTTTAAATCAAGCTATATCATCTATAGCCTTTCTTACAATAAAATACAAGAGTACAGTTTCTTAAGCATCTACATACAGTCGGGTCTCCTACTATGCGAATAACTGGGGGCGTGAATAAGGAATCCTCGTCATAGGAATCCCAAAGCTTTTGGGATTCTGACTAATTAGGGCTGTGGCCGAATATTTTGTCTGCGCAGTACCGTCTTTGCGCATGGGCACACTGGGTCAGGACCAGGGGCCCCGGAATGTTGGGGGCCTCACACTTAGCATGAATTTATAACCAGTCTAAAGAATTAGATTAGTAGCGACTCGGAATCATTTCATTCACATTTCACCGTATTCCATGTGATCAAGATGTTTAAAGAGCATCAGAGAGGCAGGAAACGAGGCACTACATGACTATTGAACCAATTCAAACGTAAATCCAATATTTCGATTCGATTTTCCATTTATTTTTAATAACAATGAAACGTCTAGTAAACCACGTATACAACATTTGGAAGGCACCGGACCTTAGCCAATCAACTAGAAAATCTTGTTTGGAACTGCAGATGTGGCAAAATATTTATTTCTGAATTGCATCTTTGACGGACAAATTCACATGGAACCGTCCAAATGCAACTTCTTGAGGTCTTACAAAGACAAGACACTTTTTTGGTCGGATTTCGTATGATTCTCTATGCCTGGTCAGTCTTAGACAGGTACAGCACCAATAATGTTATTTTTGCTCTACGTTCCGCCGTACCAAAAAAATTAAGCCGTCATGAAGGTGAACGTTCGTGAAATCCCAAAAAAGAAGTTTTAAAGTGCCCGTGTGAAAATGTCTCCGTGTATCTAACCTAGCTTTACCCTAGATTTGATTAAATAAGTCATGACAAATGTGCGTGCATTTTGAGGATACTTGAAGAACCTCGGCCATTTGACAGCGTAAATATTTTTATTAATATTCGTGTATTGTATTGTAGTATGTACGTCAGAGTGTTTCGTTCATGGTTACACATTATAGATGAAATTTTTGCTACTTTGGACAACGTTCCAATAACACTAGTTTACAAATTTTAGGGTGATTGCATGAAGTTAAGAAAAAAGGTGTTTTCTAAGTCAATTTTGGGTCGCTGAGCACGAAAATCATATCCATTTTCTTTTTCAAAGAACCGTGTTCGTGATTTTTTTTTGAAAAACGTGGTTTTGAGCAGTTTTTGCTCAATATCTCAGGAACAAATGGTCCGATTAACACAAACGATTCACCATTCGAAAGGTATCATTCCAAAAATGCAAAACACGTTAGGATAAAATATCAAAAAATTAGGGTTAAGAGCAACCAAAGTCGAAAAAAGCAATGTTTGGTGAAATTACTCATTTTTGGTTGATTTTTCATAAAAAAATAATTCAGCAAAAAAAACTTTTAAAATCTTATGTGACAGACAAACTTCCAACGTGAATTTTAAGCCCAAGATCATGAAAATCCGATAAAAACGGTGATGTTATTAAGCACCGAGTGAAAATTGCTCTGTTTTTCTTTTGGTCTTAAATAAGATTACACTAGTTTACAAGAAAAATAAAGTTACGAGAAAGAGTGTTTTCTAGATCAATTTTGGGTCGCTGAACACGAAAATAGTACTCTATTTCTTTTTCAAAGAAGTTCGATTTAAAAAAACAAAACGTTTTTCTTTTGCTTCCACTTTTTTGTTTTTGCTCTATTTTTTTGTTACAGAAAAATTTATTTTTCACATTTTCAGAATCTAATGTGACGGATTTTTACAATTTTAAGGTCATCACGATAAGCTAAGAAGAAAGGTATTTTCTAGGTTTATTTTGGATCGCTGAATACGAAAACCTAGTCCATTTTTTTTTTTTCAGAGAAGCGGTTTCAAGATTTCTTTGAAAAAGGTATTTTTGGGCACTATTCTAGTTATTTGTCAATATCTCGTTCAAGTAGGATCCGATCGAAACAGTTCGAAAGGTATTGATGGGCCCGTTCCGAAAATGTATAATATGCGTAGACCAAATGTACATTTATTAGATTGTAAGACCAAAGTAAAAAAAAGTCTAATGTTCGACCTTATTAAAAAAATGCATATTTCTAGTAAATTTTTTATAATAAATCAAGGACAGAAGAAAATTCTTTTAGAATCTAATGAAATAAATAATCTTTTTGCATAAATTTTAAGCCAATGGTCACAAAAATCGGATGAAAAATGTAAATGACATGAAGCACTGAGTGAAAATTGAAACTTTTTATTTTTCGCGCAATCATACTTTTGGCTGAAATAATCTTCTATACTTGATAGTTATTGTTTGTGTTGGGTACTATCTTCTCCAGCTTTCATCCATCCATCCTGCGGTATTTGAATGGTTTTGAATATTTCATTATTCAACTAAGAGCTCTTTTTAAAATGTGGAAATATTCGTTGAAAAAAATTTGTTTTGTCTGTGGTGAGTACATATTTAACACATTAAGGAATTTTCGCCTTCTGCTACAACAGGCTTCGCAGCAGATTCTCAGTTCACAGAACATTACGTGGCTAGTGCAAAGATCCCACTAAGGGATCATCCATAAATGACGTAGCATTTTTTGAGTGATTTTCAACACCACCCTCCCCCATCGTAGCATTTCGTCACAAACCTCTAAATACCCCCCTGGTAATAACGTAGCTTGACGATAGCCCTGCCCCCCCTTGTCACCGTAAATTTTTTTAAAAATTCTGTTCTATTCCCCTTTAAAAAAGCTACGTAGCATGACATGACCGCCTACCCCCCTGTCGACACACTTCATCACAAAATACAAAACTCCCCCATCCTCCATATAATGCTACGTCATTTATGGATGATCCCTAAGACTCCTTCCCGATAGGGACTCGAAGATTTGACGACCAGTGCTACACCCTCTAAACCGCCACACCAGGGCAGGGTCTGCTAAAATCATAAAATTTCCATTTCGCTCAATGTGCATAGCATCTACATTTTCCATCCGATGTTAGTGATATTAGGTTTAAAAGTAACGTAAACATATTATCTGTCATCTTAGATTCCAAAAGGTCCGAAAAAAAAATTGTTTTTCTGTAAAAAAATCATAAGTAACTTTTAAAAATTGTCGAAAATGCACTTTTTGCCTTTCTCATATAGAAAGGTTATGCAATCACTCTAAAAATCGTCAACCTAATCCCGGCCCGGAGGTCCGAATGTTATATGCCATTCGACTCAGTTCGTCGAGATCGGCAAATGTCTGTGTGTATGTATGCGTGTGTGTGCGTATGTGTGTATGTGTAAATACGAAAAAATGTCACCTCTGTTTCTCAGACAAGGTTGGACCGATTTGCACAAACTTAGTCTCAAAGGAAAGGTACAACCTTCCCATCGGCTGCTATTGAGTTTTTCCAATGATTGGACTTCCGGTTCCAGAGCTACGAGTTGAAGAGTGCGTCCACACAGCAAATTCCCATATAAACTAAAATGAAAACTTCTCAAAGGGAGGAGTAAGGGAAAATTTAAAAATCGAATTTGCACTTTTAATGCCAAATGGCTTTAAAATGCATGAAACGTTGAGATTTGATGAAATCTCAAAAAAAAAATTTTTTTTGACAAAAATTGATGTTTTTGGACTTTGGCACCTTTTTGCCTTTCTCGTATAGAAAATGCAATCACTTTAAAAAACGTCAACCTAATCCCAGCCACGATTTTTTTTGACTTATTTAGGCGTAGGTAAGAGCATGCAATGAGGGGTTGCTACTTTAAAATTGAAACTAGTTTAAAATTTCTTAACAAGTTGAGCCCTCCCCCATGAGCGTTTTGAATTACTATTAAAAATTTATTATTCTACTGTCCAGGAAAAAATATACTGCAAACCGTTTGGACACATAAAATGTCATTTGAGTTCGGTCACTTTAGAAACAAGACAATGAAGAAACCAAGGACGAATCTTTGCGAGGGTGGCTGGAAATTGATGTATGTCAAGTTGGACGGCTTCTCTGAAGGATCGGTTAACGTATCGACAAGCTTCGATATTATCAAAAGTTGTGAGTAGACAGCAGATGTCAATCAGAGGGCTAGTTAAGGAAGAAAAACACGAAGTTGGAGAAAATCGGGATATCCATGTCTAGAAAAATTTTACCGCCGATGATTATTCCGTTAGAGTGGCAGCGAAATGGATCGCGAAAATTGGCATCGGTATAGGGTGAAATACTGCCGCCAAGAAGTTCTCAGCACCAGCTAGCAGATAAATAGGAACGACTAGCACCAAGAAGGATAAGAAACCCGGCGAAGGTGGTTGTAAACAGATGTAAATCCTTATGCTCGACACCCCCGGACCGGTTCATGTCTCGACAGGGTACGATATTTGCAGCAGACCTGAGCAGGTGAGATATATCGCGAAGGTTTGACAGCAAGTAAGGAAAAGTAGCTATGGATAAAAACATGACGATTCACACAAAGCAAAATAAGCAAGAACACAATCCTTACTAAAGCAGTACTTATCGGTTGCCCCGGATGGATTAGGATTACGAGTTTAGTCGGTTGCGTAACAACTACTACAAACCAAACCGCATCCACCACGAGCCAGCATTCAACGCACAGTGGTCGGAAATGCCAAAAACGTCACTAGAGGCCAAATTATTGAATATATTCATAGGGTATCTTTGGAGGAATTGTTGGTAAGAATACTACCTACAACCTGATAAAAATTAAATTGAGGCGTGGCTTACTATGATTGAAATAGAAAAATTACCTTTTTTACTGACGAGGTAGAAAGTTGGTGTCCTCGACAAAGTTTTAGGAATGCTCATAATGAAGAATTTTGTTGAACAACTTGAGCTTGTAGCACTTAATGTTATCGATTTTTAAAGCGTTTACTAAGGCAAACCCCTTAAATTTAGCTATTTAATATAGCTTTTTTCGCAGTGACTTTTCGTGCAAACGATGTTCCAGACAAATGTAGCGGTATTAACACCACATAATATTGTTGAAGACTGCATGTAAAAATGAAATTATTGTTGAAGACTGCATGTAAAAAAATTTTTTTTACCTGAAATCGGCGGAGCCGCGCACACCTCTTGTAAAAATACTCATTCGTTTTAGAGTTATTGAAGAATTTTAATTTTTTTACACCAACTTCAACTGCGTATAAGAGAGAAAGGTGCAAACCAAAATGGACGAGCAGGCACTATTTTCAATGTCAGGACTACGCATAATAAGGGCAAGAAGGTTTTAAGCTCATTTTGTAATGTTTTTGCTTGGGTATTTTTACTTACTGTATTCAACAATATTATGTTTTTTTAATGCCTCCATATTTGTCTAGAGCACGGTTTGCACGAAAAGTCACAGTGGAAAAAATTATATTGTAAAAACTTAATTTGAGGGTGTTGCCATTGAAAACGCTTTACTCCGTTTCTATTAGACATTAAGTGCTGTCTCTCGTTTTGAACCTCAAGTAATGTGAAACGCATTATCCAATGTGTTTTTGTTGTAAAACATTTTGTTTTGTAGAAGCTGTGGGTGATATTGTGTTTTTGAGCATACTTTGTAAATTTTCTTAATTTTAAACATTTTGTGTTATTTAAGGTAGTTTTCAATATATTCCCCGAATGATTATATTTTTCGATAGTGCGTGAAAAGAGCTTTCAGTATCCGTATAGATATTACACCTATCCATACACAAAAGTAATTTTTTAAATCCTTTGTTATACTTTTTATAAATCGGTTGGGGTAAGTTGGCGGTGACGCACACGGGGCAAGTTGGCGGTACTATTTACAGTGCAAAAATAGTCATAAAATATTTTCATTTCTCGAATTCACTCCAAAGTAAGAGAAACTTTTTCTTGTGTCTCTCGTCAATGCAGGGGACAATTATTTCGACCAATTGCCTGAAGAATTTCGAAAATTTGCTTTTGAATATGGAGTACGCGTCGAAGTCAAAATGACGGGGTATTGTGACTGAAATATAATGAAAAGTGTCGAATAATATACAGTTTTATTGAAAAGACAATCGGCACATTTCATAAGGACAACTGATGTAATCGAATTTCCATTTGATTGCTTATTTGTTGACATTCCGCCATCTTACTCCACACATACCGCCAACTTACCCCGGGGCTGGGGTAAGTTGGCGGCTTTTCCGCGTCACATATTTTTTTCTCTAGAAATAAAGACAACGTATGAAACATTTTCATAAAATTCAGAGATGTTGACAACAGTATGCCCTTTCATGCAACGTGTTCTATTTTGCAAGATCTACAGGATAAAACGGGTTCATACATTGCATGCGGCCATACTGACTATCTGCAATCGTTTCGTTTACAAAAGCAATATAACTTTTGATCAACTGAAAGTAGATTCTTTCCGAAATATATTTTCATGTTTAATTTCCCTCTTGAAACTGGGAAAAATGGGGTAAAACGGATTCACACCTTGCCTGCGGTCATTCTATCTATCTCCACTCGTTTCCTTGGACTTTTTTGTATAAGAAAAACTTCTTTTGATCAGCGGCATTAGTCCTGCTTCCGAAATATAGAGTAAAGTTCAAATAAAATCTTAACATTTGAGGAGAATCGGGGTAAAGTGGATTAAAACGTTTTATGAAGACAATCATACTATTTTCTATAGAATATCTTTTGATTTTTTTGCTTAAGAAAATTCTGTAATTTTTCTATGCAAAAATATCGACAAGCGACTCGGTGACGAATCTTTATGTAGCGGTGTTATCTGCCATTCGAAAACTACTTAACCGCTTTATTTCAAATTTTGCATGCACATTTTATGTAAAAAATACCTAACCCCCCCATTGAGTTTTCGAGATAATTTTTCAATGAAGTAGTTTTGGAATGGCAGTTAACACAGAAAATCGTGTTTTTTTTTCTAGAAACATTCTACATAAAGAAAAATTACAGAATGTTATTGAAATGATATATTATAATATGCAAATTTCCAAAAAAACGCAAAAAGTGTTTTTTTTTCACGCTGAAACCCTTACCCCTCCCTTAAATTGCAAAAAAATCTAACGTTAGATATTTCTAAACCGATCGGCGTGAAAAAAATCAAGTGCATCATCAGATGATGCCCTATGAACAGCCGCGAATAGTGAATGCAAATTGAAAGTAGCAATGCATCACATCTCGCTTGATTAGATTTAGATCGAACAAATTTAGAGAACCGAGTAATTGAGCCCGATACTTGCTCATTCATGAGAGCTGAGTTGACGTTTGTTATCTTATCCTTTCATTGTGTAGACTGCCAAATTTCTTAGCACTCAGTACTACCCCGACCGTCGTTCTATTAACATCGCAAAATGTGGTACTCATTGATAGTGCTAATCATAGCTACAGGCTGTGTGACTAGAGCTGCAAACATTTTGTACATTGATGGTATAGCGTCGCCGAGCCACTTTATTTGGTGATTTTTGTTCAAGGTTAAACGGTTTAACTTATATAATAAAGCGCCAATTTTTCCACTTACAGGCATCGGGCCCTCATCTACGGTCTGGCAGCTAGAGGTCATAATGTAACGGCCTTAAGTGTAGACGTCGAGTCGAATCCTCCACCGAACGTTACCTTTATTAAGGTCGAAGGTGTGTATGAGGCTTTCTACGATAGCAATTCGGTAGTTACAGATTTTTTCTCTATGGGAGAACTCAACCCTTTTTCAATGCTTTTAATTTTTAATGAGTATACCATGCTTGGTTGTAAGTATTCATTGAAATCCAACGGACTTCGACAGCTTTTGGATTATCCTGATGATTTTAAATTCGATTTAATTATAAACGATTATCTGCAAGGACCATGTATGTCCGCTCTGGCACAACACAAATTCGGTCGACCTCCATTGATTCCCGCTACAGGGTTCCACGGTCTGACAACGACAGCTTCTTTATCCGGTGCCTATTCCTATTCTGGCACGATTCCAAACCATGAATTCGATGCACCCGAACGTATGAGCTATTCGCAACGTGTGATGAATTTCTTTTATAACCACTGGGAAGAGTTGCTGAAGCAGTATCAATTACTACCGGCAGTAGACAAAATGGTTCGAGAGATAATGCCAGACATTCCATACGTTGCCGAATTTGAAAAAGATGCTCGTATCATTCTGCTTAATTCTAACCCGGTCTTACAATACTCGGAGCCTTCCATGCCTAGCGTGATCTCAGTGGGTGGAATGCAAATAATCAAACCGAAGGAACTTCCGGAAGACTTGAAAAAGATCGTTGATGACGCTAAGGATGGTGCCATTTTGTTCTCGCTGGGAACAAACGTGCGCAGTGATCTGTTGGGAAAGGATCGAATTATTGAAATTCTGAACGCCATGAAACAGTTTCCTCAGTATCAATTTTTGTGGAAGTTTGAATCCGATACGATGCCGATTGAGGTGCCGAAAAATGTTTACATCCGAAAATGGATGCCTCAAAATGACCTCCTCGCTCATCCCAATCTGAAACTGTTCATCACCCATAGTGGTCTGCTGAGTACCCAGGAAGCAGTTTGGCACGGTGTTCCAGTTATCGGATTCCCTGTGTTTGCAGATCAGAATCGTAACATTAACTATTGCTCCGAGATGGGTGTTGGCAAACGATTGTCCATAGGTAAAGTTAAAAGCGGGGATTTAGCCAATGCCATTCGGGAGCTTATGACTGATAAGAGGTGAATGAAATTTGATAGCCTTATTTGGATTTGGTTTTGATTTCACTTATATTTTTATACATTCAGTTATCGTGACAACATGACGCGACTGTCCAAGGTTTTGCGCGACCAGAAGGAGCATCCCTTGGATCGTGCTATTTGGTGGGTGGAGTGGGTCCTACGGAATCCGGACAACATGATTCTACAATCGAATGCTGTTCATTTGAACTGGCTTGCAAAGTATTCATTTGATGTAATTGTACCGTTGGTCTTGGTTTCCGTTGCCTTAAGTGTAGTTTGCTGTAAACTTATAAAAGCAGTGATTGCTAGAAGGACAGGACAATCTAAATCAAAGCGCGAATAAATTGATGTAGATGAGCTTGATTGTGCTTGGAATAGAGGATGACAAAGTATATTCCTGTAATGAAAAGGCAAAGTTGAAATCTTATCGGTCATTTTAGCTGGACACAAAAGTGTACCTTGCAGAGGAATTATGTTATCAGTTCGATAAACATTATTATCTATTTTTAATGGCGCGACTATCTAGGTTTGTTTCTAAATACATATAATTTAAGGAACCGTACACAAATGGCGTGACTTTTTACCACTTTGTATGGAAAAGGCACAAAACCTAATTACATAGGTTCTTCGTTCCAACTTCGTCGATAGCGAGAGTTTTTACATTTCGTTCCTGAGGATTGCCGGCATTCAACAAGGTACATTTGAGAAAAATACCTTAATTCTTTTCCTGTCTGTTTGAAATGCTAGAAAATCGAATTAGCGAGCACTTAGAGTAATTTCCGGAGAGTTGCTTTTCAAAAATCAATCCTGCATCAAAGCAAATCATACAACATATCATTAAATCATTTTTATAAATTGTAAGTATTCAAAATTCACTGAAATGGTTTTGTCATGGATAAACCATGTGGCGTAGTAAGAAAATTTTTCGGGGAGGTGTGTGAATATTTTTTGTATATGTATATGTATATATATATATATATATATATATATATATATATATATATATATATATATATATATATATATATATATATATATATATATATATATATATATATATATATATATATACATATATATGTATATATATATATATATATATATATATATATATATATATATATATATATATATATATATATATATATATATATATATATATATATATATATATATATATATATATATATATATATATATATATATATACAATATATGTATGTATGAAAACTGTATTAAAAAACTGTTCAAAAACAACCTGAAAGGGACAACAAAATTTCAAAACCTACAAATCAGGGAACGGGTTTAAATAGCCACCCGACCCGCCAATAAAACTTCTCTTGCACGCAACCTGATTCTTCCCCGGCATTACCTTACGGCATTACTTCGAGAAGAGGTTTTTTAAGTGCACAGCACACACTTCTATTCAATGACGTAGTAGTTAGTTCTTTCAGTAGGGTTACAGCATCCATCCTTGACACACTACCAGTTTTCGACCATCCACACAACGTGGTAATTTCTGTGTGGTATTAGGAAAGCTATCTGTGGGTCGAGCTACGAGGACAATCTGGGCGGCAAACTTCAGACTGTCTAATTTACTGAGCCCTTCGGTTCCATTTTTTGCCAGCCAGGTGCCGAGGTCAATTCGGCGATTCCGGTGGAGTAGGGAGTCCGGTTTGCTGGAGCTCCTGCGCGACTGGTGGTGTCTCGTCGCGGTCTACTCAGTCTAGTTCCCGGCGGTGAATCTGACTGTACGCTGATGGAGTGTTCCCCGGCGAATGCAGTTCTCCCGATACCGATTTTTCTTTGGTTTCAATACCCAAACTTCTTTAAGCCCTTTAGTTCCCTTTTTGTGCCATTTAGCATTACTTCCTTGATGATCCATTCAGCTCTCTGACTTGTTCGCGAACTTCTCGAACTAGTCCCCAACGATAGACCTGATGGACTCCGACGGAGAGTTCTCCAGCAAGCCGTTTCTGTTGCAAAATGATCATGATCTACATCATAACTCTATTGACTGCGTTTCACGTCTTTACATCGCTTGTCATTCTGTAAGCTATATTATCCACGTTGATGCCCGGTCCTCCCGTTTAAGAAGCTCCCTGCACGTCGCTTCAAACCTCGGACATTCGAAGATCATATGCTTCGGTGTCTCCTCGACGTTCTCACACTCCGGGTACAAAGGTGACGTACCCGAACCGATTAAGATACTCCCTGAAGCAGCCGTGGCCCAATAGGAGCTTTTTCAGGTGGAAGGTCATCTTTCCATGCTTTCTATTGACCCACGTGGACAGGTTTAGGATGAGCTGGTAGGTCCACTTTACTTTCTCCGTATTGTCCCATTCCTGCTGCCACATCACCATCGAGTGCCGTGACGTATGCATTAAATCGACACCAAGCTATCGGTGCCGTGCCGATCCTATTGTGATTGAACTACTTGTTGATTTTTCGTTCTGCACATTGCGTCGCGGCTTGATGCTAGCAGAAAGTGAAAAGAATGATCGCATGGTCGTTCTAGGCGACGATTTGTGAAGTTTCTTTTGCCGGCGTCGGCGGTAAAACATGATCATGAGTTATTTTCTATCAATGACCATGCGGTAGACTTGGGTGCAACGTCCAACTCCTACTTAGCAGAAGGCAAAAGACTCTCACATTTCCTTCCGATCATGTCCATATGAGCCTGCCTAGTCCTAGTTTTCCGTTCTAAGTTTATAACTGATTCACTCTAAAATACCTATTTCAATTTCATTGCTTTCGTTTCTCTTAGTCTTAAATTTGCCGAAAATAGCCAACAAAATCGATACAAAAGATATTATTCTGAACGCAATCATACGACCACCAGCCGCAGCGTCCTGTTCAGCTTTTCGAGGTTCCACTTGGTTTTCAGCGCTGCACCCCAGGTTGGAACCCCATATCGCAGTATCGATGACGAAACACTAAATAACAGATCGACTTTTCGCTGGTGTAATAAACGTGGTTGTTAAAGCTCAAGTCGTCGATTATCGCTCCCAATTGCTTTAGGGCACGCTTCGATGCAATCACGTGCCCTTCAAGGGTGATCTGTATCCGCTGAATCGCTTTGCAGTTGTTGACCAACAACACATCCGTCTTGTGGTGAGCTATTTGCAGCTTGACCCCGTTCATCCAGCTCTCGATAGCGTCTATTGTCTCTGTCACCGGTACCTCCACTTCTCCAAGTGTCTCACTCATCACCGTTAGTGACACGTCGTCCGCGAAACGCGCGATTTTCACTTTCCCAGGCAGCCGCAGTGTTAAGATCCCATCGTACGTCCCGTTCCAATGAGTTGGACCGAGAATGGAGCCCTGAGAAACGCCCGCTGAGACTCGTATTGACTTCTGCCCTTCGTTCGTCTCGTACAGCAGTACTCTACTGTGGAAGTAGCTCTTCAGGATCTGGCTTAATCTTCTGTGCAGCGCTGCGGCATTGGCCTCTACGAGGCTGGGTGGTTCAATACCCTCTTTGCCTTTTGCAGTCACACCAGCTTCGGTACCTTACACATTTCGGGGAAATTGCCATAATCTAAACACTTCTGCAGTAGCATCCTGAACATGACCGGATATGCCAGGATCGCAGCTTCCAGCGCTACGTTTGGTATTCCATCCGGACCGGGGGCTTTCTGTGTTTTTAGTCGCGTCGACGGTTCTTTGAGCTAGTCATTAGTCTCTTGCCGCTCGGCTGTGTTTGCTCCTTCTTCTTCTCAGTGCGGTGTCTGTGATCAGGTAGCTGGGTCGTGCTTCCGGAAGAGACCCTCAACGATTATCTTTAGTTTACCCGGGCATATTTCAGCTGGTGTCGACAGGCCCTCATCTTCGTAATGACGACTCAGTACGCGTTCCCCAGGGATTGGCGTCTAGTTCTCAGCAAGTAGCTGTGCTGAGACAAACTGGCTTGCTAAGCTTTTTAAAGCGTTCCTGGCTCTATGACAAGCAGCGTATAGCGTACTGAGCTACTCATTTAATTTAGTAAGCAACACGACGTCTACTGCAAGCCTCCAGTTTTCGTGACTTTGAAACGTCACAAGCCGTCACAATCCTTCTTGTTAGATCCGCCGCATCAACGTACTTGACTCCGCTGTTCGCCGAAATGACTCAACAAAGAGGTTTTTGTTATAGACTCGTCTTCCACTTTAGCTTACCGGTCGTCCTTCTCCGTGCTGCACCAGGGTATCATTGGCCTATGGGGATAATTCTCGCACACTCTCCGGTCCATGTTCGCCGTCAGTCAAGGACTCTCGGTACCGATGTCCATTTCGTAAACCAATAAGCACCAAATTTTGTCACGATACCAGAAGCGATTTAGCTTCCAGCTTCGCCGTGATCTACTCGTTGTAGTCCTCGGCGGTAAACCTATCCTCCACAGCGAGCCGACCGGTAGGTGTCGAGGTCTGTCGCCAATTTTCACTACAAGGAAACATTCTCACAAGATAACTTTCGCAAATGAAACTTACCATTTAAAATATTAGGTATTGTTTTGTTGAGCATATTCAATTTTTTTTAAATTTCTTCAAAATATTTCGCTACTACGCCACTGGATAAAACTGTTTTAATCCACCTAGTGGTGCAATTGTGCTTTGCTCATTTCTCCAAACTGTGCTTCCATGACTTGTTATGTTCAATATAATTGTGGAAATGTCTGTTACATTCTTAGTACACACATATACACAATGGCTCGCTAACCACGAACTTACTAAGTTACGTGTAGACGCTGAAACACTTGAAACAAAATAACATACTTAATTAGCCTATTCAGCATTAATTCAATGTTATCTTCCTGCTAACTTATTTATGCATGTGTGAGGATGGTGTAAAGCGCACGAACGAACCATTCAATAGCTCAATTTGGTATGCCTTCTGATATAGTGGTAGTATAAACATGATGGGGGAGGGGGTATGAGGGATGGATGGGGTGGTGGTCCGAGAGCCTGTAGAGGAGTGATCTAAGGTGGGATTAAAGGGGTGATGTGAATAGGGGGCGGGTGGAGGGCCACCCCTCTCCGTACACCCCTAGCTACGCCCCTGTTAATATCCAGAATTCCTATGCCAATCGAAAAAAAATTTGGCCCTCCGGGATAAGGTTGACGATTTTCAAAGTGACCTGCAATTATATGAGAAAGGCAAAACTATGCAAAAATTCAACAAAGTCAATTTTTGTCAAATTTTTTTCGAGATTGCATGAAATCTTGACGTTTCATGCATTTTAACCCTTTCATGCAGGTAGGGTTTCAAAACTATTTTTTCTTGAAAACGGTCGAGTCAAGAAACACGAAAAGCCTTTTTTCATAAAGATAAGGGCTTCTCTCGCAGTGCTAGAAGCTGCTCAAATTTTAGCTTCCAATGCTCAATACAATTGAGAATATTTACATTAGTCCACTTGCGTGGAAAACGTAGCGTAGGAAATGCTAAATTGATAGGATTTATCAGATTTCAATAATACTGCAACATAACGAAGATATATGAAAAATTATTTTTTCCGTCATCAACGTAAACGGTCCCAATGTTCCGGTGGCCAATGTGGTCAAAGCGACTTTGGTTTGTTACTGGCAAATCCAAGTAATTTTAATTCAAACAAAAATTGAATCATTTTGATATCATGGTGGTACCAGTTTATATAGGAAGGGACACATTTCTAGAGACTGCACAAAGCAACCGAAATGCTTGCTCTGCACCAATGAGGGCGGAAAAGACCACATGACGGGAGGCTTCTTGTGCACAGAGTACAAAAAGGCGAAGGCAGGTCAATGGATGGAGATAACCCAGCTTAATCTCAATCATTGTGACATTGCACAGCAATTGTTGTGGCTGCCTACAATAGAAACGAAGTGCGACGTTGCAATTATTTTAGAGCCGCATCTTATTCCTTCAGAAAACGGCCAAGGTATAGAGGTGGTGGATAGCACACACGCAGGCTTCGTGATCGCCAGGATCAACGACGTATTGGTATGTAGTTGTTATGCTCCTCCACGGTGGACACCAGAGCAGTACAACCGGATGCTGGACGCACTAACAGACTCGTTAGTCGAGCGAACGCCGCACCGGTTGTTATAGGAGGAGATTTTAACACTTGCGCCGTGGAGTGGGGAGCAGGCTGACCAACGCACGAGGTTACAGCCTATTGGAAGCACTGGTGATGCTCGATGTAAGGCTGTGCAACGAAGGTTCCGCTAGCACATTCCGTAAAGGCGGCCGGGAATCCATCATTGACGTAACATTCTGCAGCGCGTCGCTCAAGGATAATATGAATTAGCGTTAGTGAGCAGTACCGGCATAGTGACAACCAAGCGAAATTGAACGGTAACGCCGAAAGTGAGGACTGGCTAGCGTAAATGGAAAATAAAGGACTTCGACAAGGACCTTTTTGTGGAAACACTTTGTGCTCACAGCGTCACTCCAAGTGACGATGAACTGTCGGAAACAGTAGCTAGGGCATGTGATGTAACAATGCCGAGGAACTACCAGCGTCCGACGCATTGGTGGAACGAAAGGCTAAGCATCCTCCTGGCTGCCTGCCTAAAAGCCAGAAGATGCGTTCTGAGAGCAAGATCTGAGGTAGTTAGAGAAAAGTGTAAGGTAACACGCAAGATAGTGCTAAGTAAGTCCACCTGCTACAAGGAGCTGTGCAGAGAAGTGGACGCTAACTCCTGGGACAATACTTACCGTGTCGTTATGGCCAAGATCAAGGATCCAATGACGCCAGTCGAAATGTGCGCCGACAAACTGAAAATTGTCGTGGAGGGCCATTTCCCGAGCATGACCCAACCGCATAGCCACCAGCAACGTACGTTGATGCAGACGGTGGAAATGCTGATGACAATCGAGTTTCCAACGACGAGCTCCTTATAGTGGCAAAAGGGCTAAAAACGAAGAAAGCTCCCGGACTGGAAGGTATCTCCACCGTGGTACTGAAAAGTGTGATTCTGGCGATTTCGCACATGTTCAGGATAGTTATACAGAAATGCTTGGATGATAACTACTTCCGGGATAGATGGAAGATCCAGAAGCTGGTATTGCTGCCAAAACTAGGGAAACCACCAAGTGATCCAGCATCGTATCGGCATATATGCCTTCTGGATACTCTTGGTGAACTTCTGGAAAGGGTCATCCTCAACAGGCTGACGATCTACGCTGAAAGTGAGAACGGATTATTGCAGAGTCAGTTCGAATATCGACGGTAGACGCCATCGCGATCGCGGAGAAAGCATTGAAGCAAAAGAAAACGAGTAATCGCTACTGCACCGTGGCTACGATGGACGTGAAGAACGCGTTCAACAGTGCTAGCTCGGGGGTGATCGCACAGAATACGGGTTCTGGACTATCTATGCAAGGATCTGAAAAGTTACTTCTCGAACCGAGTACTGGTCTACGAAACGAACATGGGGCAGCGATCAATTAGGGTCACGGCGTAAGTACCTTAAGGCTCCACACTCGGCCCAACGCTCTGGAATATCTGGAATATCATGTACAACGGAGTGTTAACACTGGAACCGCCCAGGGGAGTTGAGATCGCCGACTTTGCAGATGATGTTGTCCTGACGATAACCAACGAGACCTTTGAGGAGGTGGAAATGTTGACGGCAGCGATAATAGCCATCGCGAAAAACTGGGTGGCTGAAATCAATTTGCAGCTGGCTTACCACAAGACCGAGGTAGTGCGGGTGAGCAGCCGTAAAAAATCCAACACCTGGGTGTGATGGTCGACGATCAGTTAAAGTACAACAGTCATGTCGACTATGTATGTGAGAAGGCTGCGATGACACCTAACACATTTGCAAGGATCATGCCGAATAACGGAGGATAATGAGGCAGCACGAGGCGTCTCCTGGCGAGTATCTCATGCTCAATACTGAGCTAAGGCGTACCGACCTGGTCTGCTGCGCTGAACTGAAAGCGGAACCGGACGAAGTTGACAAGCACGTTTCGCCCAATGGCTGATCGTGTCGCGAGTGCGTACAGAACGATATCGTCGGAGGCGGTATGCGTAGCTGCCGGGATGATTCCCATCTGCATCACTTTGGTTGAGGAAGTGGAATGCTACCAGCGGAGAAATGCACGTAATGCAAGGAGACTAGTCCGAGCGGACTCGTTGGCTAAGTGGCAGCAAGAGTGCCAACTCATCCCAAATGTGTCTTCCTGGGTACATAGGAATCCTTTGAGGCAGTTTTTGTCCGGGCATGGATGCTGCCGGAAGTACCTGTACCGGTTTGGACACACTTTGTCACCCCTTTGCCCGGAGTGTGTGAACGTATTAAAGACGCCGGAACACGTAGTCTTCGAATGCTCTAAGTTCGAAGAAGTCCGAAGGGGTATGCTAGGTATAACAGTAGACAATATCGTCGAAGAGATGTACCACGACGAGCATATGTGGGTCGCTGTCAACAGAGTGGTTACGAGTATACTCTTCGAGCTGCAGAGGAAATGGCGAAGGGACCTACAAAGCATCGCCAATCGTTAGATCGTCGCCGAGTAACCACAAATCGGGTTTCGGGAGATATTTCGCCGCCGGGGAACTTTCGACGGTGTAGACTGGCTCCACTGCCGGGGACCAGTTGAGAAGTACACGACGTAGCACCAGGTTCGGGTCGTCGGGGCGCCAGTTAACCGGACGTCAGGCTTCACCGGAATCGCCGGACAATCTCAATACCTACCGGGTAGCTCCTGGGTAGGCTAGGTTCACCGCCGGGGACTAGATCGAGTAGATCGGGACGAAGCGGGGAGATAAATGGCTCACGAAACGAACATTGGTATCGGGAGAAATCTACCGCCGGGGAATTCGCGGTAGGATAGAACTACCCGACAGAATCGTGACGAAAAGGGGAGCTAATTGGTTCACGAAACAAACATTGACGCATACTGCCTCCGACGACATCGTTATGTACACACTCGGGACACAAATAGTGATTAGGTGAAAAGTGCTTGTCATCTTCGTCCGGGTCCGCTTTGAAGGTTTAGCGTGAAAAAAACAGTTTCTTTGCGATTTTTTTTTTAGAAATTTGCGTGAAGCGAATTTATCAAAACTTTTGTACATTATAGTATATCATTTCAATAACTATAATTTTTTTATGCAAAAATATCGACAAACGACTCGATGACGAAGCTTTTGTTAGAACGTCTCTGGAAAAACATGATTTGCGGTGTTACCTGCCATTCCAAAACTACTTAACCGATTTCTTTCAAATTTTGCATACACATTCTACATTAAAAATGCCTAAGCCTTCGTTGAGTTTTTGAGATAAATCCGGAATCACCGGAATGGGTCGTTAAGTTTCCTAGTGTGTCCGGATGACTTTAAATGTTTGCATTGTTCACAGATCATCTTTAAAGTGTCGCATGACAGTTATCTTCAAGTATAAATGTTTAACAGGTATGGGTAGCACATTTCGTAGTTCACTAGGTCTTCCAGTCCAGAACCGCTCCCACTTTGCCTGAAAAGGCCTACACGATAACAAAAAATAATAATAGTTTTCAAATGTACGATAATATATCCAGTATATTTCATTATAATACCAGACCTGCAGCTAAACCTTGAAAAATTAATGAAAATGCACTAAATGGCTTTCGGACATAACCCACGGAACATCCGTATAAACCAACCATCTGGCCAGACAACCACATGATTAATTGCAGGTAATTCAGTTGAAACGGTTGAAAATACACGACATGCTTTACTCGGCACTACTGGTTTGTATACGTACGTCAAAATTGCATAAAAACAGTGAAATGAAATTGCTATTTTTGAAAAGGTAACGTTAGTTACAATTTACAAGGTTTTCGCAAAAAAGGTTAAAATTAAAGCAATTGGCTATTAGAATATTCACATTTTGTACAGAATAGATACTTGAAACATTAATCGTGCTTTTGAAAACATTACGAAACAGAAAAATTGATTTCCTGACAAATGCTCCTTTTGGCACTAACGTCACAATTGCATAATAGGGCAGAGTGGCTCAATTCTCGGCCGGATACCACACGGCCACATCGAAGTTTTATAATCGAATCCCAGCAAAACTTCAACGAACTACCATCAGCCAAAAGTCTCAGCAAGCTTCCAGTCCACAAATATCTGGCAAAATAATGCCGATCATCAAATTCTGGCGCGTAATGCAGCATACTTGGCAGTTCTCCCGGCTCTTTCCAGGCTCCGTTAGACATTGAGCATATTCGTCGCTGTTGTGCTATCTTATGACAAACGCCATTTTGGGGTAAACTGAGTTAAATATGCCATATTGTTGGTTTAAAAAATCTCTACAAAATGGCGTTTTCGAAATTTTGACATCCTGCTTGGTTACTGAGATATAGCGAGAAACGTGCTGAGAAATTCTGTGATATTTGCTTAAAATGACTGCATTGGCACAATTTATCTTGATGTATTAAATGTTTTTCCATGTAAAAATGTCTGAGAAACACAATGGCAAAATCATTTTCAAAGTAAAAATACACGAAATGTGAGAAAAAAGCAATTTTAGTTTTAAACTGAAAATATAGCATATTTGGCAACACTGTATCCAAAAATATTATTTTTTCTAGTTTCCCTGACTCATTTCCTTTAAAATGCATCTCACTGATTGTTTATAGACCAAATAAAGCCAAAGATATAAATAAAAGTTAATAATTGATGATTTTTTTCTATGGAAAATTTTCCAAGCACGATTATGACACGCCATACAAATTTTGTCATCAATACACACCTAGGACACGTATGAGTGCGACTTTTGTTTACATGTTTAGCAAAAACTCGTAATATAGTCAACCGATCTTCATAATATTTGAGAGATTAATACAGAATAGATAGAAGCATCAATTGTATTCTCTGAATTGTTTCTACTATTTACCAATTGCAAGATATTCAATCACAAACTTTAAAAATCGTTTTTCTCGAAATGTGCAAAATGGCGCTTGTCATAAGATAGCACAACAGCGACGATATAACGCTATGGCATTGGGATTCTCTGTTTGGTGGGATTATATCACCGAAATTAGTACAATCTTAACCGGTTGAAACAACCACTACTGACACTATACGGCTAATCTAGGCAGTTTGGAGAAAGAACCTGACATTGAAGGGCAGCTGCCATAGATGGCCGAGCAGCCAACCTAGGAATTGTTTGACGTAAAAACATTTGTTTAAGAATATATGATCCTGCACGATACAATTAGTATTTTTGAGCCACCCTAATGAGCAATAAAGGTTATTTTCTAATAAGTTTTAATATCAAAAACGAAAATTAGTTTACAAAAATTCTAAGAATAGTTACGACAAAAAATATTTTTGAGCAACTCTAATGAATAGTAAATGTTTATTTTCAAAAGTATCCAAAACAAATTCAACGTACTAAAACTACATAAAACCATCTTATTTTAACCGAAATGTTTAGGTTTTGACTTTGGTAACATCTTATTCTAAGTTTCCTTTTACAGAGAAAGCATTTTATACCACACCCGTATTACCGGCGGTAGCAAAGGCATACCACCAACTCGTTAATTTAAATCCTTGAGTTAACGTTAGCCAAATTTTAATTGTACCACCTGTAATGATACCCGATGAGCAACCTTTTCACACCCACATTTCTCATCCATCTAATTTTGTTGATTTTTCCACTCGCTTGCACCACCTAATGTATCGCCTTGGTCAGTTTCATTTTTCCGGTTGCTTCTGTTGGCATCCGCTGAAAAGATCCTAGCACTTTCGGTGTGTAATCCGTTGTCCCAGTGTACCTTTGATGTTGAAGCCCCGCCGGGTGAGATAACATTTCCTGTCCCTGGCGAAGGTAATGAGGACAATGACAACGCTGCATTCAGCCTGTCTGCCATCTTTAAATACTGGAAAAGTTAAGAGAAAAATAAAAAAGGAAAATCGGTACATACTTTTTGGGATGTTCAATGGGAACGGAACTTTACCTCTCGATGAACGTTGGTATGTTGAGTCATTTCGAGAAAGTTGGACAAGTATAATACCGACTGGTCTTGTTTGTCGATTTCGAAACAATAGAGCGCAAAGTTCAAATAGATGAGTGGATTTTTAATGGCATCTGGTAGCATAGTTGATTTCTCCAGCGATAGGTACGCGTTTCCGGGATCATTCAGATGCCGCAGGCATGCTGTGTCAAGTGGATGGAATAAACGGCATTGAACATAAGATTATAATAAATAGTAAATTATCGTCCTTGTACGAATTGATTGAGTTTGCCATCAGTAAACGGCGTTCTAGTATATTTCCTGACGTATCGCTACGTACAAATAGATCTTTTAAATGATGCAGATAATTTTTGTCACTTGTTGAACGTCAAAAGTTGTGCTTCGTGTTAAACGATTCGTCGGGAATGTTAATGTTTACCTCCAATTAGGTACTACAGTAACCTATTGCTTCACTGAATAACTCCGAACTCCGTCATTTTTTCAAACAAAATTATTTTCGGCCTCCAGATATGTGGGGTATTATTCGCTATAATGTAATAAATTGATTGCTTTCCCAGTACTTTTTTATTACAGGAAATTATCGCAAGTTTATACTGAATTTACGTAATTTCTTGAATGATGAAAAGTTGGGTCGCTACCTAATAAGGAAGCCAATGATAGACTGCTTGTCGTGTAAATTATTGCATGTTTTAACCTCTGGCTACAGTTTTCAGCATATCAATACTTACTTCCCAATAGCATGTAACAGTCGGCATTATCTGGTCGGAGACTAATCGCTGCTGCTAGTGTTTGAAAGGCACTAACATATTGTTGAGCTGTATAAATAGAAAATAACGAAAAACATATTAGCTAGCCTACATACATAAAATTTTTCTTTTATGCACATGAATCAGTACGTTCAGTTCGAATCAATTCACTCTTTGATAATATCGCAACAATGCGTACCCATTTGCATTATTAGTTAGTAACATGTACGTGCTGATTTATCATTAGTTCGTACAATACTCACATGTTACTAATATCAGTCCTAGGTTATAGAGTGCGTTAAAATTCAGTGGAGCCACCCACACCGCTTTTTTAAGACAGGATATTGCCTGGAGTATGTTGTTGAATTTTCAATCAAGATATAGTTTTCCACAGTCAGTAGAGCCATGAAGGAAGAAAGTTAAAATAAATTATTGCGTTTTTTCGAAACCTTACAAACATAATTGCGAAGCTAAGCGTAACAAATTCTATTACCGGTTAAAACATTTATTTTTTTATGCTTTCATCTTAAGTATAGAGTGTATTGATCGTCACCCAAATTTTTTATAAAGATTGTATTTATTGTATTTGTGTACATGTGTAGCACTCTAAATCAACAAAAAATATAATTATAATAATTACAACAACAATTCATATCAAATACACAATCAGTAATATTTTTGAACAGTGAAACAATTTCGACAAGACAACATTAAATTGAAATCGGTTTAAGATCCAGCAGTTGGCATCCAAGGTTCATTATGGCGAAGATCCCGAAATTCCCTCAATCGTACTCCGTGTGGCCATGTGCGAGATGAAAGAGCGTGTTTTTTTTTCAAACTTGTGTCTAGCTCCGCTCCAGTCTGACGTACTAACGTCTTGCCTATTCGAGACGAGTTTTTTCACCTTTGCAGAACCATTTACGTTAAAGCATTCTTTTACCAGAATCGAAATTTCTTGCTCGCTGACGTCGTTTTTATTATTCGATAGGAATAGCGTGAAACTATCGTTCGCAACTCCTTCGGGATGCATTGTTTCCGAGCAGTTTAATGTTATTGGCGAAGAATGGTGGTATTTAACATTGACCACGAAACTTTCGTTGCACTGCAAAGATGAACTCGGTTTTGTGCAGTCTATTAGCTTAGCCATCGTAGAATTAATGACTCGATACTTTGCCACCTTACCGTTCAGGCTAGAGCGTTGCTGTCTCTTGCTGGATGAGGAATCCGTCTCCATTCCACTCGGTCCATTGCTGCTTGTCGCAGTCTCGCAATCTTCGAAGGGTCGTCCTCTATCTGGTCGATCCACCGTGCTCGCTGTGCGGTGCGTCTTCTTGTTCCTATATGGTCGCCCTTCAGAATCATCTTCACCGGGTCGTCGTCTGACATTCTTACGACGTGTCCAGCCCACCGCAAATGTCCTATTTTTGCGGTATGCGCGATGGATGGTTCTTCCAGCAGCTGATGCAACTCATGGTTCATTCGCCTGCGTCACTTTCCGTCTTCCATCTGCACGCCACAATAGATGCTTCGCAAAACCTTTCGTTAGAAAACACCAAGGGCGCGTTGGTACTCCACGAGCATAGTCCAGGTCTCGTGGCCGTAGAGGACCACCGGTCTAAGCAGCGTCTTACAGATAATCAACTTCGTGCGTCGGTGAATTTCGTTCGACTGGAGTGTCCTCCGGAGTCCAAAGTAGGCACGATTTCCCGCTGTCTCTGAATTTCTCTGCTGGTATCATTGTCAGCGATTATTAGTGAGCCCAAATACACAAATTCGTCGACCATCTCGATTTCGTCACTGTCAATCCGAACTCGGGATTGGAGGCTCACATTGTCGTCTCTTTGTCGTACTTTGTCTTCTAAACGTTGATGGGAAGTCCAATCATGCTGGCTTCAGTTTTCAATCTGATGTACGTTTCCGACATCGCCTCAAAGTTCCGTGTCATTATGTCAATGTCGTCGAAGCCAAGAAGCTGGACGGACTTCCTGAAGATCGTGCCACTCGTTTCTATCTCCGCTCTCCTTATTACACCTTCTAATGCAACGTTGAACAGCAGGCACGATGGACCATCGCTTTGCCGTAATCCTCTTCGAGATTCAAAGGGACTCGAGAGTGCCCCTGATACTCGAACAACACACATCACCCGATCCATCGCCGCTTTGACTAATCGTATTAGTTTATTTTTTTCCCCTTTTTTATTTCGACTATGTTAGTCACATTTTCTTTTTTACGTTTTAACGACATTCAATTAGCTAGAGATTACTGGGTAGGGAAAGTTATGAAACTTAGAGCCATAGTACTCAAGTGAGAGCAAGGATGTGAAGTAAACAGATCGGAAAACTAGAAGTGGCAGGGTCATTAGAACAGGCTTAATATCGTGCGGGCTCAATTTTTGCCTTCTGATAATGAGGGTCGAGCTTAGGCAGAATAACTACGAATCACTCGAGTTCACTATCATGTGTCCTTGATAAAGGTAGACGTATCTATCTTTACCGTGACAACCGGCAAAAATTAAGCCACGCAAGATCACCACTTATTAGTTTAACTGGAAAACAGTACCCGTGCATTATCTGCCATTTGAAATCGACGAAAAAATGATGTGTGGACACGTTGTATTCGCGGCACTTCTGCAGAACCTGCCAAATCGCGAATATTTGGTCCGTGGTGACGCGGAAACCCATGAATCCTGCTTGGTAGTGCCCCACAAACTCCCTTGCAAATGGTGACAATCGGCGGCAAAGAATTTGGGAGATGACCTTGTAGGCGGTGCTAGGTAGTGTGATCGCGCGGTAGTTTCAGCAATCCAACTTGTCACCCGTTTTGTAGATTGGGCAAATGACATCCTACATCTACTCCTCCGGAAGAATCTCCTCCTGCCAAATTTTGGCGATTATCCACTGCAGCACTCTAGCCAGTGTTTCACCACCGTATTTTAATAGCTCGATGGACAGTTGATCTACACCGGCAGCTTTTTTTTGGGTCGACCGATCTCCTCCTTGACTTCTTGGAGATCAGGGGCCGGCAGCCTATCGTCTTCTGCGCGTGCTCCAAGATCCGTTGCCATACCACCTTCGTCATCTGCTGCTTCACCGTTGAGGTGCTCGTCATAGTACTGCTTCCACCTCTCAATCACCTCACACTCGTTCGTAAGAAGGTTGCCGTTTAAGTACCTGCACATATCGGCTTGCGGAGCGCAGCCTTTACGCGAACTGTTCAGCTTCTAGTAGAACTTTCGTGTGTCGTTTACGCGGTACAGTTGCTCTATCGCTTCGCGATCTCGTTGCCTTAAACATCCAATGAATGAATGAACTGCGCAGCAATGGATAAAGCCTACCATCGATTTCCTGTTACGGGCGAGTATCTGGATTGCTTGATCTTATTCCTTCAAAAATCCTGCCTGCATCCTTGAAAGCGACATTCAAAGAGTTTGGATGCGCTTGATATTGGACAGCTACAGCATTATGTATTTCTTTTCATACATCCAAAAATTTACAGATATTACCGTTACGGTACAACAAATTAGACGAAATATGCATTCGATGAACCGACCAAATATTTCAGCAGACGTTCTAGAAACATTCCTTATTTTAAATAGCGTTTGCGTTAAGCATGATCACTACACTATCACTACAAACCACCCCAAGTTTTAAAACAAACACTCATAGATTTTTTAAGAAATTGCCGCCATTTCAATTACTAATTTGATTGCATTCATTCAAGATATTTCATTCAAGATCTAACTATTAAAATAAACTATTAAAAGAATTATTAGAAAATCTCATCAATCGGCTCATCGGTTTCAGAGATATCGTGCGCATCACTAACGCTAGTGTAAGGAAATGCTTCGGTGCAACGGCCGGCAAATAATCCATTTTTGCATGAAAATATCAACATATTTAGCAGAGTACCTGCGTCCACTGCTCACTCCAAATGTTTGCTGGTAAAGATATTTCCTACAGAATTTCTTTCGCAGAACTTAAGCCTTTTGGAAAAAATTAAAAATATTTTTTGAGAAATGTGAAAACACAATTTCCCGGGAATCGGGAATCCCGGGAAATCCAAATTCCCGGGATGGAAGTCCTAGCACCGTAATCACGAATTGAAAAATGGCGAACAAAAGTATTTTTTAGCTCTCGTAGATGTATTGTGATTAGGTGTCTTCAGCTGAGTTTCATGAAATTTGATTACACCTACAAATTGGCTAGCACCTTCACTGTACTACCATTTCGAGAATCTTTTTGCCTTTCTCATATAGAAAGGTTATGCAATCACTCTGAAAAACGTCAACCTAATCCCGGCCCGGAGGGCCGATTGTCATATCCCATTCGACTCAGTTCGTCGAGATCGGAAAAAGTGTGTATGTGTGTGTGTGTATGTATATGTGTGTGTATGTGTGTGTGTATGTATGTGCGCATGTGTCAAATAATGTCACTCATTTTTTCTCAGAGATGGCTGGACCGATTTGCCCAAACTTAGTCTCAAATGAAAGGTGCAACATTCCCATCGACTGCTATTGAATTTTGGATCGATCGGAATTCTGGTTCCGGAATTACGGGTTTCAGAGTGCGGCCACACAGAAATTTCTCATATAAACTATAGGAAAAATTAAAAATAGAATTGTTATTTTTGATGCTAAATGTGTTCAAGGTGCATGAAACGTCGAAATTTTATGCAAACTTGAAAAAAAATTTGACGACAATTCACTTTTTAGGATTTTGGCACATTTTTGCCTTTCTCATATAGAAAGGTTATGCAATCACTCTGAAAAACGTCAACCTAATCCCGGCCAAATTTTTTTTCGACTCGCATAAGGTTTCTGGATTTTAACAGGGGCGTAGTTGATGGTTTACGGAGAGGGGTTACACCCCCCCCTCTACTGTTCACTTCCCTCCTTTAAAAATCTCCTTAAATCACCCCTCAGACCACCACCCCATCCAGCCCTCATATCCCTCCCTTTCAACCCCATCATCTTTAAACCACCACTATATCACAAAGCATACCAATTTAAGCTGGGGAGTCTTTCGTTCATGGGACTTTCGCCCTCCTCACATACCCACCCCCGCATGACAAAATTAGTTAGCAAGCAGCTATCATTGATCTAATGCTGATTAGGCTAATGGAGTATGATATTTTTTTGTTTCAAGTGTTTTACCGTCGACACGTAGCTCATCAAGTTCGTGGCTGGCAAGCCATTGTGTATAAGTGCAAAGTGTACTAAGAATGTAATGGACATTTCCACAATTATGTGGAACATAAAAGGCCTCCGTGCCATAGTTTAGAGAAATATGAAAGGCACAATTGCACCGCTAGGTGGATTAAAACAGGTTTTTTACAGCATTTTAAAAATATTTTTCTTTTGTAACCTTGTGTAATGGTTAAATTGGAGTAACATTATGTTTGTACGAGCGATATATATATAGATATATATATATATATATATATATATATATATATATATATATATATATATATATATATATATATATATATATATATATATATATATATATATATATATATATATATATATATATATATATATATATATATATATATATATATATATATATATATATATATATATATATATATATATATATATATATATATATATATATTAGAGCAACTAGATTCCTTTTGAAAAAAGTTGAACCATTTTCTTATTCAGCATGACAAAATCGCAAAGAAATGGAAATTTTCATATTGTTGTTCCAAAATCGCGTAAATATTTCTTACAAAACAACATAAGAATAGTCAAAAATCGACTGAAAAATGACAAAAAGCTATTCTTTTCAGCTATTTTGCCGAAGGTCCCAGAAAATGTTTTTTTCTTTAAATTAAGATTTTAACGGTATATTAAACTGTTTGAACGTGGCTTTTTTGTTGTATTTCACTAGCCCCATAACCCATAATAAGTCACTTGAAATATTCTTAACGAATGTTTGTTTTTTTTATAGGACCGTGTAGTCATTTTTTTACTAACATAAAACTGATATTGCTTCAAAAACGTGTAGGTCTTTTAGGTCACATCAAACCTGACAATCATTCAGTCCCATCCTTCGTCTACTTTCTTCCGGCCTTCGGCTTGAAGAAGCCTGAGCAGGGAAATTTTTTTTGTTGTGTGTCTGCAATTGCTACACCAGTGTGGTACCGCTTAGGGAAGTATCTTCTATTACCTTACCGCTATGTATTTCTGCTTCTTGAAGAAACAAAGCCCAATGTTGCTCCACACTTCGGATCCCTCATCAGGCAGATTCGAAATTCTTTTGTATTTGTTCAGTGCTCCGTCGATATCATTTTTGGACTAAATAAGAATAAAACAAACAATGAACTCGAATTGAAATCTCCAAATCTATTCCCCTGTCAAAGACATACCTGAAGAATTGAACCAAGTCCTAACAAAGCGGTGGCACATTTATCGTCGATGGAAATTGCATCTAGGAGTTTTTCAAATGCCCTCTGATATTCATTGATCTTCAAATAGAGGATACCGATCTGAGTCATCAAAGCGACGTCGTCTTGAGTTAGTCTATAAATATTAAAATACACGATTAGTTTTAAGTTATAGGCCAATTGTCATCCTGTGTTACGTAAAATATGTAGAAAATTTGAAAACTCTTTCACGATAAACGCAAATAATCAGTTCTGATGGATTCGCAACGTTAAAAATGATACATTTATCGAATATGAAGAAAGTAGTAGGTACAAAAAACCTAAATTTCAATGAAATTTTTTGTTAATCGCTATAACTTTGCTAGCTTAGGTATCTTCACAATCTTCCCATAATTTTACCATACCAAAACAGCGAATCTTAATCGGGGTTCCTTGGACCCCTTGGTGTCGTGAATTAGTTACTGTGCTCCGCGAAATAGAATTCCGGGTTTTTTTTTTTAATAGCCCGCCTCTTACCCCCACACCAAAAAGCTCACAAACGGAGCCCCCTGGTAGTGGACACATCAGTTCTCAGCGTACAAAAAAAAGGTCAGCACAACAAAACAAAGTTACGAATCGCGGAAACGCTGAGAACAAAAAAAAAACATTACGAGACCGACAAAACACAAAATTTGACAAGAAGCTACGGCGAGTACCCAGCGGAAAAGAATCCTTTTAAGGGTCCCATCGTAGCTTTGCAGGAAGCTCATAATAATTTAAATTTATTTATTACTAATTGCTATAAAAAATGCATTTATCAATTGTTTTTATTAAAAAAATGTTAACCAATAATAGCTAAAGGAATAAGCTTGATTGGTGGTGAACGAAGTTTAAATTAAAAATTCTCCTATTTTATTTTTTAAAATTAGTTTCAATTTTGCTTGGAAACGAGTGCGACATGTTATTTGCTTTAAATCAGTAGGAAGCTGGTTGAATAACTTAGGTCCGATGAAAGAAATGCGTCTTTGACCAAGGTTCGTGGATACTCTGGAGTATAATAAATGATTGGCTTGTCTGGTGCTGTGAGCTCGAATGCCTGTTGTAAATTCTAGATTGTTATGAGCAATAGTATTATGCAAAGCATTGTGGATGTATATTATTGTTTGGTAGTTAGTCAACCCAAGCAAAGGTAAAATGTTATGGGCATTATTATTGTATAACAAAATAGTAGGGTACATAAATGGTTTTTTATAAATAATTTTAAGACATCTGTTTTGAAGCGTTTGTAGCTTTTTCAGATTCGAGATACTGGCACGGCCCCACACAGATACAAGGTAGTTCAGCAATGAGTGGATGTGCGCATAATAAAATTTTAGAAGTACATGCTGGGGAACAAAAGAGCATACTTTACGCATAGCCCCACATAACGATGCAACTTTTCTCTCTATAGATGTTATATGCTCAATCCAGGAGAGTGTGGGGTCTAAGTGAAGTCCTAAATATTTGAAGCAGTTAGTTTCCTGAATTACAGACTGTCCCATTCTTGGGTCTGGATGCACGCCTATAGCTCTTCTAGATGAACGAAACAGCATATATTTAGTTTTTGATAGGTTCAAGGAAAGAAGGTTTTCGTTGAAATACGTCGTTAGTGTTTTTAAATCCGATTCAATGTCGCGTACAATATCCAGGCAGTTGTTGTTCGGGTAGAACAACGCTGTGTCATCCGCGAAAAGACGAGGAGTCCCTTTTAACCCGAGTCTACCTAGGTCATTGATATACAATAAAAATAACAGTGGCCCAATATTACTGCCTTGGGGCACTCCTATTTCTATTGGTCTATAAGAGCTACACGAGTCTCCAATAGATACGAATTGGTTCCTATATGACAGATAGCTACGAATAATATGATTTGCTACTCCCCTGATACCATAGCATTCTAACTTCTTAAGCAGGATTGAGTGATCCAGAGTATCGAATGCTTTTTTTAGGTCCAGAAAAAGGGCACCAACAATTCTTTTGCTATCAATTTGACTAATGATGGAGTCAATTAGTTCGGTCATTGCAATTAAAGTGCTGCAGCCCTGCCTGAACCCATACTGGTAGTTGTAAATTATGTTGTGTTTGTTCAAAAACTCGAGTAGTCGAGTGATGAGCAATTTCTCAAGAATTTTATTGAAAACGCACAATGTTGAAATTGGTCTATAGTTGCAAGGTTGGTTTGGATCACCAGCTTTGAAAATTGGAATTACTCGGGCAATTTTCAAAAAAGTCTGGGTACCTGCCGGTTTGAATTATTAAATTAAAAGCTTTGGTTAGGATGTTTGCAAAAGCGGTACAGTTACTCTTAAGAACACTAGCGGGGATCTTATCAGGACCACAACTGTTATTTTTTTCGAGGTCTTTAATCAAAAGTATCACTTCGTTTATGGTTGCAGAACGCAAGAAGATTGTTTCTTGGACGTGTTGTATATTTGTAATAGGATTTGAGTTGGGACTCGTGGGAATATTGTCAGCCAAATTTTTGCCAATGCTAGAGAAATACTCGTTGAAAACATTACATACTTCTTTAGTCTCAGTGACTCTGATATCGTTGCAAATTAGGCTGATGGGAACATCCGACTTTGAACGACCAAAAATGGTATTAATATTCTTCCAAAGTTTTGAATGAGTTGTGTTGGATAGAAGGTTTTCAAAGTAGGCCTTTTTGCACCGCATTTTCATTACATTAACTTTTTTAGTTATGTGTTGCAGAAGAGCTTTGAGGTTTTCATCATTGGGGTTATTTTTTACTCGTTTCAGATAAGGGTTTATACTGCAATACCATTTTTTTCGTAACAAACCATGGGGAACCGCAACAATCCAGGTTGGTTTCGGAGGAGTCCGTTGTACAAAAGCGATTGAGAGCCACACTACAATTCATTTCCATTCTATTCTACTCTAACCCTTACACAGCCAATATTGAAAAGCATCCTGGAAAACACTGCAGTTATACTTTAGTGTTTTTCTTGTCAACATTAATATTTGAAGCATATTATAATATGTCGCAAATATTAAAACGGCCAGGCCTACTGTGCATAGTTGGGTTTGAAGATGTTTCAATATTATTCGGCAATTGAATTATTCATTTGAAGAACAATTTAACCAACAAATCGTTTTGAAACTTGAATGAGGATGAAACGAGGACAACCGTACCGATCGTTTCAGATTGTAGAGGGTTGTGTTAAAACGTTGGGAGTGACTTGACCAAGAAGGTCTTTGGTCCTTTTGGATGGGACAGAGGTATTTACACCTTGCCCTGGCTAATGAGCCAAGGTTAAAGCGACTTTTCTCGCTCTTGAGAGCCACACTCCAATCATTTACTAAACTTTGCCGAAGATGTCAAGCCTGCTGAATGCGCAATAAGAAAGTTAGAAAGAATGTCAGTGTACAGAACAATTGCAGGGCTAATGCTCCGATCCTACTGACACTGAGCATCTTTGCTTGTTGAATATATGGTAGTGATCTTTTGAGGTACTGTTTGGAAGAGTTTGCACTATTTCTTTAAATTATCGGCTTTCAATCAATAGGATATATACAAATTGATACAAACTTTTTTGGCCGTCGAGAGGAAACAGTATAATAACAAAAATAATCTCAATGTAGTGAAATTCTCGAATTTTAGGGTAACGAAAATTCGAATCGAGTACCTCAATTTTCACTCTATCATTTGAGCTAATGCGACGAATAAAAATGATGGACTGTGTTCTAACCAACAGTTCGAAATGAACAGGATACGGAATAAACCTTCTTTAATTTGACCAAACAGAAATAAATCTGTTTACTACATCAGCGTGTACCTACGGCTTATACTCACTGTAAACAGCTTTCAATCATCTCGATCGCTTTCACATTATCCCCTTCATCGATGTAAATTTCCGCCAGAATCTTGTAGCTATCGACATGCTTACCACACATCACGGACTGTTTTAGATACTCCTTCGCTTCTGCTATTCCCGCCTTCGGTTGACCAAAGTTGCGATGAAAAAGTTCACCGATGTAGTGATAAACTTCGTGATCCGGACGTTCGAGCAGGGTTTCCGCTTTGAGAAACACCTCCAGTGCCTGTTTGAACCGCCCCATGGCAAAGCTGCAAGGGAAGAAATCATAGCTCAGTCTATCGTTATGACGACAAGGTCGTTGAATGCGTACAAAGTCTTTGCAAGTTCGTTATAATTTTCTGCGTTCTTTTTGTTGGATATAATTGCCTGCTGGAAGCAATTGATTGCTTCGGTTGGATTTTCTTCGTCACGTAGTATCAGTCCCTACAAAACGGTGGCATTACGCTTTACAATAATTGCAGCGGTGAATCCCACCCAATCTGTTGGTGGAATAATTTACCTTTACATAAAATAGATACTCTTTGTCGTAGCTGATAGTGAGCTGCCTATCGATTAGCTTTCTACATAAAGAATAATCTTTTCTCGTGTACAAACAGTGGATGAGCCAGTTCATGTTTTGATTTGTCCCTGTCTTTGCTGCCATCGCTGCCGCGGGAAATAGACATAAAAGCAAATCGAACAGTTAATTAGCAAGCATTGCCATTGATCGATATGGAATCGGGGCGCTCGAGTTGCTATTTTCTTTTTGGGCAAAATCGTTGCGATTTCCACTTGATCACTCTGCCTATCCCAAATGGGTGGCGTACACGTACCTGACTGGGGTTGTTTGGGTGTAGACGAACCACCCGTTCGACCATTACAGTGTACGTACAGGTCCGTCATCTAGTTTGCGAATTCACGGCTTTCACAATTGACTGAAAGTTTTCTTTAGCATAAATAAACTGTATACATGTTATTCTATGAGATATAAGGAACTAGCATATTTGTTTGGTTTGTTCCGTTACTATGGTTGCGGGATTCGCGCAATTCTCTGAAAGTAACAGAAAGATTGGTCAACAGGATAGATACGTAGATTAAGCAGGTATTATTATAGCGATAAATATTTATTTTCTTGTGAGTTTACTTGGAAGAATATAAAATCAAATTTAAGTATAGTTTTGTTTCAATTTTTCAACCTGGCATTGTTTAACAAACGTTTCCGTTCAATAAAAGTCACGGAATTTTCGATGTATGAATTGGTTAAAAAGACCTTCTGCCCAAAGACTGACGTTCTATTCTATATGACAAAAATACTTAAAATATACTTTAAATATATGTACCCCGTTTGGAATATTCCTAGTGCAAAGAAAATTTTTAAACTGAAACTTGTTTTAAAGCTATCTTTAAGACGTTTTTTGGTTGCTAGCTATTAAAACGTATTTTATTTCTGTAGGATGAACGTAGTATTAGAGAAAACTAGTTTGTAAGTACTTGATATATTTTCTTCCGTTTAATATAATGAAAGCTTTTTTAAACGATTCAATCATCGAAGAGCTCCTGACTGGTGATTCATCGAAGACCTCCTCACCAATCAGTGTGAATATCCGATTTTTATCTTTACGATTTTACGAAGCATGTTTTGTTCTTGGGACTTTTATTTTCAATCATTCATATTGCATAACATCGGGTAACTGGTCATGGCATAAATCTGGCTTTAAAGACACTTTAAAAGACACTTTTTTATTAAAAATTTGCTTTGAGCATTTTTATATTTGAGTATATTAATTGAATTTCCACAATGCTATAATTGGCAATATGCCCTCAAAATTTTCATTGCACTATACGCAAAATTGGGCGAGTGACTGTGAATTTCCATACATGGATAAAATGATTCTCAACATCGTGAATAAAGTGCCATGAATTCTGGACCCCTCACGTTTTGTCTTTCTCGCATAGAAAAGTTATGCAATCACTCAGAACATTGCAAACATAATCCCGGCCCGGAGAGCCGTGTGTCATATACAATTCGACTCAGTTCGTCGAGATCGCAAAAATGTCTGTGTGTATGTGTGTATGTGTACATGTGGAAAAATGTCACCTCTATTTCTCAAAGATGGCTGGACCGATTTGCACAAACTTAGTCTAAAATGAAAGGTACAACCTTCCCATCGGCAGCTTTTTATTGATTGGGTTTTCGGTTCCGGAGTTACAAGTTGAAGAGTGCGACCACACAGCAAATTCTAATACAAACTGGTACCACCATGATATCAAAATGATGCAAAACTTATTAGAATGGGTGCAAAATTGATTTGCCAGTCTAGATCAATAATGATTAACCAAAGTCGCTTTGACCACATCGGTCACCTACGACGGATCTTGATCCCATATAAACAGGAGCTGAAAAAAAACCTCAAAGGGGGAGTAAAGGAAAATTCGAACTTGTATTGTTGATGCCAAATGGCTTTAAAATGCATGAAACGTCGAAATTGCATGTAATCTCGAAAAAAATGACTTTCGAACTTTTGAACTTTTTGCCTTTCTCACATAGAAAGGTTATGCAATCACTCTGAACGTCAACCTAATTCCGGTCAATTTTTTGGGACATATAGATTTTCTGTATTTTAACAGGGGCGTAGCTAGGGGTATGCGGTAAGCGGATACCGGCCATCCCCCCACATTACACACCACCCTTCCCTAATCCTCCCCACAAAGTCCCCTCCCAGCAAAAAATTGGTTTGAAATGATTTTGAGTTTGAAACTACTTTAAAATTGAAACTGATTTAAAATTTCTTAACAAGTTGAACATTTTCGACGGAGTCTGGATCCTTCACCTGGATGAAACCAACGGTGGTTCAAGTGTTTCAGCATCGACACATAGCATCTCAAATTTGTGGCTGTCGATTCATTGTGCGTATGTGCAAATCGTACTGAATACGTAATAAACATTTCCACCATTATATTGAACATAACTAGCCATGGAATTGTAGATTGGACAAATGTGAAAGGCACAATTGCAGCACTAGGTAGATTAAAACAGGATTTTACGTTACGAAAACAGGACCTTGAACAAAAATCATGTGTTTTAAAATTGTATTCAATTTCCTTTCAGTAACGCCCGCATAACGATTTTATTAGTAGAAATATTTGTTTTTGTCTTGTGAACTTGATTTCCGCCATCGCTTTGCCAAATCGATTTTCTGTACGTTATTTATAAAACCAAAGGTTGACTCTGGAATGTTGTTTCTTAGTTTTACGAACATTAATTATCAAAATCAAAACCTTCCGGATATTTTCCAGTGAACCATTTCCCGAAACCCGAATTTTTATTTGATTAAATTCTCGTGAACTAATTCATGATTTCTAATGTAAAAGTTACGATCCACTATCCGTGCTCGTGAAATAGCTTACAAAATCATGAATATTATTCATGTATTCGAGATCTGGTTATGATTTCTAATATAATAGTCACGTTCCCGTGAAATAGTTAGCAATATCAAAAAATATTATTCATATACTGTGTGTCCCACATTTATATGTTCACCATATTTTTTTAGGATAACTTTTTTCTATTCAAACGAACTGCACCAATTTTTTAGGGTTTGTTTTAAAACATAATCAACGATGTTTCTCGAAATTTGAATTACTTGAATAAAGCCTAGGAGGAACAACTTTTTTCATATAAACTGACATAATAAACATATAAAAGGCACCAAGGATTCCAAATTTCTAGAAACGTCGTTGTTTATACTTTAAAATAAACTCAGGAAATTTGGTACAGTAGGTTTGAATGAAAGACAAGTTATTCAGAGAAAATAGGGTGAACGGATAAATTTGGGACACATTTTTTCATTTAAATTGCCATAACAAACGAACAAGATGCACCAGAGTTCCCAAACTTCTAGAAACATCGTTGATTAAGCTTTAAAACAAACTCTGAAAATCTGGTGCAGTTTGTTTGAATAGAACAAAAGGTTATGAAAAAAAGTAAGGTGAGCCTATAAGTATAAGACACACCTTTTTTCACTTCAGGGTTTCCAAATTTCGAGAAACATCGTTCATTAAGCTTCAAAACAAATGCTCAAAATTTGGTGCAGTTTGTTTGAAAAAAGTTGTTCTGAAAATTTAGGGCGAACGTATAAATGTGGTACACGCTGTATTCGTGAACCGGTTCATGATTCCTAGTATAATAGTCACGACTTACCATTCGTGCTCGTGAAATAGTTGACGAAATCATAAAATATTATTCACGGATTCGGGAACCGGTTCATGATTCCTAGTACATGATTTGCGATCTGTTTTGTAGCATAATGTGATATTTAGAAGATATCCCTAACTATTGAAATCGAATTCATGCAACATGGAAATTAAATTTTCACGTGAACTATTTCACAAATTTTGTTATTTCGTGAAATCATTTTTGTTCCATTCTCTTTTTCATGAAATGTCCAGCTGCTGGCAACCAGCGTTATTCATTTGATAAAGATCAGTGAACAGAAAACGATAACGGCGATGAGCACCACAAATCGTGTTCGTGATATAGTTCACTGAACAGGATACCGTGAATCAATCACACTTTTATGATCCAGTGCATATTGTCATGTTAAGCCGAGTAAAAAAACCTATAGTAACCAAAAAATATCAGATCGCGATTGGGCGAAGGGCAGGAGCGAATCCAGAAAAAAATTTCGGAGGTGGTCCGAAATTTCTATTTTGAAATGTTCATTGTACAATATTTATTTATTTATTTATTTATTTCAAGTCGTCAATCAGATGTAGACCGGTTTCTTACAATAATTATTAAACTAACTTAACACTAGTTGAAATTTTGGTTTACTTTAAACTGCTGCTTAAGTTTTGTTTTCGACATAGTGAAGTCAATGCTTTCGCAATGTTTGTTGTAAATATTCATCATTTGGTTTAAAGGGCCAAACTTGGCATAATTAGTGCGATGGCGAATTGTACAAAAGATGCTGCGGTTACGTAGTTGTCGAGAAGGAGCATAAAAATTTAGTTTCGATAAAAGTTCGATTGAATCAATACGATGTGATACAATGTCGTTTACAAATGATACCATAGAAAATTCACGACGATCTTTCAAGGTTTGAATGTCAATTAGCATGCACCGTGCTTCATAAGATGGCAAATGTAGTCCAGTCCAACCTAGTTTACGAAGAGCGAACATCAAAAACTGCTTTTGTACTGATTCTATCCGGTTTGCATGCGTTGCTGAAAAAGGCGACCAAACTATACTACAATATTCTAGTGTTGAACGCACATAGGCCACATATAATGTTTTTATTGTGTAGGGATCTTGGAAATTATAGCTGAAGCGTTTAATAAAACCTAGTGTGCTGTTTGCTTTGTTAATTATTGTGTTATAATGATCTATGAATGTTATTTTGGAATCTATAATAACTCCTAGATCTCTTATTCTGTCACACTTTTCTACTTGTTGATTTCCCAATAAGATTCTATTGTTCTGTATATTATTCTTTCTACTCAATGTTATGGAATTACATTTTTTTACATTCAGTTTCAGCAGGCTTTTATTACACCATGTATAAAATATATTTACTTCGTTTTGAAATGTCTAAAAGTCTTCACCATTTCTTATTTCTAGAAACAGTTTCATATCATCAGCATATATAAGAACTTTAACATTTTTTAGAATGAAGGAAATGTCGTTAACAAATAAAATAAAGAATAGCGGGCCCAAATGAGACCCTTGAGGGACTCCCGAGCAAATGCTCAATCGTGACGTTCACGCGGAAACGCCAACCGACTCAGTTTAACTACCATTTCTTCGTCTCGAGCATTCCAAGACACTCTCACATCGAAGATCTCGGAGTCATCATGGATTCGGCATTAACATTCAAACCACATACGTCATACATCGTGGATAAGGCATCACGACAGCTTGGGTTCATCTTCCGAATAGCGAAAAACTTCAGGGACGTATATTGTCTTAAATCGCTTTACTGCGCGTTGGTCCGCTCAACGTTAGAATATTGTTCAGCTGTTTGGAATCCGTACTACCAGAACGGGATTGACAGAATCGAGGCTGTCCAACGCAGGTTCATACGCTTCGCCCTTCGTCATCTCCCATGGCGAAACAGATTTCAGCTGCCGAGCTATGAAAACCGTTGCCAGCTTATACACCTCGATACACTCAGCATTCGGAGGGACTGCTCTCGAGCCCTGTTCGTCTCGGACTTACTCTCTGCCAGAGTGGATTGCCCTACAATCCTCGGACGTCTGGATCTTCAAGCCCGCGTTCGAGGTCTACGTAATAACTCCCTTCTGCGAGTTCCGTTCAGAAGAACCAACTATGGTTGCCAGAGCGCTGTAACCGGACTCCAACGAATTTTTAACAGTGTGGCGACGGCCTTCGACTTCAACCGGACGCGGAATGCTATAAAAGCGAAAATGTTGTCAATTTTAAAATGTAATTAGTTTAAGCGACCACCATTGGGGCCAAAGGGCTTGTTGGTGAAGGTAATAAACATAAACATAAACTCCTGATGTAACTTGAATTGGGATTGATTTTATCCCTTTAAATCTAACAGCTTGTTCACGATTTGTAAGATATGATTGTACCCATGTAAGAAGTCCTGGCTCAAACCCCATTTTTTCTAATTTAAAAAGTAGCATGGGTATGTCGATGCGATCAAATGCTTTGCTAAAATCTGTATAAAGAGCTTCAACGTGGTTTCCGTTATCCATTGCTGTTAATGTGTAGTTAATGAATTCGAGTAGGTTTGTACTTGTAGAACGCCCTTTGAAACAACCATGTTGCACATGGGTAATTCTGTTCTTGATTTGGTGGAATAAATTTTCATTAACAATCGCCTCGAAAATCTTGGGAATGCACGAGATGATAGCTATTCCACGATAGTTACGCACATCGGATTTTTTACCATTTTTAAAAATTGGAACTAGGAAAGAGCTTTTCCATGTTTTAGGAAAACAACCTGATTCTAGAGACATGTTAAAAAGCCAAAATAAAGGAGCGGTTAGTTCAATTGACAAAGTTTTTAAAAACACCGGTGGAACGCCACCAGGTCCAGGGCTTTTAGAGCTATCCAAGTTTTTTAAGGCATCCATGATTGTATGTACTTTTATCTGTTTAATGTTAATATCTCTTGAAAGTTCTGGGAGGAATGAAAAGTATTCACGCTCTCGATCCTTCTCTGAAAATGTAGTGTAAACTTCCTGGAAGAATGTTGCAAAAAGATTGCAGATTTCCTCTGAGTTATCGCCTACCTTTCCATCAAGATGCATTTCTGTTGGGAAATAATCCGATTTTATTTTAGTTTTTACGTAATTAAAGAAGTTTTTTGGGCAAGTTTTTATATTGCGTTCTGTTCTTGCATTGTACTCTTCAAACGCGATATCAATGGTAAGGTTCAAGGTTTAAGTTATCTTCGCTGTTGTATTTTTTGTAGATTTTGTGTGCTTTCTGCTTACGATTTTTTAAATTTTTGATTTCTCTATTAAACCAGATGGGATGTTTTGAGTTATAGTGACGCCTTCTTCTTTTCAATGGTATATCTTCGTGAATGACTTCAAATAATATTTTGTAGAAGATGTCTACGGCAGCTTCAACATTTTCTTCATTTCTTAAAATCATTTGCCAGTTTATTGCATTAATTTTTTGCCTCAAGCTTTCATAGTTAGCGGACTCGTAATCAAATACCTCCTCAAATTCACTATCACCAGGTCTGTCGTTAACATGCAAGAATATAGAAAACTCAATGGCTGTATGATAAGCTTCATTCTTCCATAAGGGAGTAAGTGATTCAGTTACACAGAAGTCTTCGTCTATATTCGTCATTACTTGATATGTAATACCCTCATTTAATTAAAATCAGTTTTGGTGGTCGAATCTGGTTTGGAATGATTTTGAGTTTAGAACGAATTTAAAATAGAAACTATTTTAAAATTTCTCAAGGGGTCTGGACCCCAAGACCCTCCCCCTGGATCCGCCACTGGCGAAGAGAGATGACGAATACCATGTTTTATCATATTATTACAAATATTAGATATCACATTACTCCACGTATAAAATTCGAAAGTGAGCTCTACAATAAAATATCACGAAAGGGTGAACAGAAATTACAAAAATCGTGACTAAGATCCTGAACATCGTGAACATAAATCACACAAATCGTAACAAAAGTTTCAAAAATCGTGACTAAGATTTTCAGACCATGAACATGAATAAAAATAATTCTCTACATGTGACTAAAATATTATCACAACATTACTCGTTATAAAACTATCAAAAATCGTGACTAAGATCCTGAAATCATGTAAATTCGGAAACTTTCGCCAAAAAAGGCTTAATTTGGACATGATTATGTTTTTGCTGTTTCCATAGTAACTTCATGCAAACTCCAGTTTAAAAAGCCCTACATGCCCACAAATCATCAAAGATTGTTCCTTAGACATATCTTAACTTGTTTTAACAGGTGAACATAGTTTTAATCGCAATAAAAAATTTGATAACTGGAATTTTATATAGAAAAGTATATCAAAACCTAGGAATAATACTATTAAATTTCTTCTCCGACCCCTAATAGCAGGGTTATGAATAAACTTGATAAGTAATATGATTCTTCTGTACATGTTTCGTTCTTAAATCATTCTTCCATGCGATTCAAGGGTTTCAAGATATTTTCATATTTAGACTGTCAACCTCTTGAAACTGTTACTATTGCTCGTTACGGTTTACCGTTGACGATTCGAACCAATAATCTAATTATGAATCGAGTGGGCTCTGATTTGAGCAATATAATCAGCGATTCCAACATCGTTACCTGAATAGTTGATCAGTTCAGTTGGCAGCGACCATGTCAAGTAGTTCGGAAGTCTTAATATGATCAGGGACAGTCAATTGTTATTACCAAACAATGCTCCTAAAGTAGTCTGGCTGGAAATCAGAGTCATTAGGCTGCAATCTACGAAGTATACCGTGCATACGCAACGCAACGCAACGCAATAATATGACCGTCGGATTGTTGATCAACAGTGTTCCGAAAAATCACAGCACGAACCGGATAGCTTATTTACTACGAAGCGTGCGTCTCTTCTAAGTGAATGAGTCCTAGTAACAGCGTATCTAATCTGCTTGCAGAACAGCTCTTCCTCGTAAGAATGGCTATACAAGTGGCCATAAAGCTGGAAAGAATTACTTGAGAAAACCCGTACCATAATATAAACCATGCGTTAAACATTATTTATTCATAACACCACGCATTCGTATGCTCTTCCTCTTGCTTATATTTTGTTAGGAACCACCTAAACAAGGATTATGCACATAATATACAATTAGGAGCTTTGTGGAATTCTAGAAAAATTATTGCGCTTAAGGTGTCGGACTTGCCCTGCGTTCCCCTATAGTGGAACTAAATGGAATACATTTGTCGAGGGTTAACTGCATATACGCATTCCGCATAGCGGTGTACGAATTCGTATTTGAGTCACTGTATTAAAGAAGAGAAGAGAAAAGAAGAGTTCGTTTCCAACAATCAACTTTCACAAGCACAATGATGCACGAATATGATTTGCTGAATATCTTAACGACCCACAAAAACATGGCGGCTTGTCGGCCCCTCGTCTCTCGCGTGCGGTGAAATATTTCAATTTTGAACTGGACACATTTCGAAGACAAAATCACAAAGGAAACAGGTACACAAAACTTTTCCATAATTAAGTATTAGTGCGCTGCAGTACCAACACAGCTTATTTGCTTTGCACCGAGGGGCGATTTGTTTACATCACTATAGGTATACGTCTGATTTTGTTTTGCGCGCATGAACGTTTCATTCTTGACATTTTCTGCCGTCGTCTGCCTGCCAGCTTCGTTTGTCATCCGGCGAAGTTCGATATGGACGATATGTATGTTTGCATTAACGAAAAAGTGAAAATTTCCTAAACTGCTTGCTAAATCTTAATCGTGAATTGTGCTTTAGTGTATAAAAAGTCCGTGTTTTCCAATGGATGTACTTGATTTGAAGTGAAAACGTCAAAACCTTGTATACGGTGGTGTGTCATGGAGTATTTTGTTCCGAAAAGGTGTGTAGTGTTGTTACATACCTTCATATTGCTAAAAATAAAGTGCGATGCGAAGGAAGAAGATGTACCATCATGCTACTATGTGCTGACGATTTATTTACTTTTTTAATTTGGTTCAATTACCTCGCTTCAATGCAATCGGTGACGTAGCTCGAACGCCCCGGTAAAATCAAGTGACAATGCAGTGCTAAAATCCGTTTATAGCACTAACCATCGAATTATCTTGTATTCTGTCGAAAACATATTTAATTTGTCAGTCTCGATGGTGGAACAATGGGCCTTGTAAAGGTAGATAAGAATACAATGGGTACCATATGTAAACACCAGACCAGTTTGTGATGGACATTTATACTGACGCGTTTATTTTTAGGACTATGTACTATTTCCGCCAGAACGTCGACATCGAGTGGCCAGAAAGGTTTTTTTTGCTTACATTACATGATGATGCCATGGCTTACAATGTGATACGGCATATTAGTAGATACATAAGACTAGATTTGAATTGCCGTTGGTCGAATCTGCATTAGTGACTGTCTTAATCTTAATCTAGCAAACCTTAATCTAGTGTTTTGAATCTACATATTTCATGTTCGCATATATATTTGCTAGACTGTGTGATATATTAGGATGTATGTACATTGTACACGCGATTATGAGTTAGGGTGGACCTGAAACAATGCGTTATTCTACACATTAGTCGTTTCGAGGCGATATTTGTAAAATCCACCGTAAACTTATGTCGTTTTCGTTTGACTTCAAAACAGTTTTTTTCTTGTTTTACCAATTTTACTTAGTTATTGCAATTCGCGTTATTTAGTTTCTAAATTTGGCTGTTTAGCGCAAAATAATCAACACGTTTTTTGCAATGAATTGTTGAAGTTTGATTGACCATGTTTCAATCACTATTATTAAACTATTTCGTGCATGGAAATTGTTTACGAATAATTAAAAGACTTTTCATTTGGATTCGGTGGAATTCCGGGTAGTTTGGGGATCTCGTCCCACTCTCGGGGACGATAACGCCATTATCGCGGTACTGCTGTTGCTCATTCTTACTACGCTCCAAATCTGGTCAAAACTTGTTAGGGACCCACTGTGACCATATAAACCAATACACGTTTTTCAGATGTTCGTTGATGTGTAACTCGGTTTGTAGTGTTGATTATGATAAATCGGAGTCTTCCGTCGATAACTGCAGATTCCCTGCCAGATCATCAGCAAACTTGTCTGCAAAAAACAAATTCATATGCCGTTCTACTGATCGTCGGATTAACTCGTGAGATCTATGGATTTTTCGTAACTTCTTCAGAATTCTACGAAAGTTTAGTAAAAATATTATGCATTCGATGTTTTCAATTGAATTTACGCCCAATCATTGTTGCTTGGCTTTGCACTTAATATTGGTTCTGGTATTTTTTAACCCTGACATCAAATAGACAATAATGAGAGATTTGAATTACTTTTGAAAATTTCTTAACTTCCTGATTAAGAATAAAAATTTTATACTGCGAGTCGCTTTGGCACACAATGTCATTTTAGTTCGGTTGTTCTAGAAAATATTTGAAGAAACCCTGCTAGGGTGTTTGTAAAAGGATGTCTGTTAAGTTGGTCGGCATTGCTGGATCGGTTCATGTCTCATCAAGTTTCGCTATTGACAACAGTTGCGAGAAGATCAGTTACACATCAAAGGTCAGTCAGCGAGCTATCAACAGAAGATAAGGAGGATAAATACCGAATAAACAACAGGAACTCGGACAAAATCGGGCTATCATTGTCTACAGAAATTTAACCGCATGTGATCTCTGCTCCGAGTGTCTGAGAACTAAATGGATTACGAAAAGAGGCATCGATATCAGGAGAAATTCCGCCACTGGGAAACTCTCTGCACCAGCTAGTACATTCGAGTATCGCCAAGAAGGATAAGAAACCCTGCAAAGATAGTAGTACAGAGATGTATGTCGTTGTGTTCTGCTTTTCTGGATCGGGTCGCGTCTCAGTAGGTGACGATATTTGCGGCTGATCAGAGCAGGTCAGTTATTCCACAAAGGTTGACCAGCAAGCAGTTGAAACAGCATCATGAGAAAAATACACAAATGGTTAACACAAAATAAAGAGAGCAAATGCACAATCCCTGCTGAAGTAATACCTACGGGTGGCTGCGGAAGGATGAAGATTGGGAGAAAAGGAACAAGACGGTAGGCTAACTACAAACCATCACAGTAAGAATCCAATCATGGTAATGAGTCCGCAGTCGGTGGTGTCTGATCAAGATTCCTTCTTGATAACAGACATTGTCCCAATTCATTAAGCCAAACCGACACAAGACTTAGCTCTCTGGGACTCGGAAAATTTCTATCGTTCTCTGTATAAGGAAAGATAAAAATCGGAACCCCTCACTTTAGAATTTCCTGCGCCCGGACCTCATATATGTTTAGGTCGATTAGATTCCGAAACCAATTGAACCGAAATTAGAATACCGAATAATATTTGAATTAAATTTTTAGTCGATTTTCGGCTTTCACGGTCTAGCTATTCATGCAAATCAAAGTCAGATTTTTAGTCCTCAATCAGGTATTTGACACTCTGGAATGTTTAGTGCTATAGTAAATGTAAGAAACTGAAAACTCACCAGTGCTGTGCTTTCTGCTATCTTTACACGACTCTTGATTTCAATATTTGCTTCTTGGAAGACAAACCCTGGATCCTGAAATCACAACTTGCGAACTCATCATCTGTTTGTGGATTTCAAGGTAGTGTGCAACGAAACGAACAGTGGTGCCACATAATGCTTGACCATGCCTTTCCGACAAACTGAGTAGTATGATTCGTATATCGCTGGATGTGTCAAACCAAACGTCAGAATTGTCAAAGAGACATCCGACTCGTTTGTGACGTCAGATGATTTGAAGCAGAGCGATGTTTTTACTGATTTGTTCCTCAAGAGTACTCAAAAGTGCGAAGCTGAAAACTGGTGTGCAAAGGAACGGAACTATCATTACGAGATAGCATATGCTTTTTGGCTTCCGGGTGACGTAGACACCATTGCAGTCGATTGTAGAGCAGTGAGAGAGGCTTTTGCGCCTTTTAAAAGGGAGGCTGCCAAAATCGCCCGTAGAACCCAGGAAGCCCACACAGCGTTGGTTCCGATGTAGAAATGGGTGCGGTACATTGTTGTCTACGAGTTCATATATTGTGACACACTAGTGACATTAGTGACATGTGATAGCGAAGATATTACCGAGGTAAAAAGCGGTTTACATGGGATCTTCTGCAGTTTGCGTATTGAACTCCAATCTCTTAGCTTAAGGATGTGCATAAAACTTTTTCTGATAGAAGGAAGGAGACAATTTATCGCCTGGTTGGTGTGTACAAACATGCCGATCAAGTGTACAAATATGCTGCCATCGCAATGGTTATTCAGCACGGAAGACTACAATTGGCCGGACCTGTAACTAGAATGCCGGAAGAGAGAACAGCAAAAGCAATGTGCAGCTGTGAACCTGGATGAGGCTGTTGACGGTGGTTCAGATCCTGCAATCGAGAAACAGGCGCATTTTTCGAATTTTTTCGAACAAACGAGGAATATTCCACTTTTCAAAAAGGCATGTCCGTACTCCGTTCTCACGTAGAAAATTGTGTACTACATGTGGCCGGTGAACTTGTTTAGTTCACCGGCGACATGTATCAAAATGTATCGCAAAGTCCGTTAGCTTCGATTCTTTATCAATTTATCCGTCATTTAATGCTCCTGGTTTGTTTGTGTTGCAGAATTAGCTGGTGCGATGGTGGTTATATTCCATTATCCCTAAAGTATAATCGAAAGCATGGTTGGAGGAGTTGAAAGCAGTTCGTAATTTCAATCACTTGCTGTCCAGCCTCATGTCAAATCAATATACCCACTATACACATCACTGATAGTAAACTATGTGTATGGTTACCAAGCCATAGAGCACATTATTTGGGCGTATTCAGAATGTCGTGATGCCAGGTTCCGGTCTGAAGATTCCTAAAGTGTCTCTGGTAGACCTCCCACGTGATACCTTGGCCATTCGAGATCTGACGTACATGTCGTCGATCTATGATTCTTTAATGATCGTAAATATACCTACGGTTAGTCGGTGCGCAGTAACGTTCGGCGTGGAATAACTTAGTTATAAATGGCGGGCCATTTTTTGGAGCATGTTTCAGGTACTAAAAGTAGTATATGTGTTTTTTCGACTATTTAGGAGGTCCAGAATACCTTTTATTTCATTTTGTTCGTACGACCGTTCGTAGTTATCTTTGAATATAAACTTAGCTTAGCTTAGATAGACTGCCCGTAGTCGAACGCCGCAATCGACCGAGTGAGTGAAAATACACAAAACCATACCGTGCTTGGGTAATAACGGTTTCTCCAGTATTTCTCCTCAATTTTGACTATTTTGACATTTGGCTTTTGAGCCCTAGTCATATGTTTGTCGAGATTTGTTTTTGTATTAACAAGTGTATCCTTCAAACAATCCGGAACTTCACCCTATGGATAAATGTTGGTTCAACTTGAAGACAAATCTTCGCGAAACTCGAAGAGATTGGAAATGTATTTGAATTGAAGAAAGTTTAGCTGAAAGTGAATAAACTAATCTGCACTATCATTACATGAAACGTGATGAACGGCAGTACCGTCTTTATGCATGGGCACACTGGACTTGGGTCAGGGGCCCCGGGATTTTGGGGATCCCGCACTGAGGATTGATATAAATCCACACTAGTATTCGATAAAGGGTACACTCGAATATCTTTAGCACTTCAGTGCGTTGCTAAAAATGGCAAAAAATTGAATTGAAAGTCATTTACACTTTAAAGTTTGTACTGGAAATGTTTTATCAAAATCCCAATTCCTCATATCGATGAATCTGTTGCAGAACAGCTCGGAATTCCATGTGATCAAATCTGCAAAAAGTATGATGCATCACTGCATTGAACCAATTCAAGTGTCGCACAAACATTTCGGTTCAAGTTTAAATTTTTTTGATTATAACCATTGGACTACAAGTACACAAAGTTTGGAATGGACCAAACCGTAGCTACAAACAGAACACGATGGTCAACAAATCTGTGTCTGGCAAGCGTTCTGCGGATGTGAAAAAATGATTCAGAGTTTCATCATAATTAATTCTGTAATTTGTGCTCTTCGACTATGCCTGAACACTTTTAAACTGGTACGAAACGGATGTTGTTTTTTGATCTAAAATAGGTCAATCTTCGAACATTCCAGAACTTTGCCCTATGAGGTTAAAAAGGAGCGACCCCATTCTTTTTGTCACTAATAATATTTTTCCTGATTATAGAGAAACCTTGTGATACAGAAATAAAATGATTTAAATTTTAGAATGTAGTTTATATATGTTAAATTCAAAACTTCAGTTTACGGTCAAACTATGAACGCGAAGTCCAAATGTGACCCACTTTTGTTACAAAGTGATGCTTAAATTTTTCATGAAGCGAATCCTGACTAACAACTCACCCACTACCCAATCCGTGGTACTTATGGGAGTGTCACTGAGTCGGGCCTTCCGTTAAGTAAGTACCACATCAGCACTTCCTTTCTCATCCCAAGTTACGGTAAAGATGGTCGCGGCCCGCAATGGTGGCCCTCAGGCGAAAATCTCACTCGGACTGGATCAATTGTTATTCCCAAACAATGCTCCTCAAGTAGTCTGGCTGGAAATGAGAGTCATCAGTCTGTAATCTACGAAGTATACCGTGCTTACGCAACGCAGCGCAACGCAACGCAAAGTGATGCTTAAATTTTTCATCTCAGAAAATCCCAGTGACCTCGAATAAACTGAGAAGAAACGTTCGTTGAACTGCAGTGAGGCTCATTAGTTAACCACCAGCGCTCTATAAATTGTGAATATTGTTATTATTCAAATTGTATCATTTTGGTTTTTTTTCATACGTCTTTCCAAGCTGGTCATAATAAACGAGTGTTTGTCTATTGAATTTTTTAACAAAAATACTTATGTCAACAAAAATATTCAAATTTTTCATTCCAATGCTTGATGCAATTTTCTTAGAATTACAATAATCCAATTACGTGGAAATTGGAGCCGGAGACAGTCTAAATGGATAGGTTTTACAAGTTTTCAATAATATTGCAGAATAACGAAGACATCAAAATTTCATTTTTCGTCATCAACGTAATCTGTTCCTGACAGTACTGTTCCATCGGAATCCAATCAGACTGATTGTAATAACTTCTAGAGCTAATACTTGTAACTGTTAGTGCTCACAGGAAAGGTAATAGTAACATTTATTATTACTTGTTTTTTGGGAGCAATTCTTGCCAAAATCAAAAGTTAAAGCTGTTTAAAAACGTTGTTGTTCATAAATAACATGGGCATGGTTAATAAGAGTTGCTAGGATTCGCTCCAAACAGGCGACTTGACCTATAAAGCATAGTTCACTTCTCAACAAAAAAAATTTAAAAAAGGGGAAATATTGCAAAGAGCCGTTATTTCTATTTCTACAGCGAGGATGGAACATAAATTAACCTAAAGGCGATATGCGTGCTTAGAATCATCATTATATCGATTACTGTCAAAGATGGCAAGATTCGGTGAAGGGGAAGAGAATATGTGGCTTTCCCCGAAGTCGGATATCAACTCTGACCAGTTTCATCACATCAGGAATGTTGCACTGGTCACAATCAATTTTGCATAATATTCCCAAGCAACCAAAAGTTCTTATAAGGTAGCTGCATTAGCTTCTCGTTTTAAGTTATTTTCAAGTTCGATTAAAGCTTAAGCAGCTGGATAGTTCCCTAATAACTTTATGTGAATTTTGAAGTGTGCCTTTTAAGTATTATCTGAACTTCTGGTTGCTTGGATTGTAACTCCCGCAGCCCAAAAACTAGTTGACTTTATTTGACATTGAAGTTTATTGTTTGTGCCGTTGGACTTAACGTTTATATTGCGATCAAGCTGGCTGTCATATGCCGATCAGAAGAATTCGAAACGTTAAACATATCACGCACGGTCAAATCGTGTACTTGACTACTACTCCTTGGCAAACGCATTTCCATTGGAGATGCAGTTTCAATAGTTTTCTATCATTATATTCTGATCAGGATACTTAATCCTCTAAAATAGCAGCGTTCACCCATATATAAACGACATTTGGCAACTACAACCTCGATGTTAAGTTCAGATTAAAAATAATCAAGAAATACCATATTCCACGCTTTGTTTACGAAAGTCACTTTAAACTCATTACTGAATTCAAAGATTTTTTCTGGTCAAGACAACGTTTAAATTGTGGACGGTAAACTAATTCAGTATTCCCTTTCGCCAAATGAACTTTCAACCTCAAACAACGTCATGCAACTCTGTCAGGTTACTGTTACTAGACCTGTGCGCCGCCGCGCCACGCCGCCGCCGCTGGTAAATTTCAACAAACGCCGACGCCGAAAGGTAGACCGGCGGCGCGCCGCCGACGCTTTTTTCTCACGCCGACAAATCGCGAACTCGAAAAACATTAGCGCATAATTTTATCCACAAATCTATGAACATTGTCTATGGTCAATGTTAACTGATTCATAATTTACCACATATTGATCTTTATTTGGTATTAGTGGTTGTGAATTAGATCACTAAGTTAACAAAGTCTTGATATTTTCTCGAAAATCATTACACGACACTCGGAATATAATTCATGGATCCATTCTTGCTTTGTCAACTGGTTATGATTACGAGCATATAAGTTACAATTCACCATTCGTGGAATGGTCCACAAATTCAAAAAAAACATCCGCTTTCAAGATATAGTTGATTCCTTATATGTTAGACACGATTCACCAGTCGGGCTGATGAAACTGTTCATGATATAGTTCATAAAGTAATAAATCTTTCACATAATCTTAATATACTTACGTAAACAATTACAAAGAATTCAGACTATTATTCATAGATTATTCGCTCTACTCTTTGGTTTTGAAATTGTGTGAGCTATTGTGTACAACCGCAAGCAACAAGTCTCATAGGCGCGAGCATAAGATACAAGGCAACTACTAGGAACTGTAACCCTGTTATTCTTTTGTTAAGATTCAGTGTAATTTTTGAAATTAAATGAAACTTCGCTGCGCACCAAAAATACATTACCTAGCCACAATTCATGTCCCTGAAATAATTAACAAAACTATAAGACACGTGACTCTGTGTAAAAAATCCGACGGTAAGCTCAAGACTAAAATATCACGATAACACGACGAGAATTTACGAAAATCGTTGCACAATCGTTCAATTCTTGACTTTTTTAGTCAATAAAGTTTATATAAATCAATGTATCATCAAGTTATGAACTAGAATCATAAAAATATTAAACATATGCAGGTACAACCACCTACCAAACATTTGAGTATAATGGAATCTTTTTTTTGCGTGAACTAGTTTTGTAAAAGCACAAAAATTATTTTCAATACGAGGTTATGAATTTTTTTCTTGAAGAATAGTTGGGCAGAGTGATCTTGACTTTTAGCGACGTTGGTGCACTGATGTGGCGATGCAGAGGGTAAGATTTCTGGTCGCATAAATTATTAATCGTGTCATCTAGCCCCACTCAGGAAATATTTTCAGTGGCAGTTGCATCAGCCCGGTATCACAGACAAAGAGGACGCAACACGAGATGAATTTTCATCACTCGTAGGTAAAACGGTCGATTTAAATTACAAAAATGCGCCACATCAGCGAGCGTGGCGTTAGTGAAAAGAGTTTGACACAGAGCTAAATGCGTTACTTAGTTTCTGCACCCATCCGAAAACGTTACCGTCTTTTTAATCTCATGCAAACCAAAACAAATGGGCTGAAAATGTGAAACTCATTCTTGTCGAAGTGAGCAAGGCGGGAGTTGTTCACAACCATTTCTTAAGTTAAAACACGATGCCGATCTGTGAGTAAGCATATAATAGGATGTCAGTAAATTAATTGATTCGGTGTAACGAATCTGAATAGATGTATGCAATGGATTAGAATTTGAAGATCCCCGGAACTGCTGGAGAAATTGGCGGTGTGTAGGTGCAACGAAAACTAGAGATACGCTCAGACCATTTTCAATCAGACTTGTTTAGTGATCAGCTTCAACTCAACAGGAGCTAAAACATCAAGTCGTGGAATTATTATGAATTAGAGTAACTATATTTAGGTTTCGTCAGGGTGCAGATCTATATGATTCCAGCACATCGAGCATACTTTGCATTCAAGATATAAGCAAATCTTACGTTGAAAGAAAATGTAGTGCCATGGAATCGAATATGCCTTATCATCGCTGCGATTTTGTACTTATAAGAAGTAAAAGTAAACGCCAGCCTGTAAAATGAAGTAATCCCAGCAAAGTTCAGCCGGAATTGAGCTGGAAATCTGGCTTGTTCCAGTTCGTACACGGGATCCAGTGGCACAACCGATTCTAACTAGAATCGGATGTGTCACTGTAGCAGGAATACGAACTGGAACCAGCCAGGATTCCGGTTCATTTCCGGCTGAGCTGAACTGGGATGTGTCTACCTTGAAAGGTATCCTTACACGATAATTAAAAGTGATATTTCTGCGCAGTAATGCCATTAATAACGCCTCCTGTTAGGGTACCTGGTATCTGCGGGAGCGACGGTAAAGAAGACTAAATTGAAACAAAAAACAATGAAACGACAACAAGAATTAATCTCCTCAAACAAAACAAAAACTGTTTTATCGTTGCTTAATTTCCCAAATATAGAACAATAAATAATTATTATGGGTCATTGAAATACAGTCGTTAATCTGCATTCTTCAAATTTGTCAATTGCAATCATTATTTCATGCGAAGTCGTAGTATGCGACATCGACAATTTTTCTATTTCGTTCTTCAAATTTTACAACTGTAAAAATAGTTCTACCTTTCATTTATTATCTTGCATTTCGCAAGCAGGGTGGGCACTATTAGAGCATCAGTTAAAAAAAATTTGATTTGGTTGTGAGAATTACATTTTGTGCAATGTGTTCAACAGATGTCGCTAGTACATTGTGGGCGATTATTTTTTTAGAATTTTCTTCAAGCTGTAACGTCTGTTTGTATGTGCCTCATACAATAGAACCCGAAAATATGAGAAAGGAATTGTACTGCCAAGATATTTTTTTAGTTACATAGGTGTCAATATTTGTTACGCCGACACACGCCGGCGCGCCGCCACCGATAGCGTCCAACGGAGTGACGCCGCCAGCCAAATATGTCGCTTACGCCGCCGCCGATTAAAAATACATCGGCGCACACCTCTATCTGCTACATTATGCGACTGCTATTAAGAGAAACACCACGAAATATCTTTTATTTCTGGCCTTCAAATGTCCTGTTATTTTTCGAATAGCCATAACGATATGTCTCTTTTTGGATATCATTTTAATCACTAGTAACTCTATCTTGGGATGTCCGGTATTTTGCTGTTTTGGAAATCCTGCGCATGCTAGAGTCACATGCCAATAATTTTTTAGATCAACTCTGATAATCTTGCGTGTATAATGTCATCTGGTGCTGGACTCTATAACCATGTATTTTCTCCGTATATTTTTATGGTTCTTCCCGTACAAACTTAATGGAAGGCCCACTTGTCTCAAATTTGGAAGAGGCTTAGTGTGTCAAGGAGAACCATGCTACTACACATCTATTTACACCTGTACAATGATAGGGGCCCCTTAGTTCAATAGTGCCCAGGGACCCGAGTGGTCTTAAGACGGCCTCGATTAAAGGTCCAATAAATCAATAATGTTGCAACAAAAATATACTTAGTGGTACTTAATTTCTAGAAGATTTGAAGAGAATCGGAGCATTATTATTCTAACATATTCATTGATGTACCAAATCGGGTTCTTATAATTTTGGGAAAAAACCCAAGGTTTTTTCCCGGTTAAAACGGTTTTTTCGCGGGAAGATTGTGTTTTTTGCATTTTTTGATGTTTTGGTAATTGAACATTAATGTATTGTTATCCAAACATTTTTATTTTATTTATGAGCATTATTGTCATAAAGTTTTGCATGTATATGAATTCTGAATGGTTTCCCTCGGTTGAATCATTGTTATTGCGGTGATCCAACATTTTTTTACAAATATTGTGGTTAAATAAGTGATAAAACTTTTCAATGTTTGGGCTAAGTCGATTGTGCTTCTTACTGTGAATCCACCTAAACGAACTAAACATTTTTTCTACTGTTGCTGATGTAGCTGATAACGAAAAAATTCGGATTGTGATTTGTGAGAGTTCTGATTACGGTTCATACTAATGACGAATGTCAAGGCCACTCGCATTCTGCATATGACTCACTTTTCACCGAACTAAATAGGTATTTTCTAAATTTTGTGTGAATACCTACCTCATTTCGCTAAAAGTATAGCAACCCCTAAAATGAGTAACAAGCAGAATAAAAGTAGTTTGGGCATCACACGATTATTCTAATTTTCACTTGTCAGAGTAGCAATGACTATTGTTCCCAGTATTATTTGAAACCAGTTGGAATATTGAATGGACCGAAATTAAAGTCGCAGGAACAAAAAATGCTTCGTAAAACCCGTATTAAATATATTAGAATGTGAAAATTGAATTTAAACTTCAAGTTTCAAAATTGGACAGGAGCTTTTTGATTATGTCCTACAGAATAAAAAACGCAAAAAAGTATATCCATTTCTTGCAAAAGACTTTTCTTTATCCAACTTTTAATCTTGAATGTAACGTTGTACGGAATTTTCTCTGAGCGAATTATACTGGAGGTTCATCCTTGCCGACTTTTTCGGGTGAGAATATTCTAAGCGATTGTCATGCTCAAGGATCTCTGTCCGATTTTTACGCTTGATGTTTATATTCGATTTGTACATGCTAAGATATCTGGAGTGGATTCTACAAAGTATGTTTTATCCTTGCGACTTTTATTTTCGGTCTCTCAAATGTAAATGCAAGATTCTTTAACCCTCCGGAAGTCGCGCTTATAGCACACTGAATGAGCAGCCGCTGGTGCCCTAAGACGATTTCGCTAGATTTTCAGAGCAGCGTGCACTGAGTGCACTAGCGCGACTGCCGAACGGATAAAAAAAATTAAATGAACATTATACATTCGATAAAACGAAAAAACCCATATTTCGTCCGGGTTTAAATGATTTGGGAAAAAACCCGGTTAAAACTCAAAAATTAAAGCCCGGGAAGATGGAATTTTTCCCATCGGTACATCACTGAACATATTACAACACAGTTGATATAAGATCGTGTCTTGTAATTGCCCCATCAACATTACCATGTAGAATGAGTTTAGAGCAACCCCGTAGTTCAAATAAGTTCACCGCTTATGTGTATGTATAGTATCGGCGAGCAACAGCAGCCATGCTCGTACCCTTTGGTGTCCTACCTACGCTGGCCACAGCTGTGTGGGCTCCGCAATAACACGTTTAGTCGGCCGTTCCTTGGTCCCATCAGTCGTTCTGCATTTTGCCACTTATCATCACCTATCGCTATTCTTCCATTCAATGTCTGATGGATCAACACAAAAACCGCATACCGGAATAGACCAATAAATACAATTTTATTTGAAATTCCACACTATGAAGCATGAACTGACGACAATAAGTGTGCAACGAATCCGGGTTTGGTTTAAAGTGAGTTCCAGAGAAGACGGCAGTGTCAATAAATTCAATTACAATTGAATTTATTTCATGTGGGACTACATACGGTTGCGAAACCTGTGTGGTCGTCTGCAATCTAATGACGTTCTGTGTTAGTGCAAGAGCCCTAATAATAGACGAGAGTGTAAACAGGCACTGCCCAATAACAGCTCGATATCCTGCCGGATACGCGATTGTAGTAATTGCATTTGGTGTGGTAATTTAATATTTGATTGATATTCGAGTGCTTGTAGGTATGATAAAATATAATTATTGAGGAGCCGAATTTCGCAAACGTTGAATACATCACAGCAAGTTTATTTTGAATTATGATCACAAGAACTTTACTTCCGGTAGTGCTGGTTGGGCCTAAAAGGTATATTTGGCCCAGGTTCATTATACCAATGTTGGATATCGTACAATTTCGTCACAACACGTGCTATACATTTCATAGACAAATTGAAATAACTTTTTCATATTTATTCGCAGATCGTCATCTGAAATGTCATTCACCATGTAATTTCAAAGGTTATAAAATCCTCACGCATTCCACTGCTAGCAAGTTGATCGATTATATGTGTGATGTGATGTTCTCGAAACAGGACTACATTGCCGGTGATGGAGACGAAACTACCGAATACATGCGGATTAGAATTCAAATAACGAATGAGTCAAACGAAAGGCAAAGGCTAGCTGCTTCGAAGCAAAATTGAAGAGAACTGAGTATTTTAGGAAACACTAAAAAGCCAAAATTAAACGTTAATTAGCGAAACACAACACTTTATAAATTTTATCATCGGACGAAGACTTCACTTCTAGAGCACAAAAATCAAATTGAACAACTGAGGATTTGATCTCTTGCGTTATTGAAACTGTAGACTAATGAAATGTTAAATAAGGCACAAAAGCTAATATTGGGGATAGTTTTGTTGGTGCTTGTCGACATTATTTGGGTATCATCGAGTGAGTTAACGAAGGTTAGTAACAAATTATAAGAAAGCATTAGATTTCTTGTCAACGATCTGATTCTATTTCAGTTTTTGTACGAAAATGAGAACTACGATAAGCCATTCTTTTGTACATACTTTAAGGCATCAATGTTCACAGTTTACTTGGTGTTCCTGGGGCTTATTGCGCCATGGAAGGAGAGCTGCAATCGGAACGGGAACTATGCGGTACGTTTCTATCTGGGAACTTATGTAGGATGTTGTAACGCATTAAAGTTATTTTTCAGTTGATGGAAGCCACAGAAGAGGATGATAATTTCTACGGAAATGGAGCCTCAAGTTTGGTAAGTGTCTGATAGTTTTAAGAATATTTGAAAGTAACTTGGGAGGCTTGGTTTAGCTAGAATAATGAAATGTTGAATCGAGTGTTTTAATGTTGATGAGTGATCAACAGTACCTTGAAGATATCGAGGTAGGATTCAGGTCTCATAAACCAATCGTTATACGTTCGAGCCTAGAGCATGAATGATTATTTGAGGCAGTAGGATTGTTGTACTGGTGTTGTAATATAGGGTAGTTGACGGTAGGAGTAAGTTAGCGGAGTACGTTTATATTAGACATATGGCGCTGTAATTCGTTATGTACCGTCATAGGGGGTTACTTTCCTTTTTGTACATTACACTCAAGAACTACGATCATGCAACTTCAACTGTTTGTTGTTTTACATATGTCAGAAGTACTTCCAACGACAGTGAAAAGAACTTTTGGAAAATCAAGATTGAACATGAGAAATCAACTATTACGATTTTCGTCATATCGATACAAACACTAATGAAGGCTGTAGCCGAAATACGTATCTGTGATATGAAAATGCATTTTTGTATTTGCATAAAAAATAGTGGCAGTAAACAGAAGAAAATATAAAAAGTGTTTAATATAACATTCCGCTAAGTCGCTCAAAAACAGTGCTTTTCTAAAGTGTTATTGTTAAGGATTATGCTCGTTATTTATGTGTGAATGCAAATGAATGTCGTGCTCGTAAAAACAAAAAGTGCGTATCACACATCCAGTAACCTTTTTTTGGAGAGTCAATAAATCTTACAGCGAAAAACAGCAGGCCGAGATAAAACGCTGTCCAATATATACTTTTTCATTGAAGTCTACCCTAATAAAAATATTATACACGAACATTAACCCATATAGTCTTACGATTCCACATATTGTTAGGATGATACCCTGAACAGGTCGTTTGGCTCTTGAATGATAAGATGTTTATTAGGATATGCATTAAACAACCCTGTTTTAGTATTTTTGAATTGTGTTCGGAATGCAAAGGCATTTCAGACAAAAATACAAATGGGACTGTTATATATAAGGGGCAAGTCAGTTCATTCATCTTTGATCTGATATCCATTTCCATTATACATAGGACCTTTTTTGTTTGTTATGGTTTCAACCATAATAAACAAAAAAATATTTTTTTGCCTGCACTGCAGAACTATTCCCCGCTGCCCTTTCTGTCATTCCACAACCACAGATAACAGACGTTTAGACATTCGTTATCGAGCACTCAGTCGAGATAGAAGTCTTTTGTCATCGGTCCGTACACTCTATAGCGACAATAGTGTTAATCCGCGTTCAAGGTTATTTACACACTCTGCGCCTAGTTGAGGTTTCAGTATTTTTTCCCTTCTTTTGTGTTTCTGTTTCTGAGTACCGTTAGCCGGTCAGTGAAGTGAAACAGTGTTCTTCTAGTAAGCCGTCTGGATACCGTTACATACACAAGCTAAGTATTAGTTTTCGTTTCCCCTTCTTGGTTGTCTTAATAACGTGCACTGGGCAATAGGCCCGTGCAACAATGACTTCCCCTGACGGCGGTTCATCTCAAGGTGAGATGGACGTCGAAATAAAATCGGCTCCCCGGCTCAAGGTATATCCGAGCTCGGCCACCGGGCCATTTGTGATCTTCTTTCGGACCAAAGAAAAAAAGTGTTTGAATCTGTTGCAGATTTCTCGAGTTCTGACGGATCGGTATTCGGCCGTGACAGAAATATCGAAAATTCGGCCTGATAAGCTTCGGGTGGTGGTTAACAGTTCAACTCAGGCAAACGATATTGCTGGATACGAGCCCTTTACGAGGGAGTACAGGGTGTATATTCCAGCTAGCAGGGTTGAAGTCAGTGGGGTCGTTTCCTATTCGAGTCTGAATTGCGAGGACCTGCTAAAATATGGGACTGGCTGTTTCAAAGACCCCATGCTTAAGCCAGTGAAGATACTGGAATGCAAACGTTTGCATTCAGCATCAGTCGCAGCTGACGGGAAGAAAACATACGTCAACTCAGACTCTTATCGGGTGACCTTCGCCGGCTCTGCCCTGCCTAATTACCTCCTTTTTGACAAGGTTCGTCTACCTGTTCGCCTCTTTGTGCCGCGGGTCATGAACTGTACTAATTGCAAACAATTGGGACACACAGCCTCCCATTGTAGCAATAAAGCCCGCTGTGGGAAATGCGGTTGGAATCATGCGGATGATTCCTGTGGTAGAGATGTCGAAAAGTGCCTCTACTGTGGGGGAAACCCACATGATCTCCCTTCATGTCCCGCGTACAAACAGCGCGAGGAAAATCTTAAGCGTTCCCTTCAGGGACGCTCTAAGCGATCTTTTGCAGAAATGCTTAAGATAGCTACGCCACCTGTCTCTACGAACATCTTTACCAACTTGTCTACTGACGAAGGCGACTGTGATGAACCCCAGGAGGGAACATCTTCTGCTGTGCCTAGAAGTAGTAGAAAAAGGAAGAACATTTCCTCTTCCAAGCTTCGTCGTAAAGGCCAGAAGGTGTCTCTTCATGGTCCCCCTAAAATAACTACTCAAGGAAGTACTGGTGCAAAACCGAAGCAAGTCGCTCCCGGTCTCAGTAACCTGAGCTCAGAAAAGGAGTTCCCAGCACTTCCAGGAACATCAAAAACCCCAAGTGTTCCCATATCTCAGCCAGAGAAAGAAAACAGTGCTGGCTTAATAAATTTCTCTGACATTGTGGACCGTATTCTTACAGCGTTAAACATTTCTGACCCCCTTAAAAGTATCTTGATAAGCTTTCTCCCCGCAGTAAAAACATTCTTGATGCAGTTCACTGCGAAATGGCCCCTCCTTTCAGCGATTGTATCCTTCGATGGCTAATTCATCGAACGAGGTCAAGGATTTAATCACTGTTCTACAGTGGAATTGCAGAAGCATTATCCCGAAAATCGATTCGTTTAAAATCTTACTAAATAATTTGAAATGCGATGCATTTGCCCTATGCGAGACATGGCTCACTTCAGAAATAACCCTACACTTCCACGATTTTAATATTATTCGCTTGGATCGAGAAGACTCTTACGGAGGAGTACTTTTGGGGATCAAAAAGTGCTATTCTTTCAATCGGATCGACCTCCCCTCGACACCAGGCATTGAAGTTGTCGCTTGCCAAACCAGAATTAAAGGCAAAGAACTTTGCATTGCTTCCACCTACATCCCCCCTAGAGCCTCAGTTAGCCACCGACGGCTTTGCGATATTGCGGAACTCCTCCCCGCACCGAGGCTAGTTTTAGGTGACTTTAACTCCCACGGCACGGCATGCGGTTGCCTTCATGACGATAATCGATCTACCCTACTCCATGAGCTTTGCGACAACTTCAATATGACTATTTTGAATACGGGTGAAATGACACGGATTCCTGTCCCTCCAGCGCGACCGAGCGCCTTAGATCTGTCCCTCTGCTCGACATCGCTGCGGTTAGATTGCATGTGGAAGGTAGTCTCTGATCCCCACGGCAGCGACCATCTGCCAATCGTAATTAATATTGCTAACGGTTCAGGGCCACCGAATACAATCAATGTTTCGTATGACCTCACACGAAATATTGATTGGAAGAGCTACGCGTCCGCGATATCCGAAAAAGTAGAATCGACACAAGAGCTTCCTCCGGAGGAAGAGTACGGGTTCCTGGCTGGCTTGATTCTCGATACCGCGATTCAAGCTCAGACTAAACGCGTACCAGACGCGAATTCACGCGGGCGTCCTCCCAATCCATGGTGGGACAAAGAGTGCTCAGACGTGTACGCGGAGAAGGCCGCTGCGTATAAGACCTTCCGGGACGACGGGCTGCCAGCTAGCTACCGACAGTACGCGATGGCGGAAACGCGCATGAAGAGTTTGATAAAAGCCAAAAAACGTAGCTACTGGCGCCGGTTCGTCGACGGACTAACGAGAGAAACATCGATGAGCACTCTTTGGAGTACGGCCCGGCGCTTACGAAACCGAAACAGTACCAATGAGAGCGTGGAATATTCAAACCGTTGGATATTCGATTTTGCCAAGAAGGTTTGTCCGGATTCCGCCCCGGCACAGAAGATCTACCGCGCCGCGTCCCCTCACAATAACGCGAACGAAACACCGTTTTCGATGGTGGAGTTCTCACTTGCTCTCTTATCATGTAACAATAAAGCCCCAGGGCCAGACAGAATCAAATTTAACTTGTTAAAGAATCTGCCAGACTCTGCCAAGAGACGCTTATTGAATTTATTTAATAAGTTTCTTGAGGGTAATATTGTCCCTCATGACTGGAGGCAAGTGAAGGTCATCGCCATTCAAAAACCAGGAAAACCAGCCTCCGACCACAACTCGTATCGATCGATTGCTATGCTGTCCTGTATCCGAAAGTTGTTCGAGAAAATGATCTTGTTTCGCCTCGATAATTGGGTTGAAGCAAATGGCTTACTGTCAGATACACAATTTGGTTTCCGCAAAGGCAAAGGGACGAACGATTGTCTTGCGTTGCTCTCAACAGAAATTCAAATGGCTTATGCTAGCAAAGAGCAGATGGCATCAGTTTTCCTAGATATAAAGGGGGCTTTTGACTCAGTTTCTATCAAAATTCTTTCTGAGAAGCTGCACCAGCATGGTCTTTCACCGACTCTAAACAACTTTTTGCTAAACTTGCTGTCTGAAAAACATATGCATTTTTCGCATGGTGATTTATCGACATCACGAATTAGCTACATGGGTCTTCCCCAGGGCTGATGTCTAAGCCCCCTTCTCTATAACTTTTACGTGAATGACATTGACGAATGTCTTGTCAATTCCTGCACGCTAAGGCAGCTTGCAGATGACGGTGTGGTCTCTATTACAGGTCCCAAAGCCGTCGATCTGCAAGGACCATTGCAAGATACTTTGGACAATTTGTCTGCTTGGGCCCTCCAGCTAGGTATCGAGTTCTCCGCGGAGAAAACTGAGCTAGTCGTATTTTCAAGGAAGCGTGAACCAGCGCAACTACAGCTTCAATTAATGGGTCAAACTATTGCTCAGGTTTCAACCTTCAAATATCTCGGGGTCTGGTTCGACTCTAAAGGAACCTGGGGATGTCACATTAGGTATCTGAAACAGAAGTGCCAGCAAAGGATCAACTTTCTCCGTACAATAACCGGAACATGGTGGGGTGCCCACCCAGGAGACCTGATCAGGCTGTACCAAACAACAATATTGTCGGTGATGGAGTACGGGAGTTTCTGTTTCCGCTCCGCTGCGAACATACATTTCATCAAACTAGAGCGAATCCAATATTGTTGTTTGCGTATTGCTTTGGGTTGTATGCACTCGACACATACGATGAGTTTAGAAGTGCTGGCGGGCGTCCTTCCGCTGAAAAATCGATTTTGGGAACTCTCCTATCGATTGCTCATCCGATGCGATATCTTGAACCCGTTAGTAATTGCAAATTTCGAAAGGCTTATCGAGCTCAATTCTCAAACCCGATTTATGTCCTTGTACTTCGATTACATGGCACAAAATATCAATCCTTCTTCATACTATCCCAACCGTGTCAATCTCTTTCATGCTTCTGATTCAACTGTTTTCTTTGACACATCCATGAAAGACGAGATTCGTGGAATCCCGGATCACATACGCCCGCAAGTGATCCCAAGCATCTTTCATAGTAAATTTCGAGAAGTCGACTGCAACAAGATGTTTTACACCGACGGGTCAAGCCTCGACGGCTCCACTGGCTTCGGTATATTCAATCAAAACCTCACCGCCTCATTCAAACTCAATGATCCTGCTTCAGTTTACGTCGCAGAACTTGCTGCTATTCAGTATACCCTTGGGATCATTGATACTTTGCCCACCGATCATTACTTTATTGTCTCGGATAGCCTCAGCTCAATCGAGGCTCTCCGTTCAATGAAACCTAGAAAGCACATACCATATTTTCTGGGGAAAATCTGGGAGCGCCTGCGTGCTTTGTCTGTAAGATCGTACAAGATTACCTTAGTTTGGGTTCCCTCGCATTGCTCCATTCCAGGTAATGAAGACTCTTTAGCTAAGGCGGGCGCTTTACAAGGTGACATATATGAAAGACCAATTAGCTTCAGCGAATTTTTCAGTATTACTCATCAGAGAACCCTCGAAAGTTGGCAAACATCATGGAGCAATGGTGAACTGGGAAGGTGGCTACATTCGATAATCCCTAAGGTATCGACGAAACCTTGGTTCAGAGGGATGGATGTGGGTCGGGATTTCATTCGCGTGATGTCTCGGCTCATGTCCAATCACTACACGCTGGACGCACATCTCCGGCGTATTGGGCTCGTGGATAGCGGTATCTGCGCTTGTGGCAACGGTTATCACGAAATCGAACATGTTGTCTGGGCATGTGCCGAGTACTGTTCTGCCAGATCTCAACTATTCGATTCCCTTCGGGCCCGAGGAAGATCACCCAATGTCCCGGTTCGAGATGTACTAGCAAGCCGCGATATTCTCTACATGTCCCTTATATACACGTTCCTCAAAACCATCAATATCCAAATTTAAATGCCCCTATCTTTTCTCTTATCATTCCCAGAAGTGCCCTCTTCCGCCTACCGTACCCCAACGATGGTTTGATACGACTCCAAGACGAGACAAAACATCTGTCGAATGAACCAACAACACGAGATCTACAGTACAACATCACACGCGCAGCGCGGTGTATTCCCGATCCGTATCTGAGCCGTACTACGAAATCGTCTGGAGGAACCCCTGCCGGCTCGAGGAAAACCGCCCGGCGTCCCAATACTTGATACATCCGTTCGAATCTGTAATCCTGGCCGTTGATTCCTGATGCCGGAAACTGAAGTTTATATCCCCCCCCCCGTTCAGTCTTGTCCACCCTCTCTCCCATGTCTCTGATACACAGATGTATGTCTTCACCCCCTTCTCCCCTTGAATATCTTCCCAAAACTTATGTGCCCCCTATCTTCTAGTGTTAGTTGATCAATCCATTCGAATCTGTAATCCTGGCCGTTAATTCCTGATGCCGGAAATTGAAAGTTTATATCTCACCCCCCCCCCCCCCCCTTCAGCCTTGTCCACCCACCCTCCCATGTCTCTGATACACAGATGTATGACTTCACCCCCTTCTCCCCTTGAATATCTTCCCAAAATTTATGTGCCCCCCTATCTTCTAGTTTTAGTTGAACAATATTTAATCTCGTTAAGAAATGCGCAACAGTACCACTACTTTAAAATAGTCCTAATTAATTCCCCTTAATCTTGAACCACTCTTTCTAGTTATCTCTAGTTAATAAGCTTGTAAAATGTTCCGCTTAGTTAATAATTATTTTTTCTACAATCTCCCTTCTAAAAATCATAAAGTGAATTACTATACAAAGAACACACAAATGACCCGTCCCCCAAATCTTACGAATATTATACTATACCCTCTTTTATATGTATAAGTTAGCTGTAGTTTTTTTTAGTTTTATTATATAAAACAAAATAATATTGAAATGTGTATCCCACTAGTTTTAAGAAATTCAAAATGTAAAACAATGAAAAAATGGCACCTTTAAGCTAACGCATACGTGCCTTATCAAATAAACAAATTGAAAAAAAAAACAGACGTTTAGGCTCGATTTGAATCGTGTGTAAATACCCGCTACTGAGATTCCGAATGAATCAGACGTCTGAAACACGTTTGGCAAACGTTTGTAGATGGCGCAATAATCGATGCAATGCAGTTAGAGTGCAGCTGTCAAACACGTATAGCAAACAGTTGCGCAGATGGCAATAGTGAAACACGGATTTCCAACGTTTATCAATGTGAAAGTTTACACAGCTTTTTGAAGAAATTTTGTTCTAGCCTAACCGTCTGTTATCTGTGCCACAACTAATTGTTTCAATACACATAGTTTAAATACTTCTAGAAACGATAACGTATTTATATTTTTGCACTATTGAAACTACACTACTCAACTTGCAAATTATCGATCACAGCTTTTTTCAAAACTGTCAATCACAAAATATGAGTAAATTTTAGATTAAATAATCAGATTGTGTAATATAGACTCGAGTAAAGTTTGGCGTAAAGTGACCCCATTTTTAGATAAAATGGACTTATAGTTACCAATTAGTTACCAAACAATCAAAAATACGGGCAAAAAGTACGAACACCAATAATTGCATTATATTGCCAGGTTGATTATACGTAATCTAAATCCTCTTAACTAATTATTTGATTAGTATAACACACTTTTCCAAGTGGATTTAATGTCATTTTTCATTGTAAAACAGTGGGGCAGTGAATTGCATTGGTATTGCATTTTCTAGCAGAAGTGAGAATGAAACACGTCTAATGGCCTACTTTTCTGCTAGAAAATGCAACACCAGTGCAACCCCATAAGTTACATTGTTCTTGCGTATATTTTATGTTTCAGTTTCATCGCTTGCCATGATTACTTGGAAGCATTCTTTTTGACCTATACCCCAATTTTATATTTGTGTTGCAAATAATACTATGTTTTACTTTTGTCCAAATATAACCTAAAATTTGAACTAGAATTATTCTTTAAATTTGGTATAAAGTAGCCCACGTGGCTTACAGTTACAAATGACAGTACTTTAAATAATGGAAAAAACACATTTCCCATTGTCACTATGCTGCACTACATTTTGTTTGGTAGAAAGTGTTTTCGAACGTAATAAGTAAATTACATCTACAATCAAAACTTTTTTTTACATTTTGTTATAAAAAGTGGTGTTGATAAGTTGGTGGTGACGCACACGGTGCATGATGGGGGTGGTGGTTACAGTTTTAAAACTGTTATCAATATTTTCTTAAACTAATAGTTCACTTTTTGGTCTTTTGACTTAAGTGCCAATGCCTTATTTAGGACTGGTGGTGTCCAACAGAGAAAAACGATCGGAAATGGTGAGCGAATCTAAGCAATCATGTGGAAAAAATTCCCCCCAGAGGCGAGATTCGAACTCGCAACCTTTGAGACTCCGGCCCAATGCACTAACCCTTATGCTATCCCTGGGTATGGTGACATCCCAGAAAGATCATATGATTATCCCACTGGCGACGGTGATCGTACCCTGCCTGCAAAGCGAGAATCACACACAACGGCAGCTGAACATCCCAACACATTTGATCTATTTAATTTCCCCGCTAGATACCAAGGCCTGGGTTTTTATTATCGTCTTATGTCTAATTTTTAGTTCATTACCTACCATACCTAGGGATAGAATAAGGGTTAGTGCATTGGGCCGGAGTCTCAAAGGTTGCGAGTTAGAATTTCGCCTCTGGGGGGAATTTTTTTCACATGATTGCTTAGCTTCACTCACCGTTTCCGATCATTTTTCCCTGTTGGATACCACCAGTCCTAAATATTTTCTCTCTGGAATTCTCTCCACTGCAAGTCAATCTTCTTGTTGCGTATTTCGTCAACACACAGAAAAATATTAGTAAAAGTAACAGTGTTCCGCTCTTAGCAAAAAACAACCAACGCCTACTGTTAGATTGAAAGTATAACTATTAAATTAATCAGAATAATAATCAAAATAAAAGTTTTTCATTTAAGCTATTACAGAATAGTAATCAAAATAAAATAAATTTTCAAACTGAGAGTATGTCTTGGTTGTTTTGATAAGCGTTGCGTTGCGTTGCGAAGCACGGTGCTATTCGTAGATTGCATACTAACGATTACCATGTTGCCTATAGGTAGTTCAACTCATCTTGCTTGTGAGATAAATGATCGGGAATGAACTTTATCTCTTTTGAGTTCAGTAAACCAATAGCATGAGAATCGTCATTGCCGGCCACGACCATCTTCACCGATACTTAGGATAAGGTAGGAAATGTTGGTGTAATACCTACTTAAAGAAGGCCCCCGACTCAGCGACGCTTCCATAGGTATTACGGAGTTGGATTGAGGGGTAGGTACAGGTCTAGGATTCGCCACAAGCAGGCAATGCGACCTCGAAAAGAGCTTGTTTTTTAGCGGTGGGATGATTAGTCTCTGAGTACACGTATACTCAGAGCAAAAATATGTAGTTATGTTTTTCTTGTATTTAAACACTGGGTAGCCGGCCACCGAGAGTGATTTACTTGTTCCCTAAACTGCAGCAATTAAAACTCCAAACAGCCGGCCGTAGGAGTATTGCTGAAACTGTGAGCTAGCCTGATATCTATAATCGTTTGAGAATAGTAGGACCACGAGATAAGAGTATTTTTAACACTTTTCAATCAAACCGCCACTAAGTTTTCGTATATCGAGTCATAATACCCGTGACAACAACCCATATACACGTATATACAAGTACATACACATACATACATATATATACATATATACATATATACATATATATACATATATACATATATATACATATATACATATATATACATATATACATATATATATATATACATATATATATATATATATATATATATATATATATATATATATATATATATATATATATATATATATATATATATATATATATATATATATATATATATATATATATATATATATATATATATATATATATATATATATATATATATATATATATATATATATATATATATATAAGTTACCGAAGTGTGGACTTCGAAGACGTTTTTAAAAACTAAACTGCTCGATTGAACGATTAAACACGGACTGACTATCTTTATTCAAATAATTCATGCAAAGGCCTCAGTCTGCTAAAAGCCCTAGACTCAGCTAATTTTGGGTGCACAAAGTATGCACGAAACTTGCTGCGCTGGACGTCCGGCGATATGGGTCGACGTCGGCAGGTTACACTGGTTTACTGTTTCCAAGCCGTCGCCGGCTGGTGCAATTAATGCTGATGTCGAGAACTTCGAACTTAGCGCGTGGAGCGTGGTTGCTTCTAAATGTTGTCTCGCGGGATCATTTGTAACTATTCCCCTGCGAAGATCCGGAAGTCCCTTTCCGGATGAGATCCTGTTGAATTGAAATGTAGGGGTTTTGATGCAGAAGACGATGATGAGAACAATCGTGATTATAGTTGTGAAGGAATAGCTTCCGAGTAGCGTCCAGAACTTAAAGCTGGTTGTATTGTTGTAGATAGACATGTGCTAGCTTTCTACGATTCTGCAAAGTCTCGTTACTGATGAATTTCAGGTCATGGTGTTCCCGTGGTTTCCAATTGACCATTACGTTATGGTATGCTCTTTGTATGATGATTGCTTCCGTTGTAATCTCTTCGCTTCTAAACTGTTGATTGTTGAAACATACTGTATAGTTTGAAAACTCGACAAGGAAATTTCCTTGCAGTGTACGATTGTCAATTTGTACTTAGCGTTTGGTTCTTTGCATTTGTTATAAGTAGCATGTTATCGTTTACCAATGTCTGAAACGTTTCGTTTGTGAAAGTGGAATTGCATTCCGATTGCTTCCCGAAAATAATACTTTTAATACAGTTATCGTTGATTTGTCTTAGATGAGTTTGTTTTTGTACGAAATCTCCTGGTTTGTCGATGGTAAAGATGATATTTTCGTAGATGATCACATTATTTGGGTAACTAGAGATAATTTGGTTGTTGATTGCTAGGGGATATACCCTTGCTAAAGTAGAAGTTGTGTTTTCGAGATAAGGAACGTGCAGAATATACAGTAACATTTGATTATTGATAGCTATTTTTGGTACAACAAATTGTAATGCCTCGTCGGGAAATTGGACGGTTATTCCCTGGTCCTGTAACATTGTTTTGATGATAACCATTTCCCGGATTGAGAGAATCTTCTGGCTTGTTAATGATGTTCTGGAGAATGTAATTGCTTCTAGTATGTCTTCTAGGATTTGATTGATGGTGTTAATATTAAGTATGATGGTGAGTATATCAAGATCCTCCACAATGGATTTTTCTTGATTAATTTTGAATGCGATTTCGTTGATGGAGTTAGTGAGTAGTTGTAATTTTTCATTCACGTGATTGTTGACTGAGATTTGCGAGTTGTTTTCGTCGATTAGATTATTCATCGTTGAGTTAATGATACGCAGGTCATGTGCATCTGGTGAACCAGCTACCCATTTCCACGTTGTCCCGAGGACGTCCCAGCGTTTAGCCCGATGGTTTGGTAGAGGTGTTCAACCGTATAAATTTGTATATAATTTCTTGATCCTAAATTTAGCTATATCTCCTAAAGGCTTATTTCCAGCCGTCCTGTTGTAAACAGCGGTTGTAAGTGCTTCGGCTGCTTCCTCCATCATAGTTAAATTGAGAGGGTGAACTATCTTCATCGTACCAACTTGAATTTTACAATCGTGTTGTTTAAGCAAAAGAAGAGGGTCTTCAAATAAATTTCGGATGGTGAGATATTCTGAGTTTACCAAGTTGACTAGTGTTATTAGGGTAGCAAGGGATAGCAGTATGATGAGAGCGTTTGTTGGTTCGTCCTAGGGTTTTGATCCTGATCCTTTTTGAACCACGTTGGTTTTACTTTTAATGGATTTTCACTCTCCCCTAGCACTTAGACTGCGCCAGTTACCGAAGTGTGGACTTCGAAGACGTTTTTAAAAACTAAACTGCTCGATTGAACGATTAAACACGGACTGACTATCTTTATTCAAATAATTCATACAAAGGCCTCAGTCTGCTAAAAGCCCTAGACTCAGCTAATTTTGGGTGCACAAAGTATGCACGAAGCTTGCTGCGCTGGACGTCCGGCGATATGGGTCGACGTCGGCAGGTTACACTGGTTTACTGTTTCCAAGCACATACATACATATACACATATACACAGGGGAGTGGGCGTAGCGTATTGGTAAATCGATTGCCTTGTACGCAGCGCACCTGGGTTCGAGTCCCGACCCCGCACATAGGGTTAGAAATTTTTCCTAAGAGATTTTTCTAACCCGAAGAGGCGAATGACCTTAAGGTTAAAACCTCTATAATTGAAATAAAAAAAAAAAAAAAAAAACATATACACACACATGCTCATACATATAGACACATATATACCCATAAGCAGTCAAAAACAAAACTCTCTCGGTCCAACTCTTTGGAACACACAAATGAGATGTTCGAATTTCCACGGCTATGGCACCACTGTCATATTTGGTACTCCTTTCCTTGGTCCATTCTTCAGAATAGCACTACCACCAATTCAAATAAGTGAAGATTGACGTCTGCGTGAGTTCCTCTATCTTGCCATATTCCACTAACCTTCAAGATTTTTCAACTAGTACACTCACACAATCTTCGAACAGCCACCATCTTGATTTGGTTTCACTTTCGCAGTAGACACGTTTACAATTTTATCAGTTTTCCATAAGAATAAAAATGAAGCCTCTTCCGGTGCAAAACGATAAAAGTGTGTTTCTTCGAAAAGATGTTGGTGTGACAATTTTACGGATACAGGCCATACCTGGCGATGGCAATTGCCTCTATGGTAGTCTGGTCCATCAGATCTTGCGGATACACCCTTCAGATTGTGCGTTTGTTAGTGAGACGTCACGAATGCGTGCAGTCATCGTTGCCCACCTTCACAGACATCTAGACCGTTTTCACCATTATCTGCTGCCTTACGCTGCGGATTATATTCAGGCTGGCTTCCCTGCTGTCGAGGAGCGTCTTGACATGTTTCTGGATTTATTGGCTCAGAACGGATTTTGGGGTGGAGAAGAAAGTACATATTTCTGCTGCTGCCGAGGTGTTTAATGTGCGCGTTACTGTATGGAATGAGCTGACCCATCAGTCCCATAACTACCCACACGACGACCGCGGAAATCTACAACCTGTAATGCTGTACTACACTGGGTCACACTCGTCTTGGTTGTTTTTGATAAGAGCGAAAAACTCTTACTTAACGCCAACATGTTTTATCTGAATATATATTTATTTATAATTTATTTTATATTTTAACTTCTGAAGTAATTTTATAACCATTTGTTTGCTTATTTCCTGGAGTACCGCCAACTTATCCGTACATTATTTATATCTTTATATCTATAAAAATGAAAACTTTTATAAAACCGTGAGGCTTGGTTAAAAATCGGGTTTTTTCATGCATCGTGATCTATTGTGAATGATCTACCTAAATCAAAGAGATAGAAAATGATTATTGAAATCGCCACCAACTAGCGCAGAGCTCTCCTACACTGTGTATTAGAGTGGCTCACCAATTGCCATTTTCTGTCATGACACTTTTTGAGTATCTTCTGTGATCCCTAGGGCATCGCATTTTTTTTATTTTGTAAACTCAAATTACCCCCTTTTATATTGCAACAAATGTCAAAGTAAGCTCAAATGCCAAATTCACATTACTTGGACAATTGTAGTTCGCTTCAAGTTTTTGACATTTGTATTATGTATTTGGCGATGAATGTAAAACCGTGACATTTTTTTCAAAAGGTGAAAATTTTTCCACAATCTGACCACAACTGCTTGGATTTGGAGTTCTAGGTCACTAACAGTCATTCAAAATCTCTTTGGCCACATTGGCCACCATTGACGGTTCCGGAAGCCCCGGCAGAAGTACCCAAATTAAGAATAGCAGTTTCATCGATTTCTCAGTGATGACTGAACCGATTTGACCAAACTTAGTCTCAAATAAATAGTTACGTCCCCAAAACTGTTATTAAATTTTATTTTGATCCGACTTTCAGTTGCAGAGTAACGGGTTGAGGAATGCGGTCACAGAGAAAACTCCTATTCAAACCGATACCGCGATGAACGCGAAACGGATTTTTTTATGCTAAAATAGGAGCCAGCCAAACATCTTGCATTTACTGTTCTAGGTTACTGACGGCCCATCGAAATCTTGTTGGCCACATTGACCACCATAGACGGTTCTGACAGTGCCCGGAAAAGTTGCCATCTTACAAAATTAAAAAACTCGCATTAGTTTCTCGGAGATGGTTGGGCCGATTTTCACAAACTTAGTCTCAAAAAAAAAGGTATATTATTCCTATATGCTGCTATGAAATTTCGTATGAATCGGTTTCATGGTTCCGGAAATATAGAATTAATCGTTCGGTCGCATAAGAATTTCCACATAAGCCCGAATTAAAATTTTTATTTCAAAGAATTTTCAGAATTCTCAGAAATCGAATTCGTATTTTTTATGCCAAATGTGCTTAAAATGCATGAAACGTTAAGATTTTATGTAATCCCAATTTATTTTTTTGAGAAAAATAGACTTTATGGGAGTGCTGATTTCGCACCTTTTTGTCTTTCCCATATAGAAAGGTTATGTAATCGGACGGAATCTCGAAATTTTTAACCGAGCCCCGCAAGGCCGTATCTTGTACTATTCGATTCAGTTCGTCGGAATCGCAAAATTTGTGTGTGTATATATGTGTGAATGAATGTGTGAGTATGTGTGTGGCAAATAATGCCACTCAATTTCCTCAGAGATGGCTGAAGAGATTTGCACAAAATTAGTTTCAAATGAACGGTATAAAGCAATCATGAGTTACTACTGAATTTTTAGTAGATCCGACTTCCAGTTTCGGAGTTACGGGTTGAAATCACACAGCAAATTTCTTTATAAACTGGTAACACCATGGTGTCCGAATTGTGTAATACATATTCAAATAGATTCAACATTACTTGGATTTGCGGGTCTAGATCACTAATGACCAAGTAAAGTATCTTTGACTACATTGGCTACGCCAAGTTGCTAAGATAATATCACACTTATTTTACAGCGAACTCTTAACCGATTTTTAGAAATTTCATATGAGAGATGGAATGGAAATATTATCCATTCGGGAGTTACCGGTTGGTTATTGCGGTCACATAGGGATTTCTCATATCAACCGGTGCAATCCTAATACCTCATAAGTTTAAAATCTATTGAAATTACTAATTAAATTACTTCGATTCGCTGGTCTAGATCACTGATGGTGAATCAAAGGTTCTTAAAGAATAAATTGTCCACTATAGATAATTCAGGAAGTCCAGGGTTCCGGACATATTCCAGAACTAAAGCCATTTAGGTGACGACTGAACCAATTTTTACTAACCTAGTCGCAAATGTAAGGTATAATATAAAGTTGGCTATTGTATTCCCCATCCACCCTCCCCCTTTTTTCTCTCCACGTATCCCAAACTTTCACCCCCCCCCCCCACCTCACACCAACCTAGAACCCGCATTCCATTTACCCACTCGTATACAAAAATATGTCCCTAGATCTGCTTATAGGAGACATTGGGGGTCAATGGGTCAATTGGGAAGAATTGGAGGCTGCCGCGGTAATCACGATAGTATTGGGAACTTGTGATGGCATCATCACAGTTCCTCGATGGCGGACTGGTTAACACACCCAACTAGAGACTGGGAGATCGCAGGTTCGATTCCTGCTTGAGGACCTATCTTTTCTCGGTGTTTCCAATAAAAAGGCGAATTTTCACCGTTTCTTCATTCTCACCATTCCGGTCATTCTTTCTCTGTCTGTTTTCCAGTGGACACGTTCATAAAAAATCCTTAAGAAAACAAAAAAAAACAAAGACACACATCAAAACAAAGGAATGTATGTTAGGTTTTTCCAAACGCATCCTCCTCTCCAATTATATATAGCCCTCACAACCCCCCCCCCTCCACACCGCATATCGGAATATGTTAATATGAAGACACCATTGAACTCACGCTGATTAAGCTAGTTAAATATGCTATTTTTGTTTGTTTCAAGTGTGTCAGCGTCGACATGTTGTTCATCAGGTTCGTGGCAGCTGTGCACTCATATATACCAATTGTAATAAGATAATAATGTAATAATTTCCACAATGTTATATTGAACGAAACCTGCTATTAAATCTTTGCTTTGATAAATGAGAAAGGCACAATTGCACCACTAGGTGGATTAAAACATGTTTTTTTTAAATTTCCAGAGCGATTCATCCTTTGTTCCTATCAAAACGGAAGCTCAGGTGTCTGGCACCGAGAGTGATGATTCCAGCATACGTAGCGTTCGGTTCAGCAAGGTAGCCGAAGTTCGCGAGATGTCTCCCCATGAGGCAACAGAGGCGCTCATGTCACGACTCTCGTATGCTGCCAGTTTGCGTGTGCGACGCCAGAAAACACACCACAAAACTGCACGAACGGCACTAATGTTTTCGATTCTGGTAAATAAAATAAATAACTCCAATCGAGTGCGAGATTAATGTTCTATTATTTCTAATTTCAGTGGTTTATTGCAAACTACATGTTTCAGCTAGCATTAGAACCAAGTGAAACGGCCATGGTGACGTTGCTGAGTTCCACTTCCAGCTTTTTCACGCTGATTTTGGCCGCAATGTTTCCATCGTCATGTGGCGATAAGCTCACCGTGTCGAAAATATTCGCTGTGCTGTTCAGTATCGCAGGGGCTGTAAGGTTAAATTATTACGTAAAATGGTTCATCGTCTAAAAATATACATTTTTCTTGTAGGTCATGGTTTCAGTCTCAGAGATCAATGAACCCAAGATGTCCCGAGGAATCGTATTGGCAATAACGAGCGCGTTCTTCTATGCCTCGTATTTGGTGCTAGTCAAGCGGAAGAGTGACACCGAGGAAAAGATAAATATTCCATTATTCTTCGGTTTTGTTGGAATGTGGAATCTTTTACTGCTGTGGCCACTACTTTTCGTACTTAATTTTTCTCAGCTGGAAGTATTCGAACTACCTACGCGGAAGCAGTTTTTGGTACTGTTTCTGAACGGGCTTATCGGAACTGTGCTATCCGAAGCCCTGTGGTTGTGGTAAGTGTATAGCCGATAACTCCAATCGCGTTGGTAACAGGTGTGCTCAATCTGTTATGTTCTTAGGGGATGTTTCCTCACTTCGTCACTCATCGGCACGGTTGCAATCTCGCTACAAATTCCGATGGCGATGCTGTTCGACATGGTTCTGCATGGGAAGACTTACCCACTGATGTTCTATCTCGGCTCGTTGCCGATGTTTCTGTCGCTGGTGTTTGTAGCCTTCCTGGTGAAGTTTGATGACTCGGATCCCCTGCTCAAGTTTTTCAAGATGATTTACCGACGGATTCGACACTGTCGGAAAGCGAACATTGTACGAATTCCTGACCTAGAGGAACAGCATGAGTCGTTGATTGACGATAGCCACGAAAACTAGCCGGAGGAGCCGGTTTGTTTGGAGTCATTCCAGTGAACGTTATGTACAGTTCGAAGTGGGGTAGGTATGTAAATGTCTTTCCATAATGGATAGAGTGACAATAGGAATTGCAGAAGCCGTCTGTGTTTTAGTTTTTTTTATGTTCTGATGATACTGTTATTGTTTTAGACGTATTAAGTTAAGTGAAATATTGATGGCTTTCGAACAATTAAATTGAGAGGCATATTCACGATTTGTTTTCTTTTCTATAGACTGTTGATTTTCATACCCTTTTGGATAACAGAACAAATATCTTCGTTGATTATTATAACACTTCTAACTGGTTTTGTTTGATACACCGTCCGCGTTTTGGAAAAAAGCAATGCCGTACAAACTGTTAGCCCTCAATTGCATTTACATTTACATAGTTTTGCAACTTAGTACAAACTATTCTTCGGAATTCTCTATTGCCCAGTATGAGAAAGCAAACGGCATACAAAAATTACTTTTTTTTTCGGAACATAATTGAATCGAAAGGTGATTGGCTCTACAAGCCTTATGACAAATGAACTTGTTCGGTTGTTTCTGGTTTACTCACAAGAAGTTTTAAGTTTGTATGTGATATATATGAAAAGCCGGTAATGAAAAAAATGAAGGCAGTAAATTATGCTACTATCATCTTGTGCATCCCAAAATTCTTAGACGAATATTTGAAGGAGTAAGGATCAACATCACCGAAGACTGTGAATGGATCCGATTTTGTAGTAAAAGACTTCTAATTGAAACTTGTATAATGTAAAGTTATATATCTTTCTTGCGCATGCTCAGAATGTAATATTTTTAAAATTCTTTTGACCCTCGAAGGTAACTCCGGCAACATCCAATCAATATGCACATTCAGCAAAGCTATTCGTAGTAAAATAAGATAGGCGCCCTTTAGTTCTGAGGCATGTAGAGTCACTGTGGGATTTTTCATTGAATTTTGAATTAAATTTCAGATTTCCATATATTACCCATGTAGCCTTGAACACTCTTGTGAGTGAACTAAACGTATCGTAAAAAGCTCATATTAGGCATATAGTTTGTGGAGCAAATCACCATTAGCAATATTCCGAAAAAAGGCATGAGCGTTGCTGAAAGCAGCAAGGTAATTCGAATATAGGCTAACATGTTTATAAAAATTGAAGGACGTCAAGCTTCAGGAAAGTTATCTCCCATTTCGGCCCGTTTAAAAAATTTTCGTCAAACGTTTCGAAAACGAATTACAGTTCCGCCAAAAAGTCTTTGCCCACCCACCAAATATGATAAATTGAACACAATATTTTTCAAATTGCTTGTTCAAAAAAATCAGTCACTAGATTTAGAATGGAGTTGTAGATTCATCAAAATGTTTAATTCTTATAAGGACATTTTAAAACATCGGCGTTTTTTGATAAATTATTGAAACATTGTCAGCCTCAGTAAGGAGCAGTAATATTCTGTGACAATGTGAAAAGATAAATCGTGGATGTAATCAAACGCACTACAGAAATCGTATCATCAAATTCCAATATTCTCCAGGAGTTTGTTTGCTAAATGTGGTTCACGTATATAAATAGGACCATTACCTTGCTATTAAACATGTACCTGTCGTCTGGATGATGAAATGCGATGATCAAACTAATTTGCATTCAACCATCGATCCATCATATTACAAACGTTTACTAGATCACCGACTTCAAACAGTCATCGAACTTCCTCTGCGTTTAACGAAAGGCACACTATTCTACTCTTTATTTAACCTGCGTCAACGTGCGGTTTAGATCTGAACTCCTCATATTTAGACTAATTGATTCATAAACACTTAGTAGTACAGTATTTTATTTACGTGGCCTTCGATTTAAATTCTTTCATGATCTTTTACACTGACTCAATTGTTCAAGGTGTGGCAACGCATTTTCTGGCGGTACTGTATTTGATTAGAGACTATCAGGCTACTTGCTTTCGTTGGTTTTTTTTAGGATCCTTGGCTTTCAGTTTCAATTGGTCTTAGATCTTAGAGATAAATGTAAAAAATAATTAAAAGAGCCTTTTCTTTATACACATAAGAACATCAAGTTGTCAGTGCTAGTTATTACTTTATATATGATATATGTACAAGTCTTAGATAGATATAGTTTAAGCACAAATGACGCATTTCAGAAATGTTTTCTTTGAAACTTAGTAACTAGGGTTTGATGTCTACAGCAAACATGATAACATAGGCAAATCTTAGCCCACAATTTAGGCACCATACGAGTATTCGAATACATCAAATGTATATTTTTGTGCAAAAGAAATTACCTATTCTCCTATAAATGTGTTTCCCTATCATTCCGTTGTCCAATTTCCTCAGTTGACTAAACTATTCCTATTGGCCATTGAAGTTCACTTATTACGATAAGCACTTATTCCCATACTTATGGTAATTATGTCTACAGTTCTCTAGGCAATACACTCGAAATGTATGCAACTGTCAGTACATATTGAGTAAAAAAGCAAGTTTAACCTATAGCACGTAGGAACTTCACATTATACACCCAGCCACATTCCTATTTAGGTTAGGTTCTCGAAAAAAGTCTTATTTGTGATAACCTAGGTATGATATACGGTAAATAGAGTATTATTCTAGCGAATAGATAATTTGGTTTTACCCGTGCTAGCGAGAGTTAACTTATACTCAAGAAACAAAAGCTGATGATGGCAAAAAGATCACCCAAAGTGTGTCTCTCACTGCAAAAGACTAATGATTCACGAACAATAATATAACAGAACCCGATTTGCAAATAGAGAATCTGAATTAAAAAAAAATCCACACAAGAACTTTCAGATCTTACACCAATAAGAAGCATTCGTTTTATTCTGTTTGAACTGAAGCATCCGAAAATACCCCGTTTGAGCGAGTAGAGTCTTCAAAGATTATTATTTGTTTTTCGTTGAGTAAATAGGTACCGTGGTTGTTTGCTTGTTGCTAGAGTGATAAAAGAACATGTCGTTGCACAAAAATCGTAGAAGACGAAGGTAAGCTCTACATTGTGAAGAACCCCAACACCTTACGACTTTTTTACAAAGTTCAAATTTGAATTCATTCGATAACGACAGGAAATTAATAGCATATTATTTTGAGCGAAATGCTTCGATGTCATATAAGTTTAACTAATGTCAAAAAATAAAATAAACAAATCACAGCGTAAGCAAGTCATGCTCGAAAAGACAAGAATATCCATACCATGATAAAAATCAAGCTTTAAACTTTATTTATTTAGAAGCACGGAATCGTATTCTCTTCCTCCTGCTAACGCGAAGCTTATATTTGCAGCACACATACTCATTGCGCACAAAATTTGACACTCGCCATGCTTTTTTAATAAAAACGTGGAGAAAATGCACCCAAAACTCGGCCATAATACTTTTACGGCAATAAGAAAAAAATGCCTGAACTTGGACAGAAATTTGCCACAGTTCCGGTTGGTTTAACCCGATACTAACACTATCATAGAAATCGACTGAATTATCCTACATACGAACAGAGCCGAGGTTAACACATACTGAAAAAGTGTTTGGTTGTGTGATACACATACATGAACAGCAACCGAAATTCGTCATTCCACCGTTTACTACCATTGCGGGAATATGAGTTTAATACCGCAATGCGCAATTGCCTGGTCAATTACCGAAAAGACATCTTACCCAAAAGTAATAGAAACATACCCGTCGGATTTTGGATAGGATAGTCGAATAGGATGTCGGTCTTGCCTATTCGGGGTGTCGGATTTACACTTGGCATTTCCTCCATTTTTTACAAACAATAAATTTTAACGAAAATAATTTTTAAATGCGCTGAACTATGTATGATATACATGAAACAAAACTGTAGTAGAGTTGTGGTATTTTAAGAAAATGATTACACTTAACGGTCGGACTTGCCCCCGAATTGAAAATTGAATCGTGAATCAGGATGCTATTAAATGCATCTTACATAGTTTCCTTCGTTTTCATACTGATAACAGGACTAAATAGAACGAACATGTCTATTCAATGTACGAATTTATTCGTCGATTTCTGCTACGAAGCATTTTCGTGCATTGTAAATAGTTGCTTCGTTCATTTCGCGAACTGAAAAAATGGAGACACGAACAACGAAAATTTTCATAATTTTACAGATTTTGTGTACGTTGCACTAAATTCATCGTCGAAGACGAAACTACTATTTCGTTATAGAAACGAAATGTTTCGCTATTTTAGTAAATGTTTGCATATAGCACGAATATTTTTGGAAAGGGCGAATTCTGTTTCGTACATTGAACGATTTCGTTTGTCGTGCGATTTCGTGGATGGACTCAAGGAATGTTGAAATTTCAGATGTTTTTCTGTGACACAATTTCTGAGGAACACAAGCAAAGTAAATATACATTTATGTATCGAGGAATTCCAAGAAGATCCGTCCGAAAAACTTTAAAATAGTAACTGACCATCTTAGATTCCGATGCAACTACACGTTTCACCGGCATTGAAGACTAAATATTTTCCACAGTCAATAAGATCATTTTTACTCAATAGCAATTTTTTAAAAGGGCGTAAAAATATCTACATGTAGCATTTTCGAAAACAAATTGTTTGATTAAGGGAGCCCGGGGCTAGTTGGCGGTTGGGGTAAGTTGGAGGAATCCCCTTTTCTCCGTTTCTATTAGACATAAAGCGCTGTCTCTCGTTGTGAACCTCAAGTAATGTGAAACGCATTATCCAATGTGTTTTTGTTGTAAAACATTTTGTTTTGTAGGAGCTGTGGGCAATATTGTGTTTTTGAGCATAAGTTGTAAATTTTCTTAATTTTAAACATGTGTTACTTAACCCTCAAAAAGGCAAGCGGGTCTCAGAGGCCCGGCACGTTACAATTTTTAGTTACAAAACATGAGTATGTAGGGATGTCCGATTTTTTTCAATTAATCGATTAGTAGCTAATCGATTATTTTTTACATCGCTATTAATCGTAATCGATTAAAACCAAGAAATAATCGATTAATCGAAGTAATCGATTAGTTTAAAAGTTTTACTGAGAGCAGTCCCAGAAATCAAAAACGTCCATCTCGAGCGTTAAAGTTGTGTAAAAGTTAGCATCTTATTTGAAAGTGAATGGAATATCACTGTCAGGTGCGCTAGTGAACTTGATTGAATTCGCAGCTGATCGCATTGAAATTAAAAAACAATAAGCTAGTAGCGATATGATGATATGGCAGCGCTACTGTTTTAACGGATGTTCATTCAATTGTTTACACAAATATTAAAAACTTATTTGTACGAACATGAATGTTTTCTGTAGCTAGGATTTTGTTATTGTTGAGTGATTGTGATTATGACGATCGTATTGAATTCGGTATATAGTAGAATTTCGGCGAATGGCTGACGCTAGCTTCACAATATTCTGCCCAGGGCTGTCTTTAGACTATTCGGGGGTCCTGGGCACTATTGAGCTAAGAAGCCCCTTTTATTGAATAGGTAAAAAAACTGTCGAGAATGAGTATGATCCAAAACTGATTCCCAGTATTAAGGAACCACTTCTATCTTATGCCATGTTGAGACACTCTTTCATGTTTGACCCAAATCAGTCAACCGCGTTGAACATATTTAACAAAATATGTGGTATTCAAAATATATGGAGAACAAAGACTCTTCCAGATTTTCACAACCTGGTGTTGCTGATGTCCAAATATCGTCTAAAAATAAAGATAATCTGAGTGCATCTTAAAAAGATATTTGTCTTCCTGACTGATCTGACCGGTAGTGGCAAACAGCTAAACACACTATATGCGATGGTGGGAGTTCAAACTCGGGTGAGCCGCGTACAGTGTAGTTGACATACCAACTACGCTATAGTCTTCCCAGACGGTGTAATCTGAACATCCAACCACGTATTCCACGTCGTTTACAGATGGCCGAATGTTATATACTAATAACAGTATCCCTATTCAACAAACTGTTGTGCCGAAGACAGCCATAATATTAGAAGAGGTCAATACTGTAGTTGTCGCGTAAAGTTTGTTTAAAATTACTTTTAAAACGAAACATAAAAATTACTCGAATCTATCAGTATGATCGGTATCATTCCCTTCAATGGCAGTAATGTAATACAGTCGGAATATAAGAGATGCTGAGTGTCCATAAACGGAGGTATTGAATTTAGCAAGGGAAGCTAAATTAAATACATTTTATTTCAGCACTACAAGAATATTTTGCTTGTGTGAAGCATACTTTCAATATTTATAAAAATATTTACGCTACCAAATGGCCAAGGTTTTTCAAATATCCTCAAAATGCACGCACATTTGTCATGACCTATTTAGTCAAATCTAGGGTAAATCTAGGGTAGATACGTGAAGACCCTTTCACAAGGGCTCTATTTAACTTCTTTTTGGGATTTCACGAACGTTTACCTTCATGACGGCTTTTTGTACGGCAGCGTTGAACAAAAATAACAGTAGTGGTACTGTACCAGTCTAAGACTGACCGGGCAGAGTGAAACATGCCAAATCCGTCCAAAAAGTGTCGAGTCTTCGTAAGACCTCAAGAAATTGCGTTTTGACGCTTCTAGGTGGATTTGTCCGTTGAAAGACCAAGATGCGATTGAGAAATGGATAGTTTGCCACATCCGCAGTTCGCTTGCCAAGCAAGGTTTTTTGTTGGTTGGCTAAGGTCCGGTCACTTTCAATCTTTGTATACGTGGTGTACCAAACGTTGCATTTTTATTAAAAATAAATTGAAACTTGTACTGATTTTAGTGAGACGTTTTTTTAAAATATAGTCTTTAGAATGATTTTATATTCATGCTAGGTGTGGGCCCCCAAAATCTCGGGGTCCCTGGCCTTGACCCAGTGTGCCCACGCGTGAATACGGTACTGCTTCTACCAAGTTTAATTTAAAAAACCCTTTACCAGAATTCATAGAACTGCTCATAGATATAGCGTCTGCTGGAAAACGCATATAGTGTATCTAAACCTCTCCTTCTCCTTAGACCGTTTACTGGCGATACTGTTTTAAGCCTTTCCTTGCTTGAACTCAAGACAACCTAAGAGTAATTATAGAGCGAGTCCGGTGCGAATGCCAACGTTCAATTCGTAATCCCGCGATGGATCTAATCTTTCCAACGGATTTATTCAAATTATTCAAACATATGATCGTGAATGTAAAACGCAATTATAAAAACCTGTTTTAATCCACCTAGCGGTGCAATTGTGCCTTTCTCATTTCTCTAAACTATGGCACGGAGGCTTTTTATGTTCAACATAATTGTGGAAATGTCCATTACATTCTTAGTACACTTTGCACTTATACACAATGGCATGCCAGCCACGAACTTGATGAGCTACGTGTCGACGGTGAAACATTTGAAACAAAAAATATCATACTCCATTAGCCTAATCAGCATTAGATCAATGTTATCTGCTTGCTAACTCATTTTGTCATGCGGGGATGGGTATGTGAGGAGGGCGAAAGTCCCATGAACGAACGACTCCCCAGCTTAAATTGGTATGCTTTGTGATGTAGTGATGGTTCAAAGATGATGGGGTTGAAAGGGAGGGGTATGAGGTGGTGGTCTGAGGGGTGATTTAAGGAGATTTTTAAAGGAGGGGAGTGAACAGTAGAGGAGGGGTGTAACCCCTCTCCGTAAACCATCAACTACGCCCCTGTTAAAATCCAGAAACCTTATGCGAGTCGAAAAAAAATTTTGGCCGGGATTAGGTTGACGTTTTTCAGAGTGATTGCATAACCTTTCTATATGAGAAAGACAAAAATGTGCAAAATCCAAAAAAGTGAATCTTCGTCAAATTTTTTTCGTGTTTGCATCAAATCTCGACGTTTTATGCACCTTGAATACATTTAGCATCAAAAATAAAAATTCTATTTTTAATTTTTCCTATAGTTTTTATGAGACATTTCTGTGTGGCCGCACTCTGAAACCCGTAATTCCGGAACCAGAATTCCGATCGATCCAAAATTCAATAGCAGCCGATGGGAAGGTTGCACCTTTCATTTGAGACTAAGTTTGGGCAAATCGGTCCAGCCATCTCTGAGAAAAATGAGTGACATTATTTGACACATACGCACATACATACACACACACACATACACACACATACATACACACATACACACACACATACAGACTTTTTCCGATCTCGACGAACTGAGTCGAATGGGATATGACACTCGGCCCTCCGGGCCGGGATTAAGTTGACGTTTTTCAGAGTGATTGCATAACCTTTCTATATGAGAAAGGCAAAAATGTGCAAATCCAAAAAAGTGAATCTTCGTCAAATTTTTTTCGTGTTTGCATCAAATCTCGACGTTTTATGCACCTTGAATACATTTAGCATCAAAAATAAAAATTCTATTTTTAATTTTTCCTATAGTTTTTATGAGAAATTTCTGTGTGGCCGCACTCTGAAACCCGTAATTCCGGAACCAGAATTCCGATCGATCCAAAATTCAATAGCAGCCGATGGGAAGGTTGCACCTTTCATTTGAGACTAAGTTTGGGCAAATCGGTCCAGCCATCTCTGAGAAAAATGAGTGATATTATTTGACACATACGCACATACATACACACACACATACACACACACACATACACACATACATACACACATACACACACACATACAGACTTTTTCCGATCTCGACGAACTGAGTCGAATGGGATATGACACTCGGCCCTCCGGGCCGGGATTAGGTTGACGTTTTTCAGAGTGATTGCATAACCTTTCTATATGAGAAAGGCAAAACGTAAGTTTTTGGTGTTAAAAAACCCCTAAAAGTTATAATTGGCAGCACAATATTGATATTTTACACGTTTTAAAAAAAAGTAATCGACGCTAACTAATCGATTATCCGATAATCGTTAAATGCGTTAATCGATTAATAATTAATCGATTAGTTTCCATAATAATCGATTAGTTCGATTAATCGAGAACTAATCGGACATCCCTAACAATGCTCATTCGATGTGAGCTGCGAAAGGGGAATGTTCGTATATGTACGCAGCAGAAACGAATTCGGGCAAGGTTCGAATCGTTAGAAAGGATTCTCGTCTGGTATCAGCAAAAATAGTTATTTGCAAACCGTTCTTTTTAGGATGAAAACATAATGGAGAAAGAATTGAATTAGAAAGTTCCATTTAACAACTTGCATTGAGTTTGCGCCTGTCAAGTCTGCTGTACTTTATCAGTGACACATATAAACCAATGTTTATCGAATTAATCTACAAACTACTAAGCGAAAGCCACACCAAAAAGAATGATGAAAATATTTCCATTTGTCGCACAAAAGGATGGATTTCCATCTGCACTAAGAAGTTTATAAAAGAAATCGCATTGCGATATACAATGCTCATTCGATGTGAGCTGCGAAAGGGGAATGTTCGTGTATGTACGCAGCAGAAGCGAATTCGGGCAAGGTTCGAGTTGTTAGAAAGGATTCTCGTCTGGTATCACCAAAAATAGTTATCTGAAAACCGTTCTTTTTAGGTTGAAAACATAATGGAGAAAGAATTGAATTAGAAAGTTCCATTTAATAACTTGGATTGAGTTTGCGCCTGTCAATTCTTCTATACATGTACCAGTGATTCATATAAGCAAATGTTTATCAAATTAATCTACAAACCCGAAGGTTTTTGCAAGTCCTAGAAAATTAGTGAATGTGGCAATCTCATTCGACATGAAATTTCCAGTAAACATTCATTCAAAAAGTGCATTAGCTCAAATTATCCATGAATGTCATATGATATGCCCAAGTTTAGTACTACGTCAACACCGCGGTTATGTCCCGGACATTACCCACTCCTAGTTTTTTGGATACAACATAACCTAACTCTGTCGTTATTGTCTATTTTTGTTGTCTATTCTGTGTGTTATAGTTGTCGTAATTATTCAAATTGTAGGATCTAAAAGCAACAAAAAATTGAAATGGCTATAAGACGATATACCCGTGTTTTCAATCGTCTCAAAGAATCTGAAATAATGGAAGAAATTTGAGCAAATTCAACAGCAGACGATTCCGAAACTGATTTGCAAAGCGAGGAAGAAGATGTGAATGATATTGCTTCCGACGATGAATCTGATGCAGACTCATGAATGCAGCAAAATCTGAATATGTACTCCGGTTATGCATCAGAAGAAATTAATAGCAACCCAGAAACATTTTTTGTTCGTGTTCAAACGAAATGGAGCACAGAACCAATCGACAGTCGACGTGATCTTCCGAGTACTCACCTTTTGGAAAAAATTGACCTTTTTACATCCATCGCCTTATACGCTGAAATCGGGATTTGCTGCGTGTTCGTACTCATCATCCTGTAATTCCGGAACCGGAAGTCGGATCAATTTGAAATTCAACAGCAGCCAATGAGAATGCTGTACCTTTCATTGGAAACCAAGTTTGTAAAAATCGGTAAAAAAATCGCTGTGAAATAGGTATACATTATCTTAGGAACTTGGTAAGTTCCCCCGGGGCATTAAGAACCACCATAGCTGGCCAATGTGGTCGAAGTGCCTTCGGTGGGTCATTAATGATTTAGACATGCAAAGCCAAGTAATGTTGCACATATTTTAATATATATTGCATCATTTGGACAGCATGGTGGTATCAGTTTCTATGGAAATTTGCTATGTGATTGTACTCTTCAAAACGTAACTCCAGAACCGAAAGTTGGATCAATAAAAAAATCAATAGCGACCGATGGGAAGGCTGTAACTTTCATTTGAGACTAAATTTGTACAAATCGGTCCAGCCACCTCTGAGAAAAATCGGTGAGATTGTTTGCCACATACAAACATCTATACATACATACACACATACAGACATTTTACGATCTCGACGAACTGAGTCGAATGCTATAAGAGATTTGGCCCTGCGGGTCTCGGTTAAAAAGTCGAAATTTCGACCGATTGCATAACCATTCTATTTAAGAACGGCAAAAAGGAACTTGAATTTAGACGGGCCTGAGAGGCCCGGCTTGCCCTTTGTTAGGATTTTAGCTTGCCGTCACAAGGGTTAAGGTGGTTTTCAATATATTCCCCGAATGATTATATTTTTCGATAAAGCGTGAAAAGAGCTTTCAGTATCCGTATAGATATTACTCCTATCCATACACAAAAACAATTTTTTAAATCCTTTTTTTTTTATAAAAAATGCGGTAAGTTGGCGGTGAAGTTATCAATAAATAAGTTTTCCTAATAACAATTTTTGACATATTTTTATAAATTATACTACAGGTCGGACTCGATGATCCGGGGAAAATAATTCAATTATCCGAGCACTTCAAAAAAAAAAATTCATATTTCAGTTAGAATATCTGACTATAGTGCTAATTCGATCATTGCAGTCAACTTTTTTCGCTGAATGGGGATCTCCTCTTAAATTTTGGCCTACCTCAAAAAAAAGCTTTTATTCCGTGCAAAGAGACCAAAAAATCAAACGTTGGAATCGACCTTCACACATTGGAATCAGTTTTGAAAAAATTGTTCGTCTAGAGCCATTACAGCCTATTTTTTAAATTTATTTATCTGGGTTTTAACCTACTGGTAATTCGCCCATGAGATCAAGAAATATACAAAACATGAGGATTGCATTTCGATTTTGTTGTCTTGGGATTATTTTTATATTGTTTTTTGCTAGCGATGAGGTCAGCAAGTGCTCTGTTGGTACAGGTTAGCGTCCTTCAGGAATAGGAGAAGTGCCTCCTCCCCAGCCGGATCGTTGTACAGGATATCTTGTATTGACCCGGTTAGGTCGTGCTGTTGCCGTAGGTCATCTGGCTCCCGGCAGTGGCGGTGAGCCGGCTGTTACATGATGCGCATTCTGATGGAGGCACGTTGAACATAATGTGGGCGTGGGTCACACGGGTGTGCCCCAAACGGAGTCGGGAAAGTATTTTCTGTTCGGGATCTCTGCCAGTGGTTAGTAAATTCATGCTTTAGACTCGTATTGAATTCCTTTAATATGTCCACTCTTGGGGTGTCGGCTGAGAGATGGGTTCGGGCTCGTCTGCCGGAGAGAGCTAAACGATCGGCGTCTGTGTTGCTCCTGATACCGCTGTGGCCCGGGTCCCAGCAGATTGTGACCAGTGGGTCTCGGTGAATCTCGACGGCCTGAACGAGCGGGTGCTTGGAGGTTCCGCTCTCGACATCTCTCAGTACCGAGAGCGAGTCGGTGAATATGACCGTCGGTGTGTCGGAGGTTGCCACTGTAATGGTAGCCGCTTCCGCTGAGAATATTGAGCAGGAGTTGGGTAAGCGGAAGGAGAGACCGCTCCCCAAGCCACTGATTTTCGCGCCTACTCCGTCGTCAGCCTTGGAGCCGTCGGTGAAAATTTGGTTGTGCCGTGTGTAGTAGTTGTCGGTACTTTATCATTATACTGCTCTGATGGTCGTCAACCCTTATTATACGGGCAAGTCGTCGAAATTTGGTCCGGAGTCGTATCAGGCTCCGGTCACTCACTCACTCGGGGTATCCGGGCGATGGGTGGGAGGGGTGTATCGGTAAATTCATGGTGTATGTTACTTGCGATGGTAAGCAGGAGACATTCGTCGCCCGATGTCTTCTCCAGGAAACTAAGTGCATGTTTGAGAGTCAGCCGGGCTGCTTCCCAGCGTCAGGATAGTACTCCGGCCACAACACAGGCTGTTTCGGTATGGGTACTCGGTAATAGCCCGGAAGCTAACCGCACCGCTCTGTGGTATAGGGGCCCGAGAATGTTGGAGAGTCCGTCCAGGTCTCGGTATGTCATCTCGATCCCGTAAAATATTCTACTGTGTATTAGGTATCTTCCGGCGTTCAGTGCTGCTCGGCGAGTGTTCTTAGAGTGGCGGGAGCAGATTGTACGGACCAATAACCTAAATTTTTGTGTCGTTTGAACCACCCCTCGATCCATAGAAACTCTTAATTTTAGCAAATTATTTAAAAAATTGTTTTTCTTCAGAATATATTTCTGGTACTGTTTGCACTAATATCAATCAGTGAGATGATTTTTAAAGGATTTGTGCAAGGAATCTATGAAAATACTAGTTTTTAACGGTAGTGTTGCCAAATATTCAACTACTAAAAGTACAATTTTTTCGTAATACACACATCGGTTACTGCAGGTCTTTTTTACACATAAAATGTCATTATACCTACTTTGCTTGGCCGGTTTCTGGAACTTTCTTGGGATAGTGATGACATTGCTCTCAGGATTCTACTTGGATACTTTCCAGGATTCTGATCGAAGTTTTCTTTGCATTCCAATGGAATCTACATCAGAATTTCGATTGAATCCTTATCCGTATTTCTACGGTTCTTTTCTATGAATTTTGATACAGGATTCATAATAAAAGCTTCTTAGAGTTCTGATGGAATCCTTCTCAAGATAAAATTCAGCGAAGATTATGATTTATTAAAGATCCTGATAGAATTACGAAACAAATTCTTTGAAAACTTTTTTTTTTTGAGAAAACCTGTTACGTAACGTATTGGCTAACTCTCCCTACCGCATATGTCACAATTTGTCGTACCCTTTCCCCCTTAAAAGCCATACGTAATTTATGAATGGTTCCTAAGGATTCACCGGGCGAGGTGGCCGATGATGCGCCGTCGAACGCGGCGGCCCCTCGCGAGCAAACCACTGATCAGCTTGCTTTCCTGGATTCCTCAAACGTAGGGACTGTGGATTAGCTAAAGCTTGACGGAGTGGGAGTGATGTCGGACAGCACCCGACATGAAGCAATGTGGCGAAAATATTTTATGCATGAATGTTATTTATTTACTCCAATAGTAGTGCAGCGAGTGAAGTGACATGAATACATTAGTGTTCTAAGATTTAAAGAAAATCTTAAAATGTGCGCTTCATTGAAAACTGATCATGCTTTTAAATCATATCACTCTCTTTGGTTCATTCGGCTTTGTGACCTTAAATCTATATGCCTTTCGGTGTAATGATTAACTGTACTTTTTGTTATTTAATCAATTTATGGTTTTTAAGTAATCGGTCAGAAATGCAGTCAAGCCGAGCAGATGAAAATCTTGTATAGTGCTACTCATTTGGATTGCTCAAATGGGTGGTTTCGAATATTCGAGCCACCTATAGATTATAAAACCTTTGTTCATGCAGAATGCGAGTGTTCCCAGCCACAAGGCCCCTATAACACTGACTGTGTGCAATCAAGTAAGGTAAGCAGGCAATGTCGATGGTCTCTGTCAGGTTCTCTGCTTAGCTTACTGCTCTACTAAAGTAAGTTAGACTAATAGTGTATTCGGCAAATTAACGAATACGGACTAATGACCTATTCGGCCTAATAACCAATTCGGCATAATGACCCACTCAACACAAAGACCCGTTTGGCCTAACGGCATCCGGTCGAACTGCATTCGGCCTAACGGATATCGACCCAATGGCCCAGCAACACCCATTCATAGCTAGAACCTGGGTAAACCAAGAAAGGCATTGTTTCAAGCGAATTAGAATTGAAAAAAATCCAGGATGAGTATGCCACAGTTCATATCACTTGAACTCTGCCTAATTGATGGCAGTTTGACAGTAAGAAACACTCTGTGCCATTATTCGCGAAGAGTTGTACCGTGTGCTGGAATGAAATTGAACGATTTGATCTTTCATTAGACACGGCCTTAGCCGGAGAGCCGCTATTTTCACATGATACATGGCTCATTAAGACCAAGCAGTGTATCCACAGCAGTGGAAATATGTTTGACCTAATCGACACTTAATGTTCGACATTGGAAGCGTGTCGGGTTTCATCCGTCGTGCCATAAAATTAGTTTCGCTGCCAGTCGTGGAAAACACTTGATTTGCGAGAGGGGTTCGGATATCTGTATGTTGATGAAAAAATATGATGGTCGCATTTTTTCGATTAACTATTATCTTACATTACCTTACATCAATGTTTCAATGTAATTGAAATGTTGTAGCATTTTTATAATCAGTAATTTGGTCGTAAACAAACTAATCATCCGTTTATATTATTGTATGAATGACGAAACGTCTTATCTACGTACTTCCCATTCTCATGAGCATTTGTCAACAAGCAATTTGAAACACTAACAATCGCTTCAGCTTTAAATAAAATTTACATAAAAGCAAATCATTAAAAAATGCATCATCATGAGCTCATTATAGTTCCTCAATGACCTACCTCACGCCAGTCAGTATTCATCTGAAGTATGCACGTTGCAACACCATACAGACACAGTCAATACAATAAATCTAATTTCAAAGCTGGACCGGAAAAGCAAAACAAAAAACTCCCACAGCAAATCACAATCGCATTCGTACAGATCCGTTCTGCAACGAATCCTAATTAGAGTTTGTAGCGCAACACGCGTAAAAGCGACACGAAATAAATCATTTTCAAGGGCTTTAAACGCTTCTATTGCGGACGAGTGATGAACCCGATGTTTCTGTTTTGTTGGAGGCAGAACCAATCTCGAGATCAGTAGTAAATTACTATCATCAAAGCTAGTTTCAACTGTCGATCACTACCTAAGTAGTCGAGAAGAAGGTTAAGTATCCCTCCTCGCTCCCACTGCGTTTAAGCTCATTATCGGCATAGCCGCAAAATCGCACAAGGATCGACAAGTGATTCACTCTTGATGCAAATTAGTTTAATCGATCAAAGCGAGAACTTTAAACAGTGTACTATAAACAGATTTAATGTTATTCGAGTTGACAAGCAGCAGATTGGCAATTTAAACCGCGGCTTGGGAATTGGGCAAATGTGAATGCAATATCAATTCTTCAAAAGGGCTAATAAGATTTTTATAAACAAACTTATTTCGCTCATTATTCCGCTGTCGAGTCAAATTTCATGAAAGATACACATGAATCAACATCTTTACCCTTGGTAGAATCAATTTCAAATGTCTTCTGGGTTGAAAATATAACAAATTAAGAGAAATCAGCAAAACAAAAGTTTGTTTACAAATCTTATTAGCCCTATTCTAATGTTGATATGGAATGAAAAGATTGCCGAATCTTCGCTGCTCGTATGCGCATGCATGTTTTGATCGAAAGCCGCAATTACCACAAGAATTGAGCTTCTTGATTTGTATAGTAGTTTGTGTAAATAAACAAATCTTCTTACAATCCTTCGAATTGATAATGAATCGACTCCATTAACCCTCCGGCACTCACGCCAAATTTTGTAACACGAGCACTCGCGCGTTGTGCTTTGTACAACACAGATAGTCTTTAGAATACCTCGTGATCTGTATCATACACTACTTTCTTCTGCAAACTTGGACAGTAGATAATGGCCTTTCGGATGGGCAAATGAATAGGATGAAATTCTACCGCCAGGCGGCGCTAGTGAACAATAATATTTATTTCGATCAACTGTATCTAAACCCGATCAAAATGAAATAACAAGATTATAACAGAACACAATTTGTGTAACATATTGTGTTATAAATTTGGTCTCGTTGGTAGTTAAAATAACAGAAATTTATAACAAGTAACAACGTGAGATAAATTTTTGAAATATTTCTGTTATGTGTTTCTGATCGGGAAGTGTCTGATTTTTTAGCAGATATGTGTCATCGGCAATGTTGTTCTGGTGATTAAAACCTACGAGGTGGAATGCGAAATAGTTCGATATTCTGCCACTAAGTGGCGCTAGTGATGGTTCCATTTTTGGCCTACTATATCTTGAATTCCTGATTTGTTAGCAGGACGGTGTCTTCGATATAGTTGCGCAAAAGATAAAAACCTACGAAGTGAAACACTGAATAGTTTAGGATTCTGTTACTAGGTAGCACTAGTGAACATGTACATTCATGATTTCTGAATCTCAAGATTGCGACTATTTTGAAGTACAATTTCTTTGCCAGAGTTGTTGATTCAAGAATTTTGAAATTATGGCACCATGCGAAACCTGTGACAGGACATGCGATGCGGAAAAAGTAAATGTCACCGCGAACCGGATCCTAGTATCCTAACCACATCCAAAGGGTCTTATAAAAATATTTTAGACATTTTATTCAGATGTACATATTTAACAACCAAATAAGTAAAAGGATCGGATACACATAAAATTGTTTTATTCAATTTAATAGTTATAATCAATATTGTTCTACACAGTATGATAGCATATAATTTTTTTTATAAATGTTTTAACCTTAGGGTCATTTGCTTCTTTTCGGGTAAAAACTCTCTTTTAGAGAACCTCTAATCCTATAAGCGGGGTTGGGAATCGAACCCACGTGAGCTGGGTACAAATTGAGGAACTATTGTGTTTGTTTAGCATTATTCTGTATTTAGGAAGGTTGTCATTATTTCTGTGCGTGTTGTAGGCTGCCTCTTTTACCGATCACCATCGTGAGTGGTTGAATGGTGTTATAGAAATGGTTCACAGGAGTTTTACGACTTCCAAATCATAACTTCTTTGCGTACATATTCCGAAATCACGAATAAAAAAATTAGTGTAGTTGAGTAAGAGGAACGTCATGTGAAAATTTGGAACTTATTTTCGGAATATCATCGATTTATTCCTTCCCTTGGCGACATTCACCATTTTCGGTTTTAGTTCGAAGAAAAAAGAGAACAACAACCTTCCAAAGAGTCAGGAAAATGAGATACAGTAGGTCGAAAAAATTATGTGTTCAAGTTCACTGCGCCTCCTAGTGGAAGAATCCCATACTATTCGATATACCACCTCGAAGGTTTTGATCTCGTGAGCAACTTTGCCGAAAGCACTGACTCCCTAAAAAATCAGGAAATTGTGATATTATAAGGTTGAACAACTGACATGCTCACTAGCGCCACCTAATGGTAGTTCTCTGAAGTAGCCATTATACCGCCTCATACGTTTTGATTTGCTTAGCAACTTCAACGAAGATACTGACTTTCTAAACAATCTAGATCTTGAGATACAATAAGCTGAAAAAATTACATGCTCCCTTGCGCCCACCTAATGGCAGAATTTTATTTCAAACTATTTTATCTTCCATTGACTAGCTCTTGATCTTCTGAACAAGTTTGCCGAAGCAAGAAACCCTTCACATAATCGAGATCACGAGATATATTTAACAGCATATTGTTTGGTCGAACTTCCAACATCGCGCGTTCTATTGATCTGGATTCATCAAACAATTTCAGATTGTATTGTTGCATTTAAGGTATACCAAAGCACAAAAATGACTGTATCTTATCCAAACATGCTATCTGAGGAATACATAGGGGTTTGGCATTGATAAATGTCTTTGCAACAAAATGATAACGAAAGTTGTACAAAGTAGAACAGCGCGAGTGCTTGAGGGTTAATTTTTGTGAATCGATCAGATACGGATCAATCTGGGTGCGAGTGGACTAATCCAGCTTATCTATACATATGGTTTTTAAAAAAAGGTTAATTCAGGTGAGATGCCGCACCGTGGTCATAAGCTAAAAAATTATAAACCAGAGTACTTTTTAGCCCTCGTTGATATTTTCGTGATTAAGTGTCTTCAGCTTAGTTTCATGAAGCTTGATTGCGCCTGTAAATCGGCCAGCACCTATTCTTAAGGGGGTATTCCAATTTCTAGAAACATTTTTATCTAACAATGTAAACATATATTTTATAAAGGGTTCCAAAAATATTGATTGAGTTTTGGAGACTTCCACTGAATTGGAGGTCGTCATCTTTCAAAATGGCCTTAAACATCGATATCGACCGTTAAAAATTACTCATTTTGATTGGGTTTTAGAGAAATCCACTAAACCGGAAAACGCCATCTTGGATTTCAAAACGGTCTCAAACATCGATATTTGGCGTCCACTCCTCAAGCTCGTTCCAAAAATACCCATATTGATTGGATTTTAGAGAAATCATCGAAACCGTAAGTCGCCATGTTGGTTTTCAAAATGGCCACACACAGACATTTGGCGTCTACTTGTTAATACTGTTCCGAAAACAACCATATTGTTGAAGAGCGGGTGAGAAGGATTCTTCAAGATCTGCCTTTTCCATTTTTTCAAACATATTCTAAGTTCTTTGTACTCAAATAAATCCGTGCAAAAAAGTCTTTTGGCTTTAAAAGGACAAAAAACCATGTTAATAACGAAAACCGTGCAAAAAACGCGCTAGTTGCGAATTCTGAGTAAAAAGGCCGTGTAGAAAACCGTGCAAAAAAGATTAAAAAACCTTAGTATGCACTGGGTCTAGAATGGCATACCCAAAAACCTGATATTGCGGGAATTCTTTGGCAAAAGTCTTGAATAGCGGTAGATAAATTTCTTTGGTTCGAACAAACAAGAATTTAACAAGAATTGTTTGATAAAGTACACGAAACATCTCGTAATATTTACGAACATCTTTCGTAGTGATGGGCATTCGAAAAAAAATCGATTTAACCGATTTATTTTTCAAGTAAACAAGAACTACACACAAAGTAATTTTGGTTAGCGGACTACGAATTTATTGCACAAATATTACGAATATCATTGAAAACTTAAGCTCTTTTTAATTTGTTTTTATTTTCTTTGCTATTTGCATAGTAGTGCAAAATAAGCTATATGGGATGAAAACGAACTGATTACGTAAATTGTATTAATCATTTAATTAAAAAGATGTAATTTTTTTATGCAGTAGTGTGAGTGGCTTATCATCTGTCTTGCTGGGAATGCTATCATTTGCGGTGCTTGCCTTACTATTATACAAATAGCTGTTGATGCGAGTGCTGTGTATATACCCGGTGAAAAAAGGCGGACGAATATTGGTCAGGCGAATTGAATATTTTGACGTTTTACTCTACGCGCCTGTGCTAATTACCCATTGGAATAAATGCAATTTGCGAATGTGATTTAAAAACAATTTCAATACTTACACAAATTTTCTGGCAGCTGAAATAGACTTGGTTGTTTTTCGCGTTTCTCTAATATGGCGGTTCATTTTTGGTTTAAAATTAAAATTGTTTTTTTAAGCAATTCGCGTGTTCTTGCTTACATTTTGTTTGTCTAGGGCGGAATTGTGGAATCGTGTGTTAGTATAGTAGTACAGCAAACAAGATCACTGACCTAAAGTCTTAACGAACGTTAGATTGTGGTAAGCTTTGGTGTGCAATACCAATTTCACCATTGGTTCTTCTTATATAAATTGGTGGTGGTGATTACCTAGTATGTTTAATTTAACTGCTCTATGCTGATGATCTGAAAATCTTTCGTTCAATTGCTTCAGCACTGGACTCTGCTGTGCTCCAAGACGATATAGCCAATATAGAGGAATGGTGTTTGCTGAACGGTATGCAGATCAACATTGATAAATGTAAGATGATAAGTTTCGGACGTTCGGCAAATATAAGGCGTTGCGAATATACTCTTCAAGCCTGTGTCATCGAGCGGGTGGATTCTATCCGTGACCTGGGAGTGTTATTCGACAGAAAACTTCGTTTCGCCGACCACATCACTGCAACAACGGCGAAGGCTTTTGCAATATTGGGTTTTCTAAAACGGAACGCTGTCGATTTTGTGGATTTCTACGCACTTAAATCTTTATACTGCGCACTGGTCCGGAGCACTTTGGAGTATGCTGTACAAGTATGGGCGCCATACAACGCTGTTCAAAGCAGCCGACTGGAGCGCGTTCAGAGAAGTTTTGTACGATTTGCTCTCAGAAAATTGCCTTGGAACGACCGTCTTCCGCCGTATAATAATAGATGCATGTTGCTAGATTTGCCAACGCTGGAGTCTCGCCGCACGTTCTTGCAAAGAATGTTCATTTTCGATATGTTGTCGAACAATATTGACTGTCCCGACATTCTCTCAAGGATTCATTTATTTGTACCCCCTCGTGATATAAGGAATCGTCCGCTTCTGTGGATTCCCAGGCACCGCACAGTATATGGCCAGAACAATCCACTAGACAGATGTTGTAGCAGATTCAACGAAACTATTTTAGCTTATGACTTCCATACCACTAAATCTAATTATAAGTTAGCAATTAGAAATTTTTAACATTGACACTAGCAATAGCATTAAGTGTAATCTGTACGATATAAATCGAAGATGTAATAATAATAAAAATTTAATGTTATAATTCATTTTCTCGAGTATTTCTTTTAAATGTCATTTAGTGCCATCTATATAGGTTATAGAGAACAAGTGTCTTTGGTACATATACTGAAAATACCGAAATAAACAAATTTGCTAAAGAAAGTTTTTTGATAGAACATCTCTGTCAAAAGATAGAACTGATCTAGATCAGTTCCTACTTATCTAGATCAAAACCAAAGTTGTCAAATTAGTTCTCATTTCTATTTATGATACTTTTCAGAAGACACTAATCCCACAGGATACATACTAGGGTGGGGCATTGTTATCAGTTATCAGGACATCAGTTGATTCATTCTGTAACTTTACTTCTATTGATATAGTTCAATGCAGAGGGATACAGTATGTTTCGTTTCATCGTTACTATTACGCATAGAACATTGTGCAAATGTTTTAAAATCATTCATCTGAACATTACAATTAGACAATATTTCAGTTATTTCAGTTCCAATTTCTATATATTAAAGCCTGCCCCCTCCTCTCCCCTCACTGCAGCCTATTGCTAAACTATCTACGGCTTTTGAATTATTCATCCAAACATGCCAATGTAGTAAATCTTAAATATATGATCTTATTTTGGTGTGCTACATGAAATATCATTGGTACACCCGCATTGTTGGCAAAAAAATGATTTTTGGCATTTAATTCGTTCTATCGAACTTTGAACAGGTATAACTTGTTTAAGTGACATGCATCCTTTGGCAAAAATGTTCAGCATATCCTGGACTACACTTCTATCTAATTATTGGCATACTGCAGGAAGAACTGTAGCTTGTAGAATTGAAAATTCCAAAAAGTAGGTTTTCCCATACTAATTTCCATACAAATTTCAAACGCAATGCGCTACGCCAATCGACCCCAAATTTTGCACAGTTGTTTGGGACCCCAAATGGAATAAAAAAAGTGCTGTGCTGAAAAAACAATCATTTTGCTCCACCCTATTATCCATGGGTTAATGTCGTGCACAGGCCCGTGTGCAAGGGGAGGGTTTTTGGGGTTCAAACCCGTCCCATGAGAGTTTTGAGCGACTTTTTAAAATTTCTTAACTTTGTGATCAGGAAAAAATATATAGCCGTTTTGACACACACAATGTCATATGAGTTCAGCCTTTCTAGAAACAATACTTTGAGAAACCCTGCGAGGGTTGCTGTAAAAGGATGTAAGACAAAAAGGTCGGCATCGCTGGATCGGTTCACGTCTTGACAAGTTTCGGCATAATAACAGTTGTAATTGGATCAGTTACACAACAAAGTATTGTACGAACAATACTCGGAGAAAATCAGGATCAAAATCGTAGGCTAGAGAAATTTCACCGTAAGTGATCTCTACGCCAGAGTGTTTGAGAAATACGAAAATAGGTATCGGTATCGGGAGAAATTCCGCCGCCGGGCCACTCTCAGCACCAGCTAGTAGATAAATAGGGTCGAGAATCTCCAAGAAGAGTACGAAATCCTGTGAATACGGCTGTAAAGAGATGTAAGTCATTATGTTCGGAAACGCGGCTCGCTTCTCGGCCGACCTGAGCAGGTCAGTTATACCACGATGGTTGGATAGCAAGTAAGAAACAACATCCATGCATAAAACACGATCGATTAACACAAAATAAAAAGAGCACGAGTAATATCCTTCCTGAAGTAATACCCAACGGTGGCCTAGGAATGATAAGGATTTGGAAGAATAAGAGGTTTATGTTTAGTCGGTAGACTTACTACACTACTATGAGCCAGAAGACGGTGGAATCTGATCAAGATTCTTGCTCAATAACAGACTTTGTTTCAATTGGTTGCACCGAATCGATACAAGATACAAGACTTAGCCCTCCGGGTCTCGGAAAAAATCTTGAACGTTTGAAAGTTTCTTTCCTTACAAGTTAAAGTGATTAAACTGGTGTTAATGTTTTGTCTTGAATTGATTTTGTCTTACGGGATTACAAATTTTTGTCAGAGGGACCATCCATAAATGACGTAGCATTTTCTGAGTGATTTTTAACACCCCCCTCCCCCATCGTAGCATTTCGTTACAAACCTCTAAATACCCCCCCCCCCCTGGTAATTACGTAGATTGACAGTAACTCTTCCACGGTATTTATTTTTTTTTAAATAAAAAACGATGTTAGTTATTCCCCTTTAAACAAGCTACGTAGCATGATATGACCCCCTACTCCCTGTCGTCACACATCATCACAAAATACAAAACTCCCCCATATAATGCTACGTCATTTATGGATGGTCCCAGAGGGAAAAAAAACGAATTTATAAAATTTAGATACTCCAAAATTGTATACGTTGAGGAAAATGCCCTCAAAATTTCATTAAGAATGGAGCATTACAACTTCAGTTACAGCTCTATATAGACCGCTACCTGTTGACCAATCGAAGGGAGCGCGTAGTGTTCGATACGCGGCACAGTGGCGGATTTGCCTAAAAACCTGTCCAAAAGTCGAAAATTGCATGGTAGTACTTTGGGTTCTAGTGTATATATTGTCCTTCAGATAATGCAGCCGTATGCTTTTTTAAGTGAAACGCTCCAAAATTTCCATATTTGAGGTGTTGACACATCCAAACAGTTTAAACCATCGCGTTTTGCTCATATTTTCTATCGAGTGCTCGAAATGTCAGTATTATTCAAGTGCATCTGGATTTTGATAAAGGTGCCGATTTCGAATTTGGAATAATGGAAAGTTATGTTGACGGTATGTACTTTATTTATATGTATTGATGTCAAAAGATATTATTTTGATTGTTTATAGAAAATGTCAATAACTTTGACGCTTTTGTAGTAGACGGTTTTAACACACATTGTTGCAAAATTATTGAAATACTTTTTTTTCGTCCACATATGCCCACTACGTTTCAAGGCAATTTGTGTTCCTTGAACGATTCTCCATTTGGAAGATTATAGAATTCTTGCTTGAATTTGCCCATTTTTAAGTAATCTTTGTTTAAGTGGAGACGGAGAGGGATTATACGATTTTCAGCTTAAAATTTGGACTCGTACTATTAATTACTGCTGCACCTCCGGTTGTAGTAGCGAATCACACAATACTGCATTTTGATCAGGAAGAACTTATTTAGTGGTGAAAATTTCATTGAGATTCATAAACATGTTCAAAAGTTAACAAAAGTGGAACGCAAAGACATAAATAATTTTGTTTGCTCATTTTGAAAACCAACGAGGTCAACAGAAGTGATCATAAAAGGTTCCAAATTTCAAAAATCGATTATGAACACCATGCATAAACGTTACTGGGAAACACTGACGTTTGATCTTGCAAAGCAAAGCCACAAAACTCATTTTGGCGTACACTCCAGCTTGGCGAATTCGTTTGTGTCGTAGTATGTCAGCAAGCATGTCAACAAAACGTGGTTGCTCAAAACTATACCAGGAAGCAGCACAAGCATGTTCTGACCAAGTATAATGCATTAATTTAAATGGACGCTTTATCGTAATAATGGACTTTGGAGAAAACCTCGATCTAACAATTTAAATAAAACTATGAATCTTGTTTTCGTATTTTTGTCTTTGTAGGTCAATCAAAACCATTTTCAACTGTTGACCAGATTTTTAGGGAATTCCGCCACTGTGGCGCGGGACCGTTGACTCGTTGCACCAACCGTTCAAAGAGAATAGGGAAAGAGACGAATAGTGTGAAGCCAAAAATACCTTATTGAGCAGACCAATCGTGCAATGTAAATAAACATTACTCATGCCTGAGTTGGAGGAGATAAGTATTGTACTTCTATCAAAAAAGAAATTTGAATTTTCATCAGAATTTAGTCCAATCGTGATTGTAAGGTGCATTCTAGAGTATATGTATGAGTAAAAATAAGCTTTAGAATTATTTCATCTCTTTGTTTCGAAATGCACATCGTTTGATAAACAAATCCATCGATCGACATACGGTTTGTTTTCAAAATATAATAGGAGTCATTTGAAGTGCTGCCTATAGAAGCGGTTGCCAAAATTCTAGTGTTGAAATCATCATAAAGGACGTGTTGCCGTTTTGACTGATTTTCACTCTTCGTCTCTTTCCCTATTCTCTTTGCAACCGTTCAACTAAATTAGGGTGATGAGCCCATGTTTCTATTATCACCCTACCCATTTGAAGCCGTTGGTTAGAGCAGTGTCTACACGCAGAAAAAAGATTTGTAGGTTCAATAAAAATATGGATTAAATTCAATAAATAAAATTATTGGTCGGGAGACAATAAATTTATTTATTGAATCCAATAAAATTTATTTATTGTTTCAATAAAACAAAGTTATTGTTCCATTTTTTAATAAATATTTTATTGAAATTAAAACAAAATAACTGAAATTAAAAATGTTTTTATTGAAAGCACAAATTTATTGTAATTGCAATAAAGAAATATTTTCAGACCAATAAGTTTGTTGTTCGAAGTACTAAACAATAAATGATAGGATTCAATAACACATATTTTTGGTTTAAATATGCTCAATTTTTCTGGGTGTACCATCTTTGTTCAACGCATTGAGTCAAATGGTAGTCAAACACGAGAATTTCCCTATTTTCAGCGCATTTGTGTTATTATATTAGTTCTTAACAACGAAACAAAGCTGTTGATGTCAATTTTCACGCATTCCATTGATGGTAGGCCGAGAAATTAATGAATTAGTGAGGCACCCTGCTTAGTATGATGAAAATACGCACTTTACCCTATCTATTTTTTGAAAAGTTTCTTTGCGGTGATTACGATATCTCAAGAACCAATCGGGATTAACTGAAATAGCACAGCGAATCAATATATAATTCCTAAGAATACAAATCATTCAATGTACACTTCCAGGTAATCCCAAGTTGTTTATTGATTAATACCGGCGCCGGCAAGGTCACGAATGTAGATCGCAACGGGAAAGGAAAGTTAGTTCACACTTGCCTATGCTGCGTTAAGTAGCAAAATCTCAAAAAGCGAAAAAATGATAGCGTAAGATCAAGAGATTCTTCTGAAACATTTAACTTTTGTCAGATTTGAAAAGTTACGGTATAAATTAATTTCGTTTGATAACGTAAAGAATGCAGCGATTTTAAATTTAATTTCGTTTTTCTCAAATTCAATACAATAGGTATCACTTGCTTCGGTCTGACTTAACACCGAACTTTTGATAATAGGTAGGTAGTTTTTATACGCGTTTATTTTAAACCTTGTAACCTGTTTTAATTCTTCGGTGCTTTTCACTCTTCAGGTGCCAAAAAACCTACAGTGCAAGAATCTTTAAGCTAAAAGTTGGTTTTTTCGCCGCATGCTAATTGGGATGATATTGCAAACACTGGACACGACTAAACGTTGGAGTGCTATCGCTTACCAGTGACTATAAATACAAGAAATATTCATATGGTGTATAAAATTTATTCCAAAAAAGGGAAATCACACCAACTGAAATATAGACACTGATGACCTCTGACAGGTGAATTTGACTAACCACTTCTTCTGTTCTCCTTCAGTGCGATGCAAAAAGGGTGAACTTGCAACATCGTGAAACCACTCAGCAGAAGACAATTGATGCCGCTGGAAGCATAGACAGAAAAAAAATAAAATAAAAGTCATATCGCGTGGGTGATCTAATAGCAATTCAGCTGCCATGCAAGGGTGAGACGTACCGAGCACCGCTCCGTTGCATGGTTTTTATACGTTTCCGGATGTTCGTTCTGAGCTCGAAAGAAGTGTGAACTTCTCACGCTGCCGTCAAAATTTTGATGGTCTTGTTTCTGCTGATGCAGAAAGGTTACGAGCCATTTTTAAAGAGCGGATATCACGCCAAGTGTTCAATGCAAGGGTTTCCAATTTATTCATTTTTGGTAGGAAAAGTAACCTTTTGGTTGAAGACAATAACACAAAAAACAGCTGGTTGGTTCCACTAGATCAAGGTATTTTCAGATCCATTTCATAAACAACTGCTTCTCCTTGTCGGTTTTTAAAAAAGTTTGCATTGATATTTGAAACGCGAAAATATAGCTACAAAATAAACTATGCGCATTGAATGGTTAAGTATCTTACGTGCGTCCATTTTAACGATCTGTTTCTGTACCGTGTTAGTAAACTTGCTCCGTTCGTTGGCTATGTAGAATCTAAAGTGGGTTTTCATTGGTAGAATGCATAACATTGCCTTCACAAATTTCAGGTGCATTCAGTTGAAAGGTCAGTTCTGCTATAATCGTCGTGCTTTGCAAACTCTCGAACTTTATGTGTGTGACGTTATCATGGTTCTGGCCTAGTCTAACTAGTCGGTAAAGTGTATCATATGCTTGAACTGCGAGTAGAGATGATTCATTGAACTAGCCCTATACAAGAAAGGGTACAAGAGTGAAATGCATTTTTTCTACGATTTATTTTTGTTGAGAATTGATTTTTTATGAAGCCGAACGTGATATAAAGCTCGATGTTAACTAATACACATATTTTTCAGTTGTTTTTTCCGAAACCCGGAGGGCCGTGTCTCAAATACTAATCAGCTCAGCTTGGCGATTTTTTATAGTAAGGTTTGAAAAGCTTCAAAAGCGTGGCCTGAAGTGTATTGGCAGAGTATGAGACTCACTTACGCGCATTCCCGATCAGAAACACATAACAAAAAGATTTCAAAATTATATCTCGCTTTGAAACTTGTTCTATTTTCTCTTATTTTAACTACTAACGAGACCAAATTTATAACACAGTATGTTACGACAATTGCATTCTGTTATAATCTTATTTCATTCTGATCGGGTTACCACTAAAAACAGCCCTTACTCTTTTTTCGCCTTTCTGCCCCACGGAACTACTTCAAGGTATTACTTCTAGGGGGGGGGGGGGGGGTGTAGTCTTGTTGTACTTTCTTAGCATCTCTGTATTTTAATAACGAGTTCGAGTGGACCGGTATTTTCGTCACAAACCGTGGGAATCAAATTATGATCATACCCCATTTAAAGCTGATATGGCTCGCTATATGCGTTTACATCTCAACTTGCTTGATGTCCTTTAGTTTTTTTTCGGAATATATGTTGGAAATGAAATGTACAGTTTGCCAATCAACAATAGTTATAATAGCACAAATAAATTTCCAGCATAAACCTACAGTAAGTATAAATCTATTTCGACTTATTCAGGAAGGTATAGCTTCCATAGTATTGGTTTGAGAACTGTACTTCCATAAAAGAAACTTCAATATTGGAAAATTATTTAACACTACCTTCAGTGCTTACAACAAGACAGGTATGACCAATCCATTTGAACTGCCTCGTGCATGTATTCTTGCGAATAAGGCTATTGACTCCACTCTCATATCGAAGCTCACAACTCGCGATATCTGTGCTGTCACAGTTACTCTGACTGTCGGTAACATAAAAAAGTATATCTATACTGTTCGGAATATTTGCCGCAAAACGAGTCATCGTCTTCTGATGATTTCAAAAGCGTTGTACATATCATATTGTAGCAGAAATGGCCATTCGTGCTGGTGCTGGTGTCCACTGTCGTGAAATGAGATTAGAACAATATCTCTCACTAGGTAAATACTGTACTGTATTCCAAGCAGAAATCTTCACGATTATGTGCAAAGGAAAATTGCCCCTTCGACAGAGCTTGTCCGGCAAAGTTATAAACTTCTGTCCCGATACTCAGGCTGTAAACAATGCCCTTAGCTCAGACAAACCACGATCCAAGCTAGTGATCGCGTTTGAGCGAATTCTGTACATTTGAATAGCTGGCGTCCAAAATGGGCTAACATTTTGTATTTTTTACAGGAAATGGAAAAAAAAACTTCCGCATTTCCAAACTAACATTATAATTATTGTTAAAATACCCTATTTTATTAGTAGTTCGTTGACCCATGTTCTCTAGAAAAAATAAAAGCATTACATGAGCTATCTTTCAATTCGCGAGCATTTTCGTGGTTCGAGGGTGTAACCCCGGGGGTACCTAGCGTTCAAAAGAGGTAACCAAAACAACTCACACGTCCTTTCCTTATCTTTCGTTTTAGAGTTATGGTGTCTTTGGAAAAGTTGTTGCACGGCATCTAGCGCTTTATTTGACCATTTCATATTAGTTCGGAATTCAGTCGCTCGGCCGACGCTGTTCTCAACTGCGTAATGGAACGATATAGAAAGATGGTGTCTACGATAAAGTTATAGGTCAGGTAATTATAAGTATATCTTCTGAAGAGGTCCTACAAGTTTCGAATTATGGCGCATATTTGAAAATATAATCTGCGAGCAATATTTTGAACCAAAACTTGGTCTATCTCGAAACATACCTACAAAGTTTGCATCTTCAGAAGATATATTTAATATGATAGCACCTACAACTTTCTCGAAGACACCAAATTTCTATCTAGCTTCATTGAAAAGTTGATAACAGTGCCGCCCTAGTGACTGAAATCCGAACTTGTAGGCTTCAACCAAATAGACCAAATAAAGGCGCCGAATAGAAACGTTTCCGTAGACACCATAACTCTATAACGAAAGATAATAATTGATTCCACTTTTTTTTCCGACCACAATGTACGGTTTTTCTCTTGATCTCTTATTGCTAGGTCAATTTACAATGTAGAGACGTGACACTTTCACTGTAATTTTCGAAAAATTGCGCTCAGCAATATATATTCGTATAAGAATATATATTTCTTCTAGATAGAAAAAAGACATACATTTCAAGTATGTGAGCGGTACTTACCTTCAGGAACGACTGATCGACGGGCCGAAACGTCAACGTACAACGCAATTCAACTAAAAAGAGTATTATATCGGGTTCAATGATCAAATGACGTATTCACGCACTTAGAGCTATTAAAAATTCAAAAAAAGGTCATTTTTGGAAAATGTGGGTTAGCCCATTATAAGAAATGAAAAACGATAGAAATATTCTAAAAAACCTCGTGTTTGATAGAGCATTTACCGGTCGCTCTTCACAACAACAAACAATTTTAGATTGGTTAGACTCATCTTAGAAACGAGAAAGAATAGATTCAGGTCCGCTGCAAGTAAATTATACAATATGAGCTGCCGTCCACTGTAAAGTAATCTTGTTCTGGCCTAAGTTTCAAACGCGCTTTGAAATTACACCTCAAGTTCAACATCAGCCGATATCTTCAGTGAGCTTTGTGTTTGACCAATTTTAATGCAATCGTGTTTCTCTGTTTCCAATTCGCCTCCAGGTACCGCCGCCACCTCCACTAGCCACAATCATCCGCCATAGCCACCCACAATAACTGCAATTACTCAACGCTGTCCACCACAACCAGTGCACACTCTTAATACTTAGTTATTAATAAATTAGGTTCTAGTAGTGAATAGTGTAGCACTCCCTTTAAAGAACATGCTTAGTTCATTGGGAAATGCAATTATACTATATCATTTTTTGTCATATGTTTAAAAGCTGGAGGTTATTTTGCCGCACATTGAGGAGAGAACATGAATGTCAACCTCAATCCTATAGCTTATTGCCTACCTAGAAGGAAAATAAATATAAAAATATTTAAATATAAATGCAAATTATTTCCACCCATCAGAAATATTTCAATGTCCAATCCGATTTTAGGTGTGCGGGTTAAGTGTGTAATTTTTTGTCTCAATCTGCTCCTATTGGCGATTCTACGTTGAAACCGCTCGCAGATAGCGCTGGAAGGAAATTGTTGCTGATTTTATTCTGTTCTGTCATAGTGCATATATTTTATGTAAACATTGGTAAAAAATTACTTTTAAACACCAAATTACCGATCAATTTGTTGATAATTGTTTATGAAAATGAAGGAAAACCATAATTTTATAAGATGATGAGTAAACATCTTGCGAAAAGAGTGTAAAACATAGTGGTTTCTAACATTATTCGCAGAGCTATATGCGCGCTGTTTTGAAATGTAATTTGTTGAGCACCGTAGCCGCCGCAACAACATTTCCCGTTCGTCCTAAGTTAAGCTAAACCTTCATGAGATGGTGTAAATTCATGAAACTCTCCAGATCAGGCGAGGAAAGAATATATCCGGCTAATAGGAAAGTGTCAGCTTTGTATCATGCACAGCCGACCCTTCTCTCCGATAGTCTTCACTGAATCTCCTACGTAGTTCAAAATATGAAGGAGTTCGACATTGGTACTGATTGGGTCTCCGTTTCGAGTTGGAACTTTATTTATGGAACGATTTTTTATAACCACAATAATACCCCGATTACATTTCGAAGAAATATATGAGTGAAATAGTTGCAAATGGCTGTAATTTCAGAATAATTGCAAATAAAACTAAATTTCTTACTCGTTTCATTCATATTTTGGCAGTGGTAAGCTTTTTCCGAGAAGATAATGAAGATTTTGTTGTAAGCTACGACTCACTTACGGGAGAAAAAAAGCAAACTGTATCACTTTGCCAGTTCATGAGCTGAATCATAGGTGTCGCATGACTAATTTTGGCTTTGCCGCAAATCGCCAATATAAATAGCATGTGTTTTTAAGTGTAGAAGAGAGTAATCTCATTTTTAAAATCTAGTTCCAGTTTTCTGATTATTAATTAGGACCCTTTTGTTAAGTTGGAGCATCAGATTAATATCAACAACGCCTTCCAAAAAAGAAGTATGAAAACGAAAAAGCGAAACAAAAATAATGGAAATGCTAGTAGGCTCATTGTATCTTTATTTACCCATTTCTTCTGATGCTGATACATCATCAGCAGATGTCGAAGGCTGTTTGGCTGCTGTAGTAGATAAGGTTGTCACGGTAAAGATAGATTCGTCTACCTTTATCAGGACACATGTTAGTGAACTCGGGTGATTCGTAGTTATTCTGCCTAAGCTCGACCCTCATTAACAGAAGGCAAAAATTAAGCCCGTACGATATTAAGCCTGTTCTAATGACCCTGCCACTTCTAGTTTTCCGATCTGTTTACTTCACATCCTTGCTCTCACTTGAGTACTATGGCTCTAAATTTCATAACTTTCCCTACCCAGTAATCTCTAGCTAACTGAATGTCGTTAAAACTTAAAAAAGTAGTAGATAAGTTTTCTTTGATTGTTTTGGCATATGTCTTACATGGCCCTTTGTTAACATCTTGAGATTATCTACCCTCGAAAGTCAAGTTAGACGGTATAGGTTGGTTCAGCCGCATTAGCATGCTAGTACGAGATGCCAAATTGTGTTGGCGAATTTCCGTCAGATCAAGGTTCATATAAACGGAGATCTTGGTTTTGACGTTTCCATATTCGACATCGTATTGCATGTTGTTCTTCGCTGAGAAGCTTTCTACTTCGGTTAAGGAGTTGAATGTTATTAGTAGTTCTTGTCTCGTATGATGTAGTTGTATGTGTGACATTTCTGTATGCACAAGTTCCATTTTTACCGTTTTTACCTCGCGCACTGTAGGTCTAAGACGGTTTATGCAAAAACTCACTCACGATTGTGTTTTCCCGTAATGGATGAAGTTTATTTTGTGGTTCACTCATTTCACTCGCAGTTAGGTGCAACGAAACTTTGCTGTTTCTATATGGCCTGTGATAAGCCAAAGAGCACCAAGCGCCATTTTGAAATAAATGCTCTAAAAACGCTATTGCATCCATCATAACACCAGCAACACCCACATCTATTTATTTTTGGGAACATAAGTAGTAGACGAAAGCAAATAAATGTTGCTTAACTTGCTTTGCTAGTGGTAAGTTATCTAAAACACTAAACGAACTAAACATTTTTGTGAAATATTGGTTAGGTTTAGCTCAATAGCATGTTCAGAAGAATTATAGTAAATAATACGTGTCATGTTTTGGTTAGAATATTTTAGTTCCGCATGTTACCGCATGGAGAGCGCCACTGTTCAATGGAGAGAGATAGAAATAAGATGTCTTCCACAAAGTTGTAGAACAGGGAATAATTCTTCCGGACATTTCGATATTCGATCTCTCTTCTATGAAAAGTTAGTGTTAGCGCCATCTATGCGGCCACACGTGGAACTAAAATTTTCTAATCAAAACATAACTAGTATTATGTACTACAACTCTTATGAACATACTATTGAGCTAAACCTAACCATTATTTCACAAAAATGCATAGTCTGCGAGAATCGAGTACTGATACACAACCGTGTACTGCTAGGCCCCATGCAAAACTGACTCGGACATCACTTCGTTAAAAGTTTAATAACTTCTTTTAACAAAGCCGGATTGATTAGCAGTCTTCGACAAAGTTGTAGACAATTAAATTATATTTCTTATTTACGATGCATGCAGTGCCACCTTGTGGTGAAAATGCGAGCTATTGGGTTTTCTCTATGTAAATTGTCGAAAAATCCCATGCAAAATTCAGGTATGCTGGTCCGGTAGCTAGACTTGACCGATTTGCTTCAAATTTGGCGCAAGTACTCCTGGTAGGACTAGGAATCGACATAGGGGTGGGCCGATCGAGTTTTCAAAAATTCATTATTTTTCTGGGCAGTCTGCAGTCTAGTGATCACGAAACAGCGAACGTAGGTTGCCGCAAACGAAATGATAGAGCCGTCACTTTTTCTATGCACAGCCTACTTACATTCATTGATAATTCATCGGTTGACCGTTACCACAGATCGAGATATAATTGTGATTGAGAGATTATCCGGCAACCGAATTTCTTTCTACGTCAGGAACAGACCAGGGAGGCTACTTGGGATCGTTGATGTCTCTGCTTTACTTCAATAACGTATATTTAGTGCTGAAGGCTCTTCTCCGTTCCTTCGCAGACGATCTCAAAATAAACGGTGTCCCATATCAAATTGCTTCACGAAAAAAAAACGCTATAGAAAATTATCTAGTGGACCGATGCTTTTCGAACTTTCGGACAATAAAATATAACCCATTAGTAAGCTTTTAGAATATTTATTTCTTTCAACTTCAATACCATAACCGTACGCTCGCCCATTGCGCTTAACTTCACTCATTAGGTTCTGTAAGAGATCTGGTTGCAGCTTTTTCTGTACGGAAATCCACTTTTTCTTCATGTCTTCCTCAGATTTGACGTCCTCGTAGTGCCTACTTCATAATTGCTGAGTATTTTTCGATGGGCCTTAGCTTCGGTGCGTAGGGGTGGCTTGTGTCCTTGAGTACGAAAGTGGCCCCGTTGAATGTATAAATAAATTTTACATTAAACAAGAGGCGCATTGTTGCTTTATTTTCAAAATCGTAAAACAAAATTACTTACAATTTGGGTAGATGACCATCAAGTTAAAACCTATAATAAACAAATTACTATTACAATTGCTTTCGGTTTGTCTAGTCTAGTTTAGTCTACACTTACGCAGACAATACATATAGAGTAGGCTGTCCCAAAAAAATCGATGTTCGAAAAGTCATGGTGCTCAACCCTATAATGAAAGATAAGCATATTTTAAGCACTTTTGTAGAACAAATCAAGTTTCTAAAAAATTCTCTAGAGGTTCCGCAAATGCGATTTATGAAAAATGGTCATTTATTAGCAAAATTGTTGTATATGAGTGGTTTTCGCAATTATTTTTAATATATTTTTTCATTTTTCTATGAACCTTAGAGAATAAATCTTATTTAAAAGTTTTTTACAAAAAGTCCTTATATTAATTATAGAACCTCTTAATCACGGCGAAAAAAATATTTTTTTGGTTAATTTTGAAGAAAATTCACACAAAACGAATGTCAATATTTTTTTTTCAATAAACCAAAGGCATGTTTTGGAAAGTACTGTTCACTGCAAAAATTTTCGTAAACAAATGTTGTGAAAATTCGGTCGAGGGGCTGAGTTATAACATTTTTAGTAAATGCTTTCAAACCATGAAACTTTGTTACACTTTTTAAATTGATCAATATCTCAACTGTAACTTGACCAGTGCAGGCATATTGGGTGCCAAATAAAACGGATTTCTCTCAATCTTACAAAACATTTTGATATGTGGAATCTACTGTCTTATTCTAAGGTAGTTATTGAGAGATTTATGGGATTGTGCATGATCAACAACTTTTTCGAACAAGAAGTGATAACACCAATGATGCTATAACCTATGTAACATTCACGATTGATTAGATTTATTTATTAATGTGAATGTATGCTAAGTCTTGTATGTTTAATGAAGAATTTAATCAACTAATTATTTTGACCATGAATAAGGAAGAAACGTGGACAACCGTACTGACCGTTTGAATTCGATGGGGGTTTGATAAATCGTTGGAAGTGACTTGGCTAAGAGGGTTAATGTAACTCCTTAAGTCCTTTCCTGGGACAAATGTATTTCGCCCTGCTCTGCCTAAAATAAAATTACTTTCGGTTTGAGCACTTTACAGACGCCCTCCCTTAACAAACTTACATTAGATTCTCATAGATAGTTGGGCAGGTTTCACAAACTTAGACACAAACATTATGTACATTTTCTCGACAGATTGCTGTGAAATTTCGCACGCATCGGTTAAATGCTTCCGGAAATATAGAATGATTCGTCCGGTCACATAAGAAATCCCCATATAAGCCGGAACTAAAGCTTCCGAAACATGAAATTTCAGAAATCGAATTCGTATTTTTGATGCCAAATTTCTTTAAAATGAATGAAATTTCGAGAATTTATATTACCCCAAAAAAATAATTTGAGAAAAATCGATTTTTTGGGACTTTTGGGAAAGGTTATGCAATCGGTCGAAATTTCGACTTGAGTTAACCGAGGCCCGCAAGGCCGATTCTCTTATACCATTCGATTCACTTCGTCGAGATCGCGAAATGTGTGTGTGTGTATGTGTGTATGTATGTGTGTGTGTCAAATAATGTCACTCAGTTTTCCTGTACTGATTTGTACAGTTTCAAATGAAAGGTATATCGCTCCCATAAGCTGCTATTGATTTTTATTTTATCCGACTTCCGGTTCCAGAGTTACGCGTTAAAAGTACGGTCACACAGCAAATCCTCATATAAACTGGTAACACCATGGTGTCCGAATGATGTAATACATTTATTCAACATTACTTGGATTTGCGGGTCTAGATCACTAATTTGCGGGTCTAGATCACTAATGATCAATCAAAGTAGCTTTGACCACATTGGCTCTCGGGGAACTCGACAAGTTCCTAAGCTACTGTCCTATTTTCCACCGAGCCCTTAACCGATTTTTACAAATTGGCCTAGACCACTGATGGTGAATCAAAGATTCTTGGAATATATTGTCCACTATCGATAATTCCTGGGTTTCGGGCATATTCCAGAACTAAAACCACTTCGGTGATGACTGAATCAATTATCACTAACCTAGTCTCAAATGGAAGGTATAATATGAAGTTGGGTGTTGCACTCCCCATCCATCCTTCTCACACCCCTCCCCAACGCTCTCACCCATCCCTCTCAGACTAACCTCACGCTCACATTCGCTTCTTCCACCTATATACCAAAATACGTTAGGTTGTTCCCGACGTATCCTCCCCCTCTCACTATTTATCTCCCACTTCCTTACCACCCCGCCTTTTAAAATATATTAACATGAAGATAACATTGAACTAACACTGATTAAGCTAATTTAATATTAAATTTTGTTTGTTGGAAGCGTCGACATGTTGCCCATCAGGTTCGTGGCAGTCGTGCACTTATATATACTTGCCAAGTTCAATAAGAATGTAATAGACATTTCCACAATGTGACATTGACGTACCCAACTATTAAATCATAGCTATGATAAATGAGAAAGGCACAATTGCACCACTAGGTAGATTAAAACAGGTTTTTACTTGTTCGTTTTTATCTGCTCTTCTTTAACTCGCTGTTAATTCTACCTAATTTTGTATATTTATTTCAACCATTTTTTCTTTATTGTAACATCATCAAAATATTGCTTATAGACTAGTCGCAACAAACGATAATTTAGTATTGTTTTGTGATTTACGTTTACTTGTTTGTGAAAAGTTTTATCCTAATAGGATTTTGCGATGTTGTCGATTCAGCAGGCTATGCAATCAAATCATATTAAGATGATATCAACTCAGCATAAAACATCCATAATTTGTTCCCATTTGTAACCTTGACACCTGGCAACGTATTGAAATGAACAAGAACAACCTCTTTCCTTGGATACTGGGGGGATTACTGTCTCATCTACATTTTAAATTCCAGAAGGCTCAAACATGACTTCCAGTAACCGTTGGAAGCAGAACTTTTGGGAGATTTGATAGGTACACACGGTGTTCCTAAAACCGTTATTACCAAAAAAATGACCATAAATTTGTCATACGGCATTCGAAAGATACAGTATCCAAGCATCTTCTCCGTGAATTTCAAAATGATCCATCGAGGGATTCGAGAGAAATTGCAATTTGAAGTTTTATGACACGTTTCAAAAGGCTACCAGCAAACACCCACGGGTTTGGTTCTATCTCTACAAACAAATTTTTTTTGTCTACCTATTTAGTACATGGCATTCGAAAGATATAGTAATCAAGTATATCCCCTGCAAGTTTGAAAATATTTCATTGACGGAATCGAAATTTATAACGGTTTGGATGTGGTATGCGGTCATAGATGGGTTTTCTACCAGACTTCAAGCGTGAATCCATGTTTGTCCATTGACTATTTAGATCGTTTATACGTGTCGCGATTTTTAAAGGAAAACCTTACCATTTAATTACATAAATATAATGTACAAAATGTGTTATTTATATGGTGCACTGAAAAAATATGAAAACAGGGTTGTCTACCAAACGTTAAATATAATGTGAAAACTAAAAAAATGAATAAAAGTTGGAATGTTTACTTCAAAAGGCCATATCTCAATGGTTTGTTGACAGATTCTAATTATTTTTTTCATTATTGAACAAGTAAACGTTTCATTGTTAATTTACATTAAGAAGAATATAAAACAGAGTCATCTACATCAATAAATAGGTGATATAGTTGATCTCAACTATATGTATAATTATTATTTAGTAAATATTTTTGTTTTAAAAATAGCTACCTATCCATTTTTATATACTAGTTCATTGCAATTGCATAAATATCTGAATGTCAGATTCTCATGATAAGTTCAATTCGACAATAAAACTGACAATAGTTAGAGATATGAGCAGATGAACTTGTACTAATAACATCCCCTTTGACCAGTTTTTACATCTGTCAACCCAACCAGCGATTGTACAAAATTTCCAACAAAAACCGTATCATAACATAAATTGATCTGAATCAGCAAATACCTTCATATTTTTGAAATTTATGGTTTTATTTTTCCATCATTTGTAGTTTGCGTTCGTTGCATTCAACTAATGTATAGGTCATCGTTTTGAATACAAAGATATTCACTAAATAGTGATAATACATATAATTGAGGATAATTATGTTGTATATTGTTTGAAGTAGGCAACTCTATTTTATATTCTTCTTAATGAAAATTAACGATGAAACGTTTACTTGTTCAATAATGAAAAAATAATTAGAATCGGTCAACAAACCATTGAAATATGGCCTTTTTAAATAAACATTCCGACTTTTATCTTTTTTTTAATTTACACATTATATTTAACGTTTGGTAGACAACCCTATTTTCATATTTTTTCAGTGTACCATATAAATAACACTTTTTGTACATTATATTTATGTAATTATATGGTCAGGTTTTCCTTTGAAAACCGCGGCACGTATAAACGATCTAAATAGTCAATGGACAAACATGGATTCACGCTTGAAGTCTGGTAGAAAACCCATCTATGACCGCATACCACATCCAAACCGTTATAAATTTCGATTCCGTCAATGAAATATTTTCAAACTTGCAGCGGATATACTTGATTAATATATCTTTCGAATGCCATGTACTAAATAAGTAGACAAAAAAAATTTGTTAGTAGAGATAGGACCAAACCCGTGAGTGTTTGCTGGTAGCCTTATGAAACGTGTCATAAAACTTCAAATTGCAATTTCTCTCGAATCCCTCGATAGATCATTTTGAAATTCACTGAGAAGATGCTTGGATATTGTATCTTTCGAATGCCGTATGACAAATTTATGGTCGTTTTTTCGTTAATAACGGTTTTAGGAACACCCATTTACCCATTACCTTCCCGAATTTTTTGCATCTTTTTAGGTGGAATGTCCTTGCCGGTCCATAAGCAATGCTTTTTGACATTTTCTAGAGTGTATAGTTTGTATTTCTTGTTGGGCGTGACTACAATATATACGAGCGGATTTAGGTTCGCCAGAATTTAGTGCACCTTTATCTGCGCACTGCAATTTCAGCGATAATACCTATTCGCTGGCCATGTTTAATCTTATGAATTGTTATTTAACACACTCCTTTCATGTTGGTATTTATAAAAGTATGATAATGAAAATCAACCGTATCACTTCAAAATAAGTTATACTGTCCACATTACGGTCTTAACGCAACCGCTAAGGAAATGTTCAAACATGGCGACCACAAGGACGAACGTTCTACTTTATTATTTTGCAGGTATATAAGCCACCAGCAGAAAATAATTTTTTTCTCAGTGGGTATGGATGAACATAAGCAGCATATGTGTATTACATGTTCAATCATTTTAACAAGCCTGCTTGTGCAATTTCACAGAGTCCGCGGAATTCTAAACTGCGCGGAATTTTTTTTTATTCAAATCGTTTATTTGATAAGGCACGTTGCGTTAGCTTAACCCATTCATGCCCATGTTGTTTGTGGACAACAACGTTTTTAAACAGCTATAACTTTTGATTGAGGCGAGATTTGCTCACAAAAACAAGTAAGGCTCATTAATGTGATTATTGCCTTTAATTTGAGTATTAACAGTTACAAGCATCAGCTCTAGAACTGAAGTTATTGCAATTAGTCTGATTGGATTCCAATGGAGCAGTGCTGCCAGGGATAGTTTACGTTGACGACGGAAAATAATTTTTTTCATATATCTTCGTTATGGTGCAATATTATTGAAAACTGATAAAACTTATCAATTTAGACTGTCGTTGGCTACGTTTTCTACGTAATTGGACTATTGTAATTATTCTAGGAGAATTGCATTGAGCATTAGAAGGTAAAAATTGACCAGCTTCTAGCACTGCCATGGAAGCACCTATCTTTATGAAAATAGGCTTTTCGTGTTTCTTGACCCAACCGTTTTCAAGGAAAAATAGTTTTGAAACCCTACATGCACTAGAAAAAAGTTGGGCATGAAAGGGTTAAAGGTGCCAATTTTGTTTTGTTTTACATTTTAAATTGCTTAAAACTAGGGGATTACATATTGATTTTTTAAAAATGAAACTAATGCGATTTTATAGCTATCTTATATATCTACACAAGGGGATAATATTGTTTTCGTAAGATTAGGGGGGTCATTTAGTTTTTGTGGCAATATGGTTTGACATTTTTATCAGTGAGATTATTGGAGCAAATAATGTTTAATTAAGGGGGACAATTTTTTACGACTAACTTAAAACTAGGAATAACTAGAGGGCATGATTGAATTTTGTAAAGATTCGTAATTATAGTTATTTTTGTGGGTAGTAGAGTTGGGCAATTTCAATGAGATTATATAATATAATAGTTAAAACTAGAAGAGACAAGAAGAGCTAAATGCTTCGTGATGATATTGGGGGGGGGGGATAGGGGTGTTACTTCTGGGTATAAGAGTCAGGGGAGGGAGGGTAGACAAAGATGGCAGGGAGAGAAAATTATTTCAGTTTCAGGCATCGTGAGATCAACGGATGGATTACAAACTCGGGTGGCCTTCATCAGGGGAATCATGTACTGGGACGCCGGGTGGTCCTCCTCAAGATGGCAGGGGTTTTTCCAGACGATTTCGTAGTACGGCTCAGATGTGGATCGGCTACATTTCGAGTTAAGCGTGTTATGTTCGTGCCGTAGGTCCCGTGTTTGTTGGCTCATTCGATACAGATGGTTTGATACAGGTGGAAGAGCGTTCTGAGAATGATAAGGAGATAACAAGGGGCAGTTAGACTTGTATATTGATGGTTTTCACAAAGGTGTATATAAGGGACATATAGAGAACATCGCGGCTTGCCAGCACATCTCGAACCGGGACGTTGGTTGGTCTTCCTCGGGCCCGCAGGGTATCCATTAGCCGAGACCTAGCGGAACTGTACTCGGTGCACGCCCAGACAATGTGCTCGATGTCGTGATAGCCGTCGCCACAAGCGCAGATACCACTATCCACGAGCCCAATACGCCGGAGATGTGCATCCAGCGTGTAATGGTTTGCCATGAGTCGGGACATCACACGAATGAAGTCACGACCCACATCCATCCCCTTGAACCAAGGTTTCGTCGATACCTTAGGGATTATCGAATGTAGCCACCTTCCCAGCTCTCCACTGCTCCACGAAGTTTGCCAACTTTCGAGGGTTCTCTGATGAGTAATACTGAAAAATTCGCTGAAGCAAATTGGTCTTTCGTAAACGTCTCCTTCTAAGGCACCCACCTTAGCTAAGGAGTCTGCCTTCTCATTGCCCGGAATGGAGCAATGAGAAGGGACCCATACCAAGGTAATCTGGAAAGAGTTGTCAGATAAAGCACTCAGTAGCTCCCGTATTTTCCCCAAAAAATACGAGGAGTGCTTGCCTTGTTTCATCGAGCGAATAGCGTCAATGGAACTGAGGCTATCCGAAACGATGAAGTAATGGTCTGCGGGTAATGTTTCAATGACTCCAAGGGTATACTGAATGGCAGCTAGTTCTGCGGCGTAAACTGAAGCAGGGTCACTGAGTTTGTAGGAGGCGGTGAACTTTTGATTGAAAATACCGAAGCCAGTGGATCCTTCGAGGTTTGATCCGTCAGTATAGAACATCTTAGAACAGTCGACTTCTCGGAATTTATTATAAAAAATGTTTGGAACCACTTGTGGGCGTATGTGGTCCGGAATTCCACTAATCTCGTCTTTCATGGATGTGTCGAAGAAAACAGTAGATTCAGAAGTATTTATGAAATGCACACGGTTGGGATTGTAAGAAGAAGGGTTAATATTCTGCGCCATGTAGTCAAAGTACAGGGACATGAAACGGGTCTGAGAATTGAGCTCAACAAGCCTTTCGAAATTTTCAATCACGACCGGGTTCAAGATATCGCATCGAATGAGCAATCGATATGAGAGTTCCCAAAATCGATTTTTCAACGGGAGAACGCCCGACAGCACTTCGAGACTCATCGTATGGGTCGACTGCATGCACCCTAAGGCGATACGCAAACAACGATACTGAATTCTTTCGAGTTTGATGAAATGTATGTTCGCGGCGGAGCGAAAGCAGAAGCATCCGTATTCCATTACCGACAGTATCGTTGTTTGATACAACCTAATTAGGTCTCCTGGGTGGGCACCCCACCATGTTCCGGTTATTGTACGAAGAAAGTTGATCCTTTGCTGGCATTTCTGTTTCAGATACCGAATATGGCATCCCCAAGTACCTTTCGAGTCGAACCAGGCCCCTAGATATTTTACTGTGAAGACCTGAGCGATAGTTTGACCCATTAATAGAAGCTGTAGTTGTGCTGGTTCACGCTTCCTTGAAAATACAACTAGCTCAGTTTTCTCCGTGGAGAATTCGATACCCAGCTTAATAGCCCAAGCAGACAAATTGTCCAGGGTATTCTGTAATGGTCCTTGTAGATCGACAGCTTTGGGTCCCGTAACAGACACCACGCCATCGTCTGCAAGTTGCCTTAACGTGCAGGAATTGTCAAGACATTCATCAATGTCGTTGACATAGAAATTGTATAAAAGGGGGCTTAGACATGAGCCCTGGGGAAGGCCCATGTAGCTAAATCGTGATGTCGATAAGTCACCATGCGAAAAATGCATGTGCTTTTCCGACAACAAGTTTAGTAAAAAGTTGTTTAAAGTCGCTGAAAGACCATGCTGGTGCAGCTTCTCTGAAAGAATGTTGATCGAAACTGAATCAAAAGCCCCCTTAATATCTAGGAACACTGATGCCATCTGCTCTTTGCTAGCATAGGCCATTTGAATTTCAGTTGAGAGCAACGCAAGACAATCGTTCGTCCCTTTGCCTTTGCGAAAGCCAAATTGTGTATCTGACAGTAAGCCATTTGCTTCGACCCAATTGTCGAGGCGGGATAGGATCATTTTCTCGAACAACTTCCGGATACAGGATAGCATTGCGATCGGACGGTACGAATTGTGGTCGGAGGCTGGTTTTCCTGGTTTTTGGATGGCGATGACCTTCACTTGTCTCCAATCGAGTGGGACAATGTTAGCTTCGAGAAACTTATTAAATAAGTTCAACAAGCGTCTCTTGGCAGAGTCAGGCAGATTCTTCAACAAGTTGAATTTGATTCTGTCTGGCCCCGGAGCTTTATTGTTACACGACAAGAGAGCAAGTGAGAACTCCACCATCGAAAAAGGTGTTTCGTTCGCGCTATCGTGAGGAGACGCGGCGCGGTAAATCTTCTGTGCCGGGGCGGAATCCGGACAAACCTTCTTGGCGAAATTGAATATCCAACGGTTTGAATATTCCACGCTCTCATTAGTACTGTTTCGATTTCGCATACGTCGGGCTGTTCCCCAAAGAGTGCTCATCGATGTTTCTCTCGTTAATCCGTCGACGAACCGGCGCCAATAACCGCGTTTTTTGGCTTTCATCAAACTCTTCATTCGCTTGTCTAACGTCGCGTACTGTCGAAAACTAGCGGGTAACCCGTCGTTCCGGAAGGTCTTAAACGCGGCGGCCTTCTCTGCGTACACGTCTGAGCACTCTTTATCCCACCAGGGATTGGGAGAACGTTTTTGTATGTTCGCGCCGGGTACTGGCCTAGTCTGAGCTTGATTCGCGCTGTCGAGAATCAAGCCAGCCAAAAAGCTGTACTCTTCCTCCGGAGGAAGTTCTTGGGTAGATTCGATGTTGTCGGATATCGCGGCAGCATAGCTGTTCCAATCGATATTTCGTGTGAGGTCATACGAAATATTGATTGATTTCAATGGCCTTGAACCGTTATTGATTGAGACTACAATCGGCAGATGGTCGCTGCCGTGGGGATCAGGAATTACCTTCCACGTGCAATTTAACCGCAGCGATGTTGAGCAAAGGGACAAGTCTAAGGCGCTCGGGCGCGCTGGAGGAGCAGGAATCCGTGTCATTTCACCCGTGTTTAAAATTGTCAAATTGAAGTTATCGCAAAGATCCTGAATTAAGGAAGACCGGTTATCATCATAGAGGCAACCCCATGCTGTACCGTGAGAGTTAAAGTCTCCTAAAACTAGTCGCGGTGCTGGCAGAGATTCTAAGATGTCTTGTAGCCGTCGGTGCCCAACCGCGGTGTTGGGGGGAATATATATGGAAGCTATGCAAAGGCTTTTGCCTTTGGTTGTTACTTGACAAGCGACAACTTCAATACCTGTTATCGAGGGAAGGGTAATTCTGTAGAAGGAATAGCACTTTTTGATCCCCAAAAGCACTCCTCCATAGGGGGTGTCTCGATCCAGGCGAATAATATTAAAGTCGTGGAAGTTGAGATCTATGTCGGAAGTTAACCAAGTTTCACATAATGCAAATGCATCACAACTCAAATTATTTATTAAAATTTTGAAGGAATCGATTTTCGGGATGATACTTCTGCAATTCCACTGTAGAACAGTGATCAAATCCGTGACCTCGTTCGATGAGTTAGCCATCGAAGGATACAATCGCTGAGAGGAGGGGCCATTTAGCAGTCAACTGCTTCAAAAATGTTCTCACTGTAGGGAGAAAAGCTATCATAAGACTTTTAATAGGATCAGTAATATTGAAAGTTTTTATTATCCAGTCCACTATGTCCGAGAGTTTTATAATTCCAGTGCTGTGATTACTCTCGAACTGAAACAAAGGAACACTTGGGATTTTTGATGTTCCTGGAAGTGCTGGGAACTCCTTCTCTGAGCTTAATCCTCCGAGACCAGGAGCTAATTGCTTCGGTTTGGTTGCAACACTTCCAATAGATGTGACTTTCGGAGCCCCCTCAAGGGACACCTTCTGGCCTTTACAAGGAACTTTACGAGAGGAAGTGTTCCTCCTCTTCCTATAAATTCTAGGCACCCTAGTAGATGTTCCCTCTTGTGGGTTACCAGCCTCGCCCTCGTCAGGAGGCAAGTGAGTATAGATGTTTGCTGAGGATGGTGGCGTAGCATTCTTTAACATTTCTGCGAAAGATTGTTTGGATCGTCCCGCAAGGGAACGTTTCAGTTTATCCCCGCGTAGTTTGTACGCGGGACATGCCGAGATATCATGCAGACTCTCCGCACAGTAAGGACACTTTTCGGCTTGCTTACTGCACGAATCATCCAGATGATTCTCCCCGCATTTTCCACAGCGGGCCTTATTACTACAATGGGTGGCTGTGTGACCCAATTGTTTACACTTTGTGCAATTCATGACCCGCGGCACAAACAGACGCACAGGCAGACGAACCTTGTGCAAGAGGACGAAATTTGGCAAAGCGGTACCAGCGAAGGTCACCCGATAAGAGTTTGATTGGGGGTACGTTTTTGAACCATCCCCCGCAACTACTACTGAGTGCAAACGTTTGCACTCAAGTATTTTAACTGGCTGAAGTAAGCGGTCTCTGAATCGGCCAACCCCGTACTTCAGCAGATCCTCGCACGTCAAACTCTCATCGGTTACGACGCCTTCGGATTGTACTCTTACAGCCGGAATATACACGTTATAATCCCGCGTAAAGTGCTCACAGCAAGCAATATCGTTTGCCTGCTTTGAGTTGGCTAGCAACACCCTTATCTTGTCCGAGCGGACCTTTGAAATTTCGGTCACAGCCGAGAACCGTTCCGTCAGGTCTCTAGAAATCTGAAGAAGATTCAGTGATTTAGTCTTGGGCCGAAAGAAGACCACAAATGGACCAGTTGAGAGTTCTGGATAGCATTTGGGCCGGGGGGGAGCCTTAGAAGTTGAACCCGATTCAACTTCCATTTGACCATCCGGAGAGGGAACCATAGAAAACGTCAACGCACGGGGTCAGCGCCCGCGCAGACGGAAGAAAGCAATAAATGTGTTACAAAAGACAAAAACCACTTAGCTTTAAACTGGTGTCCAACGACGAACCGATCCAGCTTATACAGCTGGCTATTGTTTAATCCTCACACGCGAACAAAAGACTGAGGACCGAACCGAACTGGCAAAATAACCTTGAATGCGGATTAAAACTATTCTTTATCGCCTCACACAGCACTACGGACTAGAAAAAACAACCTCTGACTCGATGGAGAGCTCGAAAACGAATGACTGCGCGGAATTGTGTGCCTTCACGGTACTTCCAAAATTATTATTGCGCAATATTCCATTAAATTAGTCAGCATCAATTAATTTGTTTTTTTTTTCAATCCAACTAATTTAAGTTTGGGGAGGAGAGGGGGGTTTACGCCCCAAAAACCCCAACTGGCTACGCCACTGATTGCAGTTGAGGTAGATTTCGATATCTATTTTCTAGAAAAGATGCACAAAAAGGGTTTAAATATGGTTAAAGTTTTCAGTACACCAAAAGACATTACCGCTAAATAGCTAAATTGGAGATTTGGATTTATTATTGTGGCCTTCCATTTTTAGAATATAATTATCAAGATAGATGCTGATCAAACCAACGGCTTCAAATGGGTGAAGCTATTATATGAATAGGGTGATTATAATTTCATTACTTTATGTAAACAATGGAACCATGGTTGAAATATTTTGCGAAATTATGTTTACCATCAAATGGCTTAGTGTTTTTCAGATAGGTTGTTTCTACGATCGCTGGATCAGGGAGTGGTTTAATCTAGCTTTAAAGTTAACAGATCCAATTAGGTTATTATTGAAGATCAATTACAATCGATATTGATTTGCGCTTTGTTGGAACAGCTAACATAAGCTCGGCGTTTCAGTACTTGTCATTATGCAACAAACGGAAATTTTGAAATCTTTATCTCGTTGCTTTCGTACCAATATAAAAGATTAGTGAAACATTTTAGATTTAATTATAGCTCAACAGCTTTAGTATGCACTTCAAACAAATTTACTTCGAGGTGTTTCAATTATGCTTACCGTATCGATGAATCATTCCATTTACCAAAGCTTCAGTGAAGATTAAGATTTTCGTTTCTCGTATCTGCAATGGACTTTGTTTTTTTACATAATCATACAGCCTGAAATCAGTCCTATGAAATGGATTTACTCGTCTCAATTGATTTTAGGATACGTGTTCATAATTCAGTTCAAGTGTTTTATTTTTAAACCTTTGTACTTTAAAAAAAATGATAAACATTGGTCAGTCTCTACACTGTACTACATATTTGTAGGCAACGACATTATGGATTTGTTTGAAAAAGCACCATGTACCATCAAAAATGCAAATCAACACAAAGAACAGCCTCGAAATGATTGGCAGCTGTTTTGTTCACGATAATTGATCTTTAGTTATCGATGATGAACAAATCAACCGAACCAATTAGGGATTCGCTTTAGTTTTCGAGTACAAACCAAATTTGACTATAGATTTTCTGATGTCTACGAACGGGTTTGCAAACAAGTTCTCGACTCGTGATTCATGGCAGTTTGAGTAGTGTGATTCCCACCCGCTGCCAATATCGGAAATAATTATAGCCTGGATGGAATACTGTCCATGCAGCTGTGCGGCAAAGTGAGCCCGAAATCAGTGCCTTTATGCTGCTTTTCGTTATGAAATTGCTAAAGGCAACCTCGCGTACACTTTTCTGTTGGGTCGGTCCGATTGGAGTTCCACGAGTTTTCCATTTCTCAATCTATGCCTAATTACATACATTAGTGCGAAGATAGTTGGTGGGCTACATTCAATTTTCAGAACTGAAAAAATGTTCCATGCTGCAAACTAACTGCTTATGTTCATATAATTACCAATTAAATTCGTATCGGGGCCATTCTATTTGATTTATTACACATTTAATTCTTCGCAGTTTACCCTGTTAATATAAGTAATGGTGTATATTTAGTAAGACGGTTTCGGATCGATTTTGATTTGTTCTGTTTTTTTTTAATTTGCTCAGTTTGGGTTATGTTGATAATAAGACCAAATTAAAGTTGCCAAGTGGTGAAAGTAGGGCAAACAAGAGAGGCTTGACAAGGTTTTCTAAGATGCCTGGCATCGTTTCTTTCTAGTCAAGGCTTCCCATTTCAAAGAGCTTCGACCAAGCACATAATTTTGTTTTGATACTTAATGTGTGTTTATTTCAATTAGTTTTCATAAAAAGAATACATTCAGTGGAAAAAAAACTAGATAAATTTCAAAGTAATCTTTCTGGTTGATAGCTATTTTGTAACAATTTTCATCAATATACGCGGAAAACTGCATTGAGGGCGGCAAATTTAGTTTTTTGTCCCAAGCGGCAAAAAGTCGAGCGCCGCCACAGAAGTTTTGTGATTTTTTTATTCCCCTCTAATGAAAACTTGAACTTAGGGCTGGAGGCGTGTCATCGAGTTTTGTACAACCTTCTGCTTTTTTCAGCATCTGGCTATTAAAATAGCATCCTTTTCCCAGTCTTCTTGAGTATAACTTTAATGACACTCCGATAGTTTTCTATTGGTTGGAATTTCTGACATATTGGGGGTTAAACCCTTCTCAATTGCGTCTACGCCATTATTGCGATTCCGCTATTGTGCATTCTTACTTTACTTCGCCAAATCTGGCCATAACTTGACGCAGTCTCAACGGGGCCATATGGACAGTAATAGGCATATTTTTCAGACATTTCTTGATGTATAGGTCTGTCCATTTGAAGCATTCCAAATTAGCCTAAAACTCATTTTTGAAATGAGCCAATGTTTACCGAATTGTTGTTATTTAGATATGTATATAAACCATAAATTAAATTTTTTGGAGCGGATTTTATATTTCAACTTTTGAACATATTCATTTTTGCACTGATAGAATATATTCGTAAATCACTAAGAATTAGATTCGTGCAGAAAATTTTCATAAAATATACGAATTTTTCGTACATATAATGAATTGTTCGTAGTTCTATTGAAACACTTTAATTTTTTATTACGAGTTTTTCGTGAAAACCCGAAACGACTTTCGTTGGCTTATTACGAAGCAGCTTCATTCGGCAAACGAATTGTTCGCTGATATATACGAATATCATTGTAATATTTACGAGCACCATTCGTCAAACCGTCAACGTCAAAAAAGCTTTGATATGGAGTCATTGTTGCTATACGTCAGATGATTGTTGATCATTACGACGGTCTCGGTCTGATTATTTAGTAGCCGTATCCGTGTCCGCCGAATTCAGGAAGATTTCCTGAACCTCTTTCGCTTGATCCAGAATCCGGAGCAGTACGGAATCAGTTGAGCCATCGCAAACTGCTCGTTGGTTTTGAATGAAGAAGGTTGAGTTTTTCTCTGCCGGAGCAATGTCAAAACAATATGCTATTAAATACGAAAGCTAACATGAACGAAATGCATTCGTACGACCAACGAAGTCGTTCGTAATATACACAAACATTTATTGAAATTAACATTTTGCTTCATTCACAAAAAAAAAAATGTCGTTATCAACGATAACATTCGTGCTATGTACACTAAATAAATAAAATTTACGAAAACTTTTGTTCATCAAGCGTCCATTTCTTCACACCACAATCTTTCTAGTCCTCTGTAGAGGTGAGCAAGTTGAAAAATCGATTTTGCCAGATCGATCCTTTTGTTTAAAAAAAAACTCGTTGTTGCCAAACATCGATCTTAAAAGATCGATTTCTTTTCTAAGATAAACTAATGAATTCGTGCGACCAACAAAATCGGTCGTAATATACATACACGTTTATTAAAATAAACGAAACATTTCGTTTCATTCACGAAACATAATATTGTTATCAACGATAACATTCGTGCAATGTACACTAAATAAGTAAAATTTACGAAAACTTTCGTTCTTCAAGCGGCCATTACTTCACACCACAACCTTTCTAATCCTCAATAGAGGTGAGCAGGTTGAAACAAATTCGATTTTGCCAGATCGATCCTTTTGGTTAGTTAAAAAATCGTTGTTGTCAAAAATCGATCCTAAAATATCGATTGAAAAAATAATATGCTAATGAATACAAAAACATTCATAAGATGAACGAAATAAATTCGTGTGAGCAATAAAATCGTTCGAAATATACATAGACGTTCATTAGAATAAACGAAACATTTCGTTTCATTCACGAAAAATAATGTCGTTATTAACGATAACATTCGTGCAATGTAAACTAAATAAGTAAAATTTACGAAAACTTTCGTTTATCACGCGGCCATTTCTTCGTACCACAATAAAATCGATTTGTCTACATCGATTTTTTTAAATCAAAAAAAAAATCGATGTTGTCAAAGATCGATCCCAAATGATCGACTGAAAACAATAAGAGGCTAATATATACGAAAACCTCTCTAAAATAAACGTAAAAAAATCATGCCACCAACAGAGTATACATAAACGCTTATTAAAATAAACAAAACATTTCGTTTCATTCACGAAAAATAATGTCATTATCAACGATAAAAGTCGTGCAGTGTACATTAAATGTGTAAAATTTACGAAAGCTTTCGTTCACCAAGCAGACATTCTTGTTCATGAAATGAACGAAACCTACTATTTACAATGCACGAAAATACTTCGTTGCAGAAAACAACGAATGAATTCGTGCATTGCATGATCGATTTCATTATATTTACGAATTTATATTATCAGTGTGGTAGTGTTGAATCCCGCACTCGGTCAAGTCATCTTAATTTTCTCCTACTGTACTCTATAAGGTGCAATAGAATTTTCAATTCGTTCAAGTCATCCAATAATAAGCTAACATCCGCGAAACTAGGAATCGTTCAAACGCGAGCACATTTGTACCTTATTATTTGCACGTGTATCCCATAACCATAGGTATCCTCTTCTAGGATGTACAAGTGTCTGCCTTATAACTTCAGTATAATTAATGACGCAACTATCCAACAACAATTCATCCTAATTCCGGGTGAGGTGATTGTGTGTTTTTTCCCCTTTTTATCTTGTTAACCTCCGTACGAGTCCACGCGATTTATTATACCTTCCCAACCCAGTAACCGCTGACTGATGTAAAAAGAAGAACCCGAGATAATTGAGATTAGCAGTGCACGGTTCAGCTTAAGCCGCGTGTGCCCACGAGCAGGAATCTACCAGGAGATTATCGAACACATAAAAGTAGGTACCCTTCGTCTTCAACTCCTTTCCGAACGCATTGAATGGTGCATTATTGGTATTCATTATTTTTGCTCAAAAGGCAAGCTGTTCCGTCTCCGATAGTTTTGGAAGCGAGTCATCAAGTACATCATAAACTGAACGTGTGAGTTTTTCTATTCAGAACAATCCTGGATGGAGATGTTCAAAAAGTATTTGAAGCCGCTGATTTTACTGCTGCCATATCCTAGAAGACATTCTACTATGATAATGGGCTAAGCAGAGTCATTTGTGACATTCAACACTACTACTCGGCACCCTTGTACCATTCAGAAGCGTAACTTTTTGATCACCACAACTCATTTAGGCCGTTTGGCTCCCTTCTTGTGCCATTTTAACAGCACAATTTCCTCGATGAGCTTTCGAATTGTTCGCGAACTACTCGGTCTAGTCCCAGACTATGGACTTAGCCTATCTCATAGAGAATTCCCTGGTGAGAGAAGTTCTCCCGAAACCGAGCCAAACAGCCAGGTCAGTTCGGTGATTCCAGTGGAGCAAGGCGTCCGCTTCGCTGGTGCTCCAAAGACTCAACGCGATTTACTCAGTCAAGTCCCCGGCGGTGAATCTAGCTTACGCCGATGGGGAGCTCCCCAGCGAAAGAAGTTCTCCCGATACCGGTTCTGCTTTGATTTTCGTTATGTATCTCTCGTGCCAAACGGTAGGATGCCGTGGTTGGTCCGGCGATTCCAGGGGAAACGTGGCGTCCAGTTCGCTGGCGCCCCGGTTAAACATACCTGGTGCTCTGTCACTGTCTACTCGACTGGTCTCTGTCGGTGGATAGTGCTGTACGCACTCGCGACCCGAATGGCAATGAGACTGAACCTACTACTCAGTTTTACTCGATTCCGTTGTGTATCCAGCGCCGCAACGCTATAGCACTTTACTGTTGCTGACCAAAAAGCACCTCCGTTTTGTGGTAGGCAATCAGCAACTTCATTCCTTGCATTCACTTTAAACCCCTGTCGATCGCCTCCATCGCCAACATTTCCACCTCTTCCGACGTCTCTCCCAGTTCCATTATTACGATGTCGTCCGCGAACCCGACGATCTCTTCATCCCTAGGCAGCTTAAACATCGGCACACCGTTATACATCCAGTTCTCAAGATTAAGCCTTGCGGGACACCTGCCGTATTTCTAATCGATTTTTGCCTCATGTTTGTCTCATAAATCAGGACCCAGTTCTGGGAATAACTGCTTAGAATTCCAGGCAGGCAGCTATGGGCCCTCATTTTGTGCAGTGATTCCCAGCTTGCGCTATTGAACGCGTTTTTGACATCTATCTTTATCACGGCACAGTATTGAGTTCCTCTTTTTTTTTTCGCGCCATATCGAACCGTAGAATTGTCCTTCCGGCATCCGACCTAGTTTTTCGACAATCCGTTATCGCTTTCCATAAATAATTTAAACCTGTTATGGACCAAACTCTTCAAAAATTTCTCGAGCGTATACAGCAGGTCTATATGTGTATATGATAAAGGATCCTATGTGGGCTTACCTGGTTTAGGCAATGGCACTAACGGCTGTCTCTTCCATTAATCAGGAAGTGGTCCTAATCTAGAAACTTTTGAAGTACTTTTTCGAACATACCCGGGAGTGTCTGGATTGCCGTACTCATTGCGATGTTGGGGATTCCACCTGGTGCAGGCGCATTCTTCACCTTTAAACCCTTTGCTAATGTACGAGGTCCTGGTTAGAGCTTGTATCACTTCGGCATAGTCTCGCTCTACCTTGCCATACGGTATAATCGATCATACCATTGTTCGAAAAGAACTCTTCTAAGATTACCTTCAGATTATCATGGCACATTTCCAGAGGCGTCATGAACCCTCTGATCTTCCCAATGCTGCACGGTATGTGTCAGCACCTTGGCACAACACTTTGAAGTAAATCGATTTGTTTTACTTTATCTCACGTTTCAAGGCGGATCTTGCGGCGTGGAACACGCACCTCTCTGTCCGCTTCGGTGCTAGCTCTCTGAGCGTATCTTCTAGCTCTACGGCAGCTATCGCGGAGGACTCCGAGCTCCATATTCCTCCAGTACGCCGGACGCCGTTTGTTCGTTGGACATATTTTTCTTTGAATTGTGATGTCGCATGCTCTTACTAGCGTTTCTATTAACGCTTCCGCGTTCGTGTCAAAGGAGTCGCACGCTGCCTAAAGTGCTTCCACAAAGAGTTGTTAAGTGACTTCACCTTACACTCTCGCTCGTGGGATCTCGCCCTCTGTATTGCCACTTGGCATCGTTGGCCAAAACTGCACCGGATTCCCAGGTGGTCATTATCCATATAGTCTTCGCGGACTATCCAGTTCATGTTTGCTACTAAGGACAGGTTACAAAAGGTAGCGTGGATGATGGATTCCCGTCCTTTTCTTTGAAAGTTGTGCTGGGTCCCTCATTGCATAGTATAACATCCAGTTTGGCTAGAGCTTACAACAGCTATACCCTCATGTGTTGGTATGTCTACTCCACTCCACTGCCCAAGCAAAGAAAACTCCCTTGATGACCACCGGTCTTCATGGAACTGCTCTACCCTCTATCTAAGGGATGTGCAGCAGCTATATATAAAGATTCCATTAATTTTGGCAATCACGAAGCCTTCGTACGAGTTCGAGACCACTTTCCCTATGGGGTATCTTCCCATGACATGAATTGCAGCGATTCCTGTTATATCCGCCACCCAGTTACCGTCAGCGATAGGGATTAGATACGGTTCCGCAATAATTGCCACATAACACTTCGTTTCTGTTGTCGACTACCACAACAGTTGCTGTGCAGTGTCGGAATTGAAGTTTAACTGGATCACCTCCAACTCTTCTGGCTCTCCATCGCCTTTCTGTACGCTGGACATATGAAGCCTCCCATCATTTGGTCTTTCTCGTCCTCTTTTGTGCAGAGCATGCACTTGGGTAACTTCGTGCAATCTCTTGCAAAGCGTTCCTTCTCCCCACATTTTCTGCACAGATCAGATAATTCCCGCCTGGTTGCATTTGAAACATATCTTCATTTGTTTGGAAACTCTAGGAACATCCTTCAGTGAGCACACTGACCACCAATTCTTGTTTCGGCCTATTTCCAACAGTTTATTAGCTACGGTTGTGGAAAGCCGCACCGACGCCGTCTGTGTACCGCCGTACGCCTTTCTCATCCAGATTACCATTGATGTATCTCCCACATCACTTCTCAACTCATCTCCTGTTGTTATCTCGTCCAGATTCTTGCACTCAATCACTGTCTCGTGTGATGAAGCTCTTACGGTTGCTTGCTCGCCTAGCAACTTTTGAATGAGTGTCTTGAAGGTGACGCTCTTGATCATCGGGTCTTTTTCAGTTCGAAGAACATCCACTTTTTTGAGTGCGATTGGTTTTCACCACATTTTCTTCCAACTGCTTCAACGCTGGATCATCTCTCACTTTCTGAAGAAGCTCAGCGTACCTCATTCCTTCTATCATCTTGACGATTGATGCTTTGTCCCTATTTTTCCCGAAGGGCTTATGCATCTCTTTCTTTCTGCTTTTTTTTTGTTTTGCCTTCTCTTTTACGACTGTTCGCCAACTGCTTGCTTGTTTCCGATCGACTTCTTGCTCATTCTATGGTTTCGTCTTCTCTTCCTCCTTTTCAGGTACCTTCCTTTTCCGTGTCTCCGAACGTGGATTCTGAGAACTCTTCTGTCCTTTATGAACCCGTAGAACTCTTCTATTTTCTTCTTGAGCTTCACCGTGTTGGCCTTCCCCAGCTGCAGTCCTACTTGGAGTGTGCTATTACCTGTTTTTGGTGCAAACGTCAACACAAAGCCTGAAGCTCCTTAGAGGTTCTGCTACGTTCCATGACGCTTGTCACTAGTCGAACTCGAAGTGGACACCTGTTTCGATACTTGCAATTTCGCTAGTTTTCCGATTCTTGCGAACACGATCGCCTCTCCGCCCCTGCCGGTTTTGCCGTGGCACTGTCGGATTTTTACAGTAGCTCTTCCTCCAGCAAGCCTACCAATTATACATAAACCTCCGTATCTTCGCAGCCTCTTCCTCTCGGGACCGCCGTTGTGTATTACTTGGGCCTGCTGTGTGTATGTGTGTGTAATTTAAACTCACACAAAATTCTCAGAAATGGCTAAACCAATTTGCACAAACTTAATTTCAAATCAACGGTATAGCGCTCCTATACCCAGCTATTGAAATTTTAGTTGATCCGACTTCCGGTTCCGGAATTATGTGTTGAAGAGTTCGCAAATTCCTATATCAACTGGTAACACCATGATATCCGAATGCATATTAAAATAGGTGTAAAATTACCTGAATTTGTGGGTCTAGACAGCCAATGATCAATCAAAGTAGCTTTGACCACATTGCCCACCTATGACGGTTCTTTTAGCCCCTGGCAACTCGCCAAGTCCTTAATCTAATGACTCATCTATTTATATAAAACGGTATAATACCTCAAAGGTGAAAATTCTACTGAAATAGTCATCAAATTTATTACAATAGACATGACATTCGATCTGCAGAACTAGATCGCTGATACCTATTCATAGATTCATTGAATATTCACCCGCATCAAAACTTCCTGCCTGTGCTCTTTTATTAGTGAAAATATTTGTTTTTGTTTTGTGAACTTCAATCATGTTTTCCGCCATGTCATTACCAAATCGATTGTTTGTACAGGAACTAGTACACAACTTTAAGAACATGATTCCTAAAACCAAAGGTTGACTTATGATGTTATTCATAGATTTAGGAACATTAGCTCACAAAATCAAGTGATTCTGGATGCTTTCTCGTGTACCATTTCACGAAACTCGGAATTTTGTTTATGAATCAATACAATGCTCGTAAACTAATTCATGATTCTTAATATATTATTCACGATCCAATATCCGTGCTCGAGAAATAGTTTACAAAATCATCAAATATTATTCATCTATTCGTGAACTGGGTCAGGATTCCTAGTATAATAGTAGCAACTTATTCGTGGTCGTGAAATAGTTCACGAAACCATGAAACATTTTTCATGTATTCGTGAACTAGTTCACGGTTCCGAGTATAATATCCACGATATTCCATTCGTGCTCGTGAAATAGTTCACGAAATTATAGAATATTATTCATGCATTCGTGAACTGGTTCATGATTCCTAGTATTGTACTCTCGACCAACCATTCGTGGCCCTGAAATAGTTCACGAAATCATGAAATAGTAATGTTTTCGTGAACTGGTTCATGATTACTAGTATTATAGATACGGTTTATCATTCGTGGTCATAAAATAGTTCACGAAATCATAAAATATTATTCATGTATTCGTGAACTGGTTCATGATTCCTAGTACAATAGTCACGACTGACCATTCGTGCACATAAAATATTTCACAAAATCGTGATATATTTTTCATGGGTTCGTGAACTTGTTCATGATTCTTAGTACTTGACCTTGGATCTATCTTGCGCGCTTGTGATATTTAGAAGATATCCCCAATCATTTTCAATGTCATGCAACATGGTCATGAAATTCTCACGGGAGCTAGGGTAAAGACTTAATTTTCGCCTCATTAGGGAGGGTGCCACACTATTCTATTAATTACGCAGTCTACAGTCGATGAAATGCACATAAATAGGCATCAGTATCCTTGCTTCGTTCCCAAGAACCAATTTAATACCAAAAATGTCCTGTGAATGGGGAAATACTTCTGTTTGAGCGCCACGAAAACTCGAATCGATTGCTCCTATTTTCGCACTACCATATGGGCCAATGCGTTGAACAAAGATGGCAGACGCTGCTCTAACTAACGGCTTCAAATGGGTAGGGCGATAATAGAAATAGGGCGAAAATAGTCTCCACACCCTATGTCACAAAATCTAGAGTATTATTCGTAGAACCATTTTTGTTCCATGCACTATTCCATGAAATGTCATAGCTAGCGACCAGCAAGAGGCAAGAGCAGTAGATATAAGAAAACTGTTTGGACCTAGAACATCGTTATTCATTTGATATGGTTCAGTATGATGTCTCGACAGCAAAATAAAACTGCTCTGAGCACCAAAAATACATTATAGAGCTACAAATCGTGTTCGTGATATAGTTCATGGAACAAGATCCCGCTTATTAGTCACACATTTATAGTCCTGTTTATATTGTCGCGATATTCCGAGTACAGCAACCGATAATACCTAACTAAAATATAACAGATCGCGATAAGGCGAAGAGAAATTACGATTCATAATAAAACTGCTCATTTTATGCATATCAGTCACATCACTCCACGTGTCAAATTTGAAAGTAGGCTCTAGAATAAAATGTCATGATAACGTGCCAATAAATTACGAAAATCGTAATTAAGATCCTAAAATCAAGAACATAAATTATACTATTCGTGACAAATATATCAAAAATTGTGACTAAGATCCTGAAATCATGAACATAAATCACTCTACTCGTGATAGAAAAACCAAGATAACGTGAATAAAAATTACAAAAATCGACCCCGAAATCATAAATATAAAACACATTACTCGTGATGAATATGTCAAAAATCGTGACTAAGATGCTGAATTCATGAGCATAAATCACTCTGCTCGTGACTAAAATATCATGATAACGTTAATAGAAATTATGAAAATCGTGACAAAGATCCTGAAATTCTGAATATAATTCACATTACTCACACTAAATTCGTGACAAGTATCCTGAAATCATGAGCAGGAATCACTCTTCTCATAACTAAAATACCACGAAATAGAAATTATGAAAATTGTGATTAAGATCCTGCAAGTATGAACATAAATCATGCTACTCAGACTGAAAAATCCGATTGCAAACTCATGAATAAAATGACACGGTAACTTCATAGTAAATCACAAAAATCGCGAAAAGCTTCTGCAATCATGAACATCGTTTAACTGTCGGCTGTGTATTCCCAAATTGTGAACAAGGATCACAACAACAACTAAACATGCCCAGGAAACAACCACAGTAACCCTACCAAATATTTGAATGTAACATTCGACGCGAACTAGTTTTTTGGAAACACAAATAGTTTCATGAATACGAGGTTTATTATTCATAATTTCAGGAACTCACGGTTTTTGTAAATCCTTCAGTTCACGAAATCGTGATCTTGTTTTCATGAATTTATGAACGGATTTTTTTCCATGTGGCGACTAGGTTTCGTGTGCATCTTTTGGCGATTAAATCTCCAAGTGACTTGGATGTGACCGTGAATAAATCAAACTCACTCATAGTAGCGGTATATCAAGAGCGAAACGATTGAAAATTATCTGCACAAATATCTCTAGTCTCAGCGAGAACAGCAGATTAAATAAGTTACTTTCGAAATCGAAAGATTTTCATGTCAGTTCAATTAGAACTGCTAATGGTGAACACTCGTCTGACGAAGATGTAGTACTCAACTGTCTTTTTGGCAGACACTTTCCAGACTGTACGGAGCCAACGCTGACGACTGCCCCTGAGATCTTTTCAGGTGACTCTGATTCTTGAGTATTTGCTCGTAGAATTGTGAATCGATCAAATGGGCGATTGAAAGTTTTGCTGCGTATAAGTCTCCGGGACAAGATGGAATCATTCCAGTTCTGCTACAAAGAGGATATAAAGACTTCAAGCATATTTTGTAAAATGTTCTTTCGTTAGTATTGCAACAAGATTCATTCCATTGGCGTGTACTGCCTATAATCGCAAGTCAGTCCCATGTAGATAGGGATCCCATAGAACATGGGACTGACTTGCGATTATGGGCAGTGTAATAATTGTAAAATTCATTCCCAAAGGTAATGCGGCTAACCTATGAGGAGGCAAACAGATTAAGACCGATCAGTCTGACCTTCTTCCTTCTCAAATCAGTGAAACGTGGACCACTAAATTCGGGATGGTAAATTGGGCGAGCACCCGCTGCATGCAATGCAACATGCATATTAGCGAGGAGATTCTCAGGAAGATTCGATTCATTGTCGGTAAAAGTCAAAAACATTTTTTTTAAAATTTGGTCTTAAAACTGCATTTTTGCCTTTCTCATATAGAAAGGTTATGCAATCACTCTGAAAACCGTCAACCTAATCCAGGCCATTTTTTGACTGGCATAAGGTTTCTTGATTTCAACAGGGGCGTAGTTGAGGGTATACGGAGATTGGTTATCCCCCCTTCTACTGTTACTCCCCTTCGTTTAAATCACCCCTCAGACCATCACCCCATCCAGCCCTCATCCCCCCCCCCCTCTCAACCCCATCATCTTTAAACCACCACTTTATCGCAAAGCATACCAAATTAAGCTGGGGAGTCGTTCGTTCGTGGGATTTTCGCCTTCCTTACACATCCACTCCCGCATGACAAAATGAGTTAGCAAGCGGATAACATTGAACTAATGCTGATTAGGCTAATAAAGTATGATATTTTTTGTTTCAAGTGTTTCACCGTCGACACAAAGCTCATCAAGTTCGTGGTTGGCAAGACATTGTGTATAAGTGCAAAGTGTACTAAGAATGTAATAGACATTTCCACAATCATGTTGAACATAACCAGCCCCCGGACCTATTTTAGAGAAATGAGAAAGGCATAATTGCACAGCTAGGTGGATTAAAACAGGTTTTCTATTTTAAGATAAATTTAGTTTGCACTCTTTACTTACATACATGATATAACTTCCGTTTTTGTACCTAAAATTGTTTATTTAGTTCTCAAAATTATATTGTTTCTGTGACATTGTTTGACATAGGAACTAGGACCCAGTGGATCAATTCTTGGTCGGATTTCTCCAAAGAAAGATTAAATTACTGGAATAAAATAGAACTTCCCAGTGAATCACGGCCAATCAAATGAAATGTTTGTTGGTGGAATCAATTTAAATGGTAGAAGTAGAAAATTTTTACTGTGCAGGATAAGTTAGTTCCAGGTAAGCTCCCTTTTACGTGTTAAGAAATTTAATTGTAATTATCTAAACGTGTATACGGATGTAAACAATATTTACTTTAAATTGCGCATCTAAACAGGAGTACTCATTGTAAGAATTCGTTTCCCGCGTGGATTACAATAGCATATTATTTGTGTGCCAAACTTGGCGGTAATTCAAAAAGTAATAGCCAGTACGTGAACATATAGGCGAGACTGGGAATGTGGTATCATCGCACCATTTGGTCAATGGGTTTTGTGTGAATCGTACAACTGAAATTCTCTTGGATTGACATTCAATCAAGAAGCAACCTGTGTCTCTAATCATTGAATCTCATCTCAGATCAATGTTACTTTCGATTATCTATTCAAGACACGTAACAAAACTGAACCAAAGCAGTTGCAATTCTAATCGAAGGTCTAAATTCTCCATTACCGAAAAAATCAGCTAACCAAGAGCGCATACTAATCTCCGAAACTGATCACCCCCAGCTGTGGCGCTCAAGGAAGAATTGGCCAACCGTTGACCGCATACCGCCTCCAGAAGCCACTGCGCGCTATTCAGTAGAGGTGACGTCGCTCGCATACTTATCAAAAGTACATCCTCGGCTATTAGTGCCCGCTCGTTCGCGCAACAAACTTCTAGGCGGCGGCGAAAGGAAAATCGGTTTTAGCTTCTATCTCAGGGGCGGAGGAAGAAGACGCATTGCACTTGTCGGTCGGTGGTGCGCTCAACTTCTCGCAGATGATTGGATGAATGGAATAGGCGGCAGGCAGGTGGTAGACCCCAGAAGCCAAGTAGCATGATGCGGATCACTCTCGGTTTTACTTGTTGGGGGCCTAACTGCATGGGTGGTGGCATCGTGGTGTTTTTTTATCATATGATTGTCTTCTCTCCTTTATTTTAGCTAGGGGTTGGTTGGGCAGCAAGTGGGTTATGTTTTTGCACTCGCTTTAATATAAAAGCCACGAGAGTTCTTAACCGCCGGTACAGTTTGGATCGATAAGCCAACCCAAGTGTGCGTCTGAATAGAATAGTTTTGCCGGTTGTTTGGTGGATCCGTTTGTTTTTTCGAGTACCATGCTCAAGGTGTGTAATTTTATCTGCGTTTGATATCTGTGTCAGTTTTTATGATTGCAAATGGTAAAACTGAAAAGTGAATGATGCGGCTTTTGCGGTTTATTATCGTGATTGATTCTTGCAAAATATTGTGTTTTGGTAGTTTTGTCTAGAATTAAGTCAAACATATTGATAAACTGTGAAGATGTTCTGTGAATTCTTTGTAGTACCACAATGAAGAGAGTGGAGATTTTTCCTAGTGATTTATTTGCGCAAGTTTAGTCAGATAAGCAATATTCGACTTCTTATATCTGGAACTATTAAACAAATGGTTTACATTGAATTCCATTGCTGCTGAAATGAAAATTAAACGAACCTGTTAGGTTTTTTTTGTTATTTTCTCTTGTTTCCAAAACTTATAGAAACGTTTTCATTAATTCATTCATTAATAAGCATATTTAGTTCATCATTCTCTTGAATAATATCTGATTGTAATATTGCCGTCAATTTTATCGAATTTTGGGGTGAAACCGTAAACCTTGCACTGAGATCTGAATTAACTTTAGTAACTATTAAAGCTTTCAAATAATTGAAAATAATTCAGATTTGCAGAATAATAATGAACAATTCAAGAAATACAAGGAACATTTTTCAACACATAGTACAAAAAAACAATACAATAACGCTTCTTTAATATTCGTTCAAGTAAAAGTTCTAAATTAGGAACTGGCAGAAGAGAAGGTTAACATAGCGTACATATGCGATGAAATTGGCAGGTTAAGCAATCCCCAACGATCTTGAAAGATACAATTCCAAATCCAAGATGCGCTTTAATTTTGTATGCACGGCGGTAACAGATTTATAACAGGTTTTGTTTTAAATTATACTCAAATGATGGCACGAATAGATTGTTTCAAATTGTTTAAAAATGTGTTACAAAATCCAAGCCTTCCAACTGAGAAAAAGATTAGTAACAAAAAAGGGAAGCAATCTTCTAAGTGCAAATTACCCCTTTAAGCAACTTTTCAAATATTCGGAGTACAATCGGTAACGTCGTGTTTCAGTTCTTTTATGAACAGTTTTAAAGAACGCTTGCCATTTTAGAACAAATTTGCATCTCAGCATTGTGTACAGCCTAAAGCCAAATGATGCATAGTATGAATCAGAGATAATAATACAGTAGATACAGAAGAGTGGCTCGGGTCTGGTATGCTTTAGAAGCATAGGAGTGGTTAAGCTTCGAAACTTAATTGAATACAGGTTTTCCTTTTTGTAAATTGTAATTATTCATTACGTTTGTTTTTCGTCTTATGAATTCATAGATTATTGAGATCATCAGATAAATGAATTAGTCACTTTTCATTATCTTTCAATGTCTTAACATCCGGAAACCTGATTCATAAGTACAGTAGGATTCCGTTTTGGCAACAATTTTAATTTTTCCAGATACCAAAACCGGAACAGTGACAAAAATGCACGTTTATTTTTAAAGTTTAGATTTTTAATTTAGGGCTTCAAAAATGTTTCAAGGATTTTTAAGCATATGTGAAATGGAATGAAATGAAAGAAAAAAGTAGAATTCTCACAAACTTCGCACACTTCTCGAGTGCAATGCCCCTCATTACGGAAGTGTGAAATATCATTTAAATCGAATCACTTTTCTGCGGCCCACTAGACGTCAAAACTCAAACAATTCACTACATGGTAGTGTTGATTTCGCTCATGGGGTTATCTCTTATTTTTGAAAATTAATGAACAATTTTGTTTAAAAAACACAGCTCTTTTAACAAACAAATAAATTTATTATTTCTCAATAACTAATCAATCATTGATCTCAATCGTTCAAATGGAATCGAAAGATTGAAAACCGAATTGCAATACTTGAAGATATTTAGGTTTGAAGAAAACCATTTTGGTGTAAAAATCACTTGCAACTGTCCAAATAAAAAGAATTGAAACATCAGTGCTATGGTAAACATGTGTTTCAATGAAAGTTCCAAAAATCTCTAGAACAATGCATTTGCGAGAAATTGACACATCGAAGGATAATATAAGCCACCCGATTTTTTAAGAGCCACCCTACCTCAAATCTTAAAAGAATCTTCACAAATTAATAAATATAGAAAGCCTTGTTTATTCAGCAAACTTATTTCAATTTATTTGTGTTATTTAGGACATTGCGCAGGTAAACTTCACACTTCTAAACAGTTGAAACTTCGACCATCCTATCCACAAGGAGCACCCTAATTCCATCCATTTGAAAAAAATCGCAAAAGATGCTAATAAATTTGCCAAAGACATCATGGAGCTAAAACAAATTATTTGGGGGCTATCAGTTTTGTATTCCTACATACGGCTTTAGGACGCACTATAGTCAGCTTTCGATACGTACTGAAAATTTAGTGCCAAATTTGTAGTGACGTAATAATCAAAAGAGAAAGTGGCTCGCAATGTTACTAAGGTTCTATTGAAATTTTTCTCCAGAGCTAGTCTTATTATGCAGTGTAGCGCATTCCTCTGTACTTGACTCTTAAAGTGCACAGACTCTGTGTCTTACTATACTAACTGATTTCGTCAGACACTAGTTACACTGTTTCCAGTTATATTATACATAAATAATACATTACTATACTCATTGTAATCATTAAATATAACACGTATAGTGTAAAATATAGCTAACCCTTACATGCATAACGCTGTTTTAAAACAACATTTGCGAAAAGCATCTCAAAATTATCACAGTAATATAATGAAACTATGAGACAATTTTCACAAAATTTAAAAAAAAACAAAAAGATTTGCGCCTTTGAGGGTTATTATGACTCCAATGTTTGCAAATAAAGTCAAATATGATATCAATTGACACAGAAAAATATCTATTGGACATTTTTAAATGACTTATTATGTACCCATTTGCTGCCAAAATCGGAGTGTGCCAAAAAGGGAGCATGTCAAAAACAAAATCTTACTGTACAATGAGTAGCCAAAATAAATTCTCTATTCTCTATAAGAATGACAAAAGAATCGAGAACTACGTAATTTTAATTTACCAAAATTCGATAAAATCATTTTTTGCGAAATTCAAGCTGCGGGAATCCACAGCTGGGAGGCGATGTTTTCAATTTTCGTTTTGCATTTCTTATAAAAGAAATGTATAGAATTCGCTCAAACTTTAAAGATGTTTTTAGAGGCACGGAGGGCCGAGTCTTATATACCGATCGACTCAGCTCGACGATTTGGGACAATGTCTGTGTGTGTAAGTAATGGTCAAACTCTTATTCGTGTTTATCAGCAATGGTTGAACCGATCTTATCCGAACCAATTTTAAATGAAAGACCCAGACCCATCACCCAGACAGTACGCTATTAATTTGTTTTTGATTCTGATGTTTAGTTTCCTAGATATAAATGTTTGAATGTGTAGATTGGGCGTTTTATCCAGTTTTTTTTTTTAAATTGAAACCTGAAATTGACGAAATAGATGAACACTTTATATATATTTAGACAGCCTATATAAATATCTTACGAACGAACTATTGATTGTTGAAATTGGACTATTATCAAAAGAGATATTTAACATTAAATACGTATGAAAGATTTTTATCATTTCCCATAGCTAGAAATAAGACCAAAAACATGCAATCTATTATCAACGCCAAAACGGCTAATTTTTGGTCAATAGTATCTTCGGAGAACTTAACGAATGCAATCTGCTCTTTCTTTTGTTACTAGGATTTTACTGATTAATCCCCCTACGAGTGAGATACTTTCATAAATTTTCTTGGAAGTGACTGGACTGAAGTGATGCCTTCAGCAAATTTGTAGCTCTTACTTTTGCGAATAACTTTACTGAAGACATCAAATATATATATTTTGAGTACTTTAAAAGTTATAGCTTTTTGTTTGTGGATTACCGCCTATTTATTGTTTAATACAGTAATAATCCATTTAAATAAGCCAAATATCATTTCGATAAAACGAAATTCGTATTTAATTTTTCTATCTACAAATGCTAGAAATAACCACCGAACAATTTCAAGTTGCCGAGATGGAACTTGATCACTTATCAGTTATATTTTCACTTGCGCGACCCTTTTGACTGCAAATTTTCTAACTTATAACCAATCGAATCGATCTGAAACATATCTCGGAAAATGAAAAGCGATATAAATAACTCTAAGCAATGGCACATCGAAGCGAGGAGGCCTTGGGATCTACACCCACCCTACTCACCCAAAGAAATTTATTCATGCTTACTAATTTAATTCAACATCACAATAATAGTTATCTGACCAGTACATTGATTAATTATTGTTTTAATCATCATGAGGACTTTTGAAAAATTGTGGGAATGGGATCCCGATGTGTAACAGATCTCACACTTGTCTAATCACATCAATATCAAATACCTGCATGAAAACATGCCAATAGAAACTCATTCCGGTGTTCTGAAATCAATCTTCAGATTTCCGGATGTATCGAAATATGGATTGAGGTCAATTTTTTGAATAGGAAGCGAAGTTGGAATTGATCGAATGTTTATGAAACACCGACAAATTGTATAACTTTCAACATTTGCTGAACATGTTTTTATTTTGGAAACGCGTAAAGTTGAGATGAAAAGATAATATGATTAATAACGAGGATGACACTTTCCGAAAGTAGAGGAATATTTATGAAAAATTGTGTTTTCCGTTCGACTCTAAAAGGTCCCGATCGATTTTTATGAGCATTTGATTTTTCTGTTGTGTTATCAATTATATGAATAGGTAAAATAAATGTTCGAAAACAGTAATTTAACCACAATGGGCATTTACACGTTAACTTGTTGCATAACATACTAGGGAACACAATCATCTATAGATCAGTACTAAAAATTCAATGAAAAGTGTTGGCGCCAAATGCAACACATAAATATAATCGTCTAAATTTATGAGTTTGAACCCTAAAATAATGTTTTTACACTCTGTGCGTTAAATAATTATTGAACACACACATGTTTATGGTGAGACAGCCTAGATTATTGATGGAGACAGAAAAGTAATGAAATAAACAGAAGGTGGAAAAAACCGCAACCGCGAAACTCGCCAGTGTTTATAATCGCAAAATTTGTGTTTTAGATTCCGTTCCGAAACATCGCGACCAATTGCGGAGGTTCAGTATCTCCGATGAATTTTACAAACGTTAAACAGCACATCATCTGATAAAATAATTTTGGTGTTATATCGTTCAAAAAGTATTTATGGATGATGAGGGGAGGGTAGTGTGATATAAGGGGCTTAACCTCTCGCAGCACTAATTTAGCCACGCCCATGTTAATATCCAGAAAATCTATTAATAAATTAGAGCGATTAGGTTTATGATTTTCAAAGTAATGGAATAACCTTTCTGTATCAGAATGGAAAAATGTGCCAAATCAATTCAAAAAAGTCAAACTTCCTCGACTTTTAGTGAACTTTGATGACATTTGGCATCAAAATTGCAAATCCGTTTTTCGCAATTTCCTTTAACTCCCCTAATTGAACATTTTTTAGTTCCTGCTTATATAGGATCAATAGCCGTCGTAGGTGGCTAATGTGGTCAAAACGACTTTGGTTAGTCATTATTGGTCCAGGCTAGCAATGCACACATTTCAATATATTTTGCATTATTTTGATATCACGGTGGTTTATATAGCCGCACTCTTTAACTAACTCCAAAATAATATAATAGGGTATGTCCCGGGTTGTAGGTCGGTACGTCACCCGCCCTTTTCAATATTTGCGTTTTGCTAGCACTGTGGAACTTTGGATAGCGTCACGTCTTAACATAGGGGAAGATGGGATAAAACTAAGGAAATATGATCATAACTCAACAATAGAAACATAAATCGGAAGAATTAAATTAATGATATCGTTTAGCCAACAATTTCGTCTGTAATCACAATTATAACGCTTGCAAAATATTCAACTACATTAAAATAATTCAATTCTTCAAAATCAATAAAAATTACCTTTTGAAAAATAAGCGGGACAAAACGCACCTGTGCGGGAGCACAATGCACCACAACAACGAGGCACTACAACCATGTCTAAAAGCAAAAGGTCTGGCAGATGATTGTACCTATCACCAATACGCAGAAGAAATGTTTAATAGTGTATGTGATTTTTCCGTTTGTTTACATCACCGATAGCAAAAGTGGAAGGTGCTGACGTCACTCCGTGTGTTTTGATTAATGTTCGCCTGCTGCCATTTTGGAACTCAATGACGTCATCACTGGTTGCTTCGGGATTGTTTACCTTTTTTGCGTTACTAGCACAGGCAAATCCCTTTATCTGCCAGACCTTTTAATTTATGTCATTGGCACTACAAGAATGGGCAGGATTACAGACACTTTATACACAGACTAGCGAAATGTCAAAAATTGCAGCCAAACGGACTGTGCAAGAGGAAGCCCATGCAAAGCTTATGGGAGCTTCCGTGATGCCAGTTTACATCCATGGTTGCTAGTTTTACTGTTTTTCTCTTTGCTAGTCTGTTATATAAAGTGTCTGTAGGCAGGATGCACCGCAACAACGGGGCAGAATGCTCACTGAACAAACAAGTAGTTTTGTTTTCGGACGGGAATCGCAAAAGTGTGTCAATAAGTAGCCTTAGGTTATGCAATCAGTAGATTTTCAGAACGATTTTTCTGTTTTCGATTAAAAAATAAGCAAAATGAAAGAAGAGGGCATTTTGCCCCGATGGAGCAGAGATATAAACTTAACAAAAAATGAACTGTTTAGTAGATTTTTCATATAAAGTGCGATAGAATAATGAACAAGAGTGTAAATATAACTGGAATGTACTGATATAATAGTTAAACAGCATTTATAAGAGCTGAAAATCCTTGTTGCACGAGCTACAATAATTACATGATAAGAGCACTTACAGATTTTTGTTAATTTCACGAACTGCTATTGATGTACGGTTATCAAACTTTGACAGTGTATATTTACTTTGACGGACTTCTGACTGGTGTTACTCTTTTATAGAAATTTTCAACAGTTTTCGATATATGCTAGGGGTGCATTTTGCCCCGGGAGTGAAATTTCCCTACTCCAAATAAACATGGTGTTGAAAGATCAGAGCAAAAGTGATTTTACATATTTCAGAGATTGGTTTTTCCCCGTTAAATCATCGAAAGACGGGGAGTAAAATATGCAAAAACTGAGAATTAGAGGCGCACAAAAAGGGTTATGTGATATCATCGAGTGGAAATGATTATTTTTTGGATGTATTGAAGATACATATCGAGTTGAAATAACTATTTTTGGATGTATTGAAGATACATATTGATGGGTGTTGATGAGAAAATCGTATTTTTATGAAAAATTACGGGTACTCCTAATAATAAAAAATTTCCCATTAAAATCATTTGTTTAGCAGTTCACAAAGATATGTGCCAGTTGAAGATTACTCGGCTACAAGGAGAATGTTTCAAGTGTCTGCGAAGAAACATGAATCCAGCAAATATAATATTTGCAAGGATAATTTTGATGCATATCTTTTTGATAAATCCACTTATTTGGCAGAAATCTCAATCAGCAATTTTCTAAAAGCTGTAAAGAGTTGTAATCCCAAAAATGGCACACGATGCGTTTCGATCTCGTTGTTATTTCTGTAAAAACTAATAGAGGAAGGTAGTCCAAGTCGGACACTGTGGGTAAGATGGACAACTTGCGCTTCTCACAAACTGAAAAAATCCGTTAAAATTTACTGAGACTACATGATTTTTAGAAGATTTCAAATGATTCTGGAAGATAGGACTGCTATTATCTAATACGCGGGAATTATCAGATATTTAAGCAAAGCATTTTTTTTTTCTTAAAAGCAATGGATATAATTTTTTGATGACAGAAAATAACGATTCAAACCTGACCTCGGGAAGAATTTTTAGCTTGACATGATGTAGGGTAAAATGCCTATATTTACCATACTAAGGAGGGCTCCTCACTAACTCATTTATTTCTCGGCCCACAATCAATGGAATGCGTAAAAATTGACATTAACAATTTTGCTTCGTTGTTAAGAACCAAGATAATAACACAAATGCGCTGAAACCCGTAAAATTATCGTGTATGTGCGCAACGAAAACTCAAATCGAGTGCTCCTATTGTCGCGCTACTATTTGACTCAATGTGTTGAACAAAGATGGCAGGCGCTGCTCTAACCAACGACTTCAAATGGGTAGGGTGATAATAGAAACATGGCGAAAATGAGCTCATCACCCTACTAGTTATTTAGAACTTGGCTGTTAAAAAAAACAGAAATTTTATATTTTTATATTTTTATATTTATTACGCAATCACAAAGCAAAATACGGTTAAATTGTATACCTTTAGGGTAACTTTTACTATAGCAACATTGTGATGTTCCGACAGAAAACAAAATTTATTGGTTGAGAAGCGTCTCCGTCTCTACCCTTGTCCTATGTTTATCTTTACGATGCCCCATGCCCATCTTACTCATCCCAGTTTTGAACTGACGCATCCATACAAAACTAACAATAAAGACAATTCCCCTTCATCATTATATTCTACGGAAGCGATTAGAAGAAGTAACATCTTTCGTTTTCCTATGACAAGACGAAATTCAATCTCGTTTTAATTTAAAATCAGCATTTTTTTATCCTTATTCTTATTTTCAAAAGAAGAAATTATAACAATGTTCATGATAAAATGCAACCATGCCAATATGCCAATACCAATAGTGCTTCAGTCTTCCAATATCGTTTGCCAAGCACTATGTTCAATATCGAAGGGACTGATGTCATTTTAAGGGGGAGGGGGGTCTGAGTAAAGGGTTACAGCGTGAAAAAAAAAATTTTTTTGCAGTACTTTTCAGAAATTTGGATGAAGCGAATCGATCGAAACTTTTGTTTATTTATATGAAATAAATCGGTTAAGTATTTTTGTATTTGAATGGCAGTTAACACCGCAAATCGTGTTTATTTCCAGGGAAGGTCCACAAAAAGCTTCGTCACCAAGCCCGCTAGTTGCTATTTTTGCATAGAAAAATTAGAGAATGTTATTGAAATGGTGCAGTATAATATACAGAAATTTCGATCAATTCGCTCAATCCAAATTTCTTGAAAATTCGCCAAAAAAAATTTTTTTTCACGTTGAAACCCTTAACCACTCCCCCCTTAAGCGAAAACGAATGCGCGGAATAAATTAAATTTACACGCATGCTTTGTCGTAGACCGTTATCTCTTATTTCCGTTTTCGCTATGTTCTGGTGGTTCAGACAGTAGGGTCGCATTTTCGCCTAAGTTTTGGTAATTTAGAAAAACATTTTCATCTCTGCTTCTGTATCACCGGGAAGTCAGTCCTGATTAATCGTTTTAACCGTCAAGTGAGTCTGTTAGCAACTCAAGGAATGCATTAAGGGAAAAAAGATTTCTACATGACCTAAGTTACATTGAGAGCCTCTCTTTGATACATTATCTTTTGATTATTACGGTGACTTAAAACTTTTTGATCATGCTGGACCTTTATGCTGCCGGTTTCCTTCCTGCTTATATCTTGCGACGAAACAAAATCTGATTGCACATGAAACACAATACAATTCAGCGGAGCTAATGATAATTTCACGATAAGAACGGTGATGGAGTCGCGATTTTTCGGAGCGGAATCTAAAACACAAATTTTGCGATTATAAACACTGGCGGGTTTCGCGGTTGCGGTTTTTTTTCACCTTCTGTTTATTTTATTACTTTTCTGTCTCCATCAATAATCTAGACTCTCTCACCATAAACATGTGTGTGTTCAATGATTATTTAACGCACAGAGTGTAGAAACATTATTTTTAGGGTTCAAACTCATAAATTTAAACGATTATATTTATGTGTTGCATTTGGCGCCAACACTTTTCATTAAATTTTTAATACTGATCGATAGATGATTGTGTTCCCTAGCATGTTATGCAAGAAGTTAAGGTGTAAATGCCCAAGTTATTAACAGAAGAGAAAGTAAACAAAGAGATTCTCTCCATTTTTGCGCTCACGGTTTGTTTAATCTAATTTTGTATGACGTACCTAATTGGGCTTTACAAGTTTACAAATTATTGAACATTGCTTGTGATACGCGCGGTGTGCTTCTGTTGGTTATTTTCGTGATGGGTTTCCTATTTAAATGTTGACTTTTCAATATTGTCACTGTTTGTTTCTCCGAAGAAGGCGCAGATGTTCAAAACGTTGGTATTAAACGAAATTATTTTATTATGGCCAAATAATTGAAGTGAGTTGTTAGATTTCTTCACAATAATTTGTGTGTAACATGAGGTTCTTTTCTTTCAGAGTGGACGACCATGTCCCAAATAACTCTGTAAAGACGCTTGCTAACACAAAACATTCATTTGGAAGAGATGCATTTTAGAAGATATCCGTTTGTTAGGGGATTGGGAATCACACCCCAGGCGGGCTGCGTACACAGTAATTGGTTCACCAGCTCACACCAAAAAATAATGAAATTTAAACGACATGTAAATCAATACGAATGTAAACATACAAAGATTGAATCAAAAATTTGATTGAAAATTACGTTAAAATCAATTGGAGCATCAAACAACATACAATTTTACGCTTTCATTCGTGTAATATTACATGTCGTTCATTTTACAGCAGTATTCGAGTAGAAGTACATTGAAGTGGATTGGTTTTCCGTTTAAAGAAACTGTAATTTTCAATCCACGTGTATAATTATAAGAAAATTCGTAGAAGAAAGCACGATAAGTCGTGTGTATTTATGGTGGAACTTCATTTTACATTTATATTCATGCTCCAAATATGTGCATGAAAATGAACTTAAAATTACAAAATATTTTTTTCTGTGCTTCTCTATGCCTATTGTTGCAATTGACGAAACATTTATAAGTTTTTGCTTTGATTCTGTGAATGCATTGCTTTCCTAGCTTTTTTCAAATGAAGAAGCAAAGTCTAAACATAGAGCAAAACATTAATATTACGTTTAACATAAAAAACATCGCGACTATTGTTCTGTCTGCTATGTAATGAAATTTTGATGTATAAAATATTGCTTGTTTTTCAATGCAAATAAACCAATGAATTGTGAACGACCCACATTTTTACATGTTCTCACATGTAAATTTATGTGAATTTCGATGCTTCTTATATGCGAATATAAAGTCTTCTAATCAAGAAATCATGAAGACGAAAATTGATTTCGCCAATCGACTGCTTCCAAGATATTAATCGATACTATTTCGTGCTATTTTTTCCAGTTTACCATTCTGGCTAGCTGCCTGGTAGCGGCCGCAGTCTGCTCGAATGATCTGCAGGGAGCCGAAAGCGGTTGGAGTGGCTGGAGCTCCGGCGGTGGAGGCGGCGGTTATGGTGGCGGCCATGGAGGTGGTAAAGTAATCATCCTCTCATCCGGTTCTGGAGGTGGATGGCCATCGTCCAGTGGTGGGTGGAGCCAAGGTGGTAGCTCCGGTTGGCCCAAGAGTGGTGGTTCTGGATGGTCCAGTGGAGGCTCGGGATGGCCACAGGGTGGTTCTGGGTGGAGTCAGGGCGGCGGAGGATGGTCCAATGGTGGAGGATACGCCAAGTCTTACAGTAATAGCAACTCTATCAGCCATGGATCTGGACGCAGCATCGGTGGTGGTTGGCCATCCGGTGGATCCAGTGGATGGTCATCTGGAGTATCTGCGTGGCCATCAAGTAATTCCGGCTGGTCTGGTAGCAGTGGAGGCTGGAGCAAGGGAGGCAGCAGTGGTTGGCCAAGCTCATCGGGATGGAGCTCCGGTGGAGCTGGAAAGGGTTGGAGCTCGGGAGGTTATGGTGGCGGCAGTGGAGGTAATGGTTCATCATCAAATGCTTGACAAAATCGATGCGAATATATTTTTATATAATCCAAAGGTTACGGAAGCGGCAGTGGCTGGGCTACTGGAGGCAGCATTGGAGGACATTCTGGTGGGTGGAATTCTGGTGGCTCATCAGGCTGGAAAAGCTGGTAAAGCTTGACACGACCTTCTGAGCATTATGATCGCCTGTGTTCAACTAAAAAATAACAATTCAACTGTAAAAATGTACAACGACTTCTCCCTCTCAATATATATGTAAATAAACTTTCTGAAGGTAATCTATCAGTAATAATCATTTCGTCATAATCACAATCTTTAAGGCAAGCACTGAACGCTAACCGCTGACTTACTCCTAATACATCACTTAAATCACGGTAAACAAATTTGAACTATTTTACTCAAAATAAAGCGTGTAAGGTACATCCAAAACAAAAATTTCTTGCATTACTTGCACACGACAATCACTTGCAATTACTGTTAGCCTCTCTTGCAGTCTCTCGAGCCAAAGTTCCTTACAGTTTTGTAGTTGTATGAAATCAGTTTATCTCTTGCCATCACATTTGCGCCTATTCTGATTGTTATAGCAACGGAAGGCGAGTTTTTATTTTCCGTCTGTTTTTATTCATTCCTGACCAGCATCGTTTAACGCAACGGTTCTAGGTCAATATTTTGTTTTGCCTTTCTCATATAGAAAGTTTATGCAATTGCTCTAAAAATCGTCAACCTAATCCCGCCCTGGAGGGCCGAATGTCATATGCCATTCGACTCAGTTCGTCGAGATCGGAAAATGTATGTGTGTGTGTATGTATGTGTGTATGTGAAAAAAAAATGTTACCTCTGTTTCTCAGAGATGGCTGGACCGATTTGCACGAACTTAGTCTCAAATGAAAGGTACAACCTTCCCATCGGCTGCTATTGAATTTTTTGTTGATTGGACATCTGGTTCCGGAATTACGGGTTTAAGAGTGCGACCACACAGAAAATTCCCATATAAACTGAAATGAAAAATTCTCAAAGGGGGGAGTAAGGGAAAATTTGAAAATCGAATTTGTAGTTTGGATGCCAATTGACTTTAACATGCATGAAACGTTGAGATTTGATGTAATCTCGCAAAAAAATTTTTGACGAACATTGACTTTTTTGACTTTGGCACATTTTTTCCTTTCTCATATAGAAAGGTTATGCAATCGCTCTATAAATCGTCATCCTACTCCCTTTTTTGGCTTGTATTGGCTTATGTAGGAGTATGTAGTAAGGAGTTGCTACTTTTAAATTATAGCTAGTTTAAATTTCTTAACGGATCTTCCTCCTTGATCCGCCGTTGGTTTCAAGCGTTGTTTAAGTGTCGACCAAGGGGTGAGTCGCTTAGAACAATGTGCCATACACACTGTATCACCTACGATAACAGGATATAAGATTACGATTCACAGTAATACACAATCATTTCACTCGTTACCACAATGTGTAGCACAATGAGTCACACTTTTGACAACTCAAAAACTCTCAACAAAGTGTAGTTGAATAATCGCACAGCAACCATTGTTTTTGTTTTACTGAACATCATGGCACATCGTGGCACATTGCGGCACAAGCTACCACGCTGTTTGTTTGTGAGCGCAATTCGATTTGTGTTAAGCGACTCACCCCTTTGTGTTGACACATAGTATCTCAAAATCATGGCAGTCGATCCATTGTATGTACTATGTGCAAATCGTACTGAATATGTAATATAGACTTCCACCATTGTACTGAACATAACCAGCTATGGAATCGTTGGACAAAGACTATTTAATTGAATGTCACAACTTTATCGATTTTTTTATTGGAAGCATTGTATCGTTTCACTGAATGTATTGTAGCAGTGGGATCGAAACAGTATCGATATCGGATGGAAGAAAATACTATAATTTCGATAGTACAGTTGTACAGTTGTGAAGTAACCTACACATATTGTATTTAATAAAAGTTGTAACTATTTTATGGACTATGAAAAACAGTGCATTATGTAAAAAAGAAAGATGCAGTTAGAAATAAATTGCAAAATGTACTGTTTAATATCATATTTAATATATTGATTGTCCGTTTGTATATATCGATGTTTAGGGCCGGATAATGGACAGGACCGAGGATGCCGCTGTCTGAGGTCCCCAAAAGATTACAATAAAACAAAATTTCTAGAGAAAAACCTTTTATTGTTTGGAGAACTTTATATTCTTCATTTTTGTAATTTTTTCCCTTCATTGGATACTTAATATGATAGAGCCAGCAGACCGGAAAAATATTTTTATTGCAATATTTTTTCTTGTTTTTCTATAAGTTCGAAATGTTCTACAAAACTATCACAAATAATGGAATACAAAATATTGTCGAACAAAGCATCTTATTATGTTGAACAATTTTTGAGATATTTGCAGTTTTTTCGAAAACGACCTATTTGCACTCAAATAACTCATGAACGGGCAAAAACGGGCAGGCCACTCAGTAGGGGAGCACGGGGCTAGTTAGCGGTTCGGGTAAGTTGGCGGAATTCCTTTTTCTCCGTTTCTATTATACATGTGGCGCTGCCTCTCGTTGTGTACTTATGTATGTTATGTGAAATCCATTATCTAATGTGCTTTTGTTGAAAAAAAATTGTTTTTGTAGAAGTTGTGAGCGATATTGTGTTTTCGAGCATACCATGTAAATTTTGTAAATTTTAAACACTCTGTTACTTCGGGTGATTTTAAATCTATTTCCCGAATGATTATATTTTTCGATAGTGCGCGAAAAGAGCTTTCAATATCCGTATAGATATTACATCTATCCATGAAATGAAGTTATTTTTAAATTGTTTAATTAGGGTTTCAGCGTAAAAAAACACTTTTTTTTACGAATTTTTAGAACTTTGCGTGAAGCAAACAGATCAAAACTTTTGTACATTATAGTGTATCATTTCAATAACATGGTGAGATTTTTATATGCAAAAATATTGACAAACGACTCGGTGACGAAGCTTTTTGTAGAACGTCTCTGAAAAAAAAACATGATTTGCGGTGTTACCTACCATTCAAAAATTACTTAACCGATTTCTTTCAAACTTTGCAACTCATGCTTCTCATAAAAAGACGGAATTTTTCGTGAAAAATGGAAATACTTCCAAATTCGCAGTCTTATCAGTCACAAAAACGCTGGTTTTGTTTTCACAGGAACAGAACCCTTGCCAAACCATAATTCATTTTCGCGAAAACAAACTTGTATTTATCAGGAAATTTGCTGCGAGCAAGAGCCTTGTAAAATTTGAACTACAAGATTTGTTTAAAAGTGGTTTTTCGAATGTGATTCATCGTAGATGAAGACACACCCTGTGGACTTTTTCAGCACCTGGCTCGGGCTCGGATTTTGACCGCTGTTTGTTGTTTCAGGCTTCGATTGGGTTGTTTATTTTCTCGGTAACATTTGTAAACCTTTTCGGAGACAAATTCATGTCCAGTACAGCGACTAGCCGCCAGTTTTTTCGCCAAATCATGATCAGAGATGTTGGGATCGGCTTTGATTTTTCGAATGACCTTGTATTGCTCGGAAAGTGCAGTTGCCGGCAGTTATGAGAGTTGCATTCTACTTTTTAGTCGCTTGACTCACAGTTCTCTTAAAATAATCTAGAAATTTCTTCTAATGCTCACTCGAGAATAGACGGGATAAATTCGTTGCTTGCAGGAATGAGAAAAATCCAAGAGGGTGAATGTTTTGTCGTTTCTTTGAAAAATGAGTGAAGCCAACATAAGCTGGCTTCCTGGCTCGGATAGTTGCCAAAAATGACAGCGAACGCGCTTTAAGCAACGTTCACATCACTAGGAGCCAATGTTGTTAACTCGAAATGAAACTTATCGAATACAAACAAACTTCATTTTGATGTGCTTAACTGGTACTGAGGTGATAATAGCATTCGGATTTTGTGGAGGAACAACGATGAAAGAGAAAGCGTGATTTCTCATATATTGTTATTAATTACATGTTTTGAATTCAACTTTTAAACAGTGTCGTACAGTTCATGTGAACAGATCTTGAACATTTGAAGCGTAGCTAGCGCTACCGGCACTTGGTGGCAGCTTCAGGCAACAAACAGTTTTCACGGGGCTGGAAAAATCGCCCATCGAACCGTCCGGTCGCCATTAATAAGAAAGCTTTCTTCAACTATGAAGCATTCTGCTTGCCTTTCCAACATGGATGACTCTTGTCCAATGACTTGTAGTTTGCTTTGGGTTTGTTTCCAACAATGTTACTTTGATAACATTTTGACTGGCAACCCTGGACCGGAGTAATGAAAATGTACGCGTCATTTACCGGCCGCAAATTATCAGTTTTTAGCAGGAAATATAAAGTTAAAGCTCTAGAAAAGTGATAGTAATGTAGTGCTAATGATTATTTATTGGAAAAATTGTGAAGTTAAGTGAATTTTCCATTTGTCTTAAACCGTGTGTTGGTGTGTTGATGAGCTCATGGCTCATGTGAGTAATGAGAGTGTGAGATGGGAGAGAGCGGATTTGCCAGGCGGAATGTCATACGCGTATTGGTCGGAAGAATGACATAATTTATTAAAATGGATATTGGAAAAATCGGTAGAATTTCACAGAAGATAGTATAGTTTCTAAGTTGCGAAGTGAAAGGTGCGTCGGACGTGTTGTTATAGTGGTCATTTGAACGAGGAATATTTGTTGAAAACTAACTGAATGCAGCATCAACCGCTTTGCACTAGATAGTGTTTTCAAAGGACATCCGATTAAGCTAAGTATCTAGTTACGGTTTGTAGAATTTGTTGATAAGATTAGAAGTTTGAAAGATATTTGTGTTTAGTTTTTCAGTTCGCCGCATCACATTAATCAGCAGCATTAGTATGAATGTGTGAGTGTGATTTGTTGATTGGCGAGAATGGATGAAACTAGACTTGCTACCTATGAGGACGATATGTAGCTTGTAAAAAAATCTCATGAGGTTCAGCACTTTTTTGTATTGTATTGTTTGTATCGTCTCAGATGGAATGCACCACTGATTGATACTTAAACTTTTGTATTGTCTTACATATTTGTGGGCCTTTACTTTTGGTGAATATACGCGAGTAAATATTAGTGTCACCGTATTGGTGATCGTTTACAAAGATTTGAATCCGGGAACCAGTGACACCCAGCGATGCCAACCTTCCAGTTTGAACTGGATTCTTCCAGTTTTTTTTACAACATCCTGGCAAACAAACAATCGGAGGAATCTTCCAGTTTTTTTGAAATTTGAGCCAGTTTTCCAGTTTTTTTATAAATGTTTATTTAGTTTTTTCTCACAAATTGTAACTTGATTCATAGAATTTTCAAGCAAGCGATGGGGTGATGCCGAGTGCCCCAGAATAAGATTTTAATCCACGTCGTCGCAGTATGTTTATGTTTATCTTTCTCCTTTGACTTTGGAAACCGAACGCCGCGCGTAGTTAGCTTGCAAGATCGCAATTTATTTTGCTTTTCGGCGCGTCTATCATAAAATTTTAGAAATGTGAATTTGCCGATATATTCGGGTACGGAAACATCATAATAAACGTCGATCAGTGTTGTCTCCGGCAAAAATCGTACTTATATAGACGTTGTTTTCATTCACTCACACGATTCACTCTAAAATGTCACAAACTGTTTATTCTTGATATTGCTTCTCGATCATTTCCCACTTTACTTAGTCTTTCTCCAACCACGCGCTATTGTACCGAATATCGAGTATAGATATAAGATTAACTCACAGTTTTAGCAATACTCCTATGGCCGGGTGTTTGGAGTTCAAATTGCTGTAGTTTAGGGAAAAAGATAATTACTCTCGATGGCCGGATATCCAGAGTTTAAACACAAGAAAAACATAAATAAATGTCTTTTTGCTTTGAGCATTCGTATACTCGAAGACTAACCATCCCACCACATAAAAACATTCATTTCGTGGTCGCATTGCCTGCTTGTGGCGAATCCTAGACCTATACCTGTCCTTCAATCCAACTCCGTAATACCTATTGAAGCGTCGCTGAGTCGGGGGCCTTCTCTAACTAGGTATTACATCAACATTTCCTACCCTATCCTAAGTATCGGTGAAGATGGTCGTGGCCGGCAATAATGATTCTCATGCTATTGGTTTACTGAACTCAAGAGATAAAGTTCATTCCCGATCATTTATCTCACAAGCAAGATGAGTTGAACTACCTTTAGGCAACATGATAATCGTTAGTATGCAATCTACGAATAGCACCGTGCTTCGTAGGGTTCACAGTACCGACCCTTTTTAGCGAGAACCGGTACTACGGTACTGAAGCCTTCAGTACCGGTAGTACCGGTAAAGTACCGGTACTCGAATATTTTTTAAAAAAATTCGAAAAAAGCTTCAAACTGAAATTGAATGCTCAAACTGATGATCTTATTCTCAGATGATTGATTTGCGCTGATCAAAAAACATGTTTATTGTTTTTAATTGCTTCGGAATGGCAAGACTCATTTCACAGAAGATTTTTTTCGTATAGGGCACCTTCTTTTATTTCGAAATCTAGGCCACTTTGAAATCAATAACTGCTAAGTGGTGCGACTTTCGTCGACTTGAACAGATGGTAAATGTATGAAACCCTATTAACAACAGTAATCACATTTCCTCTCTTGCTTTTCTGAAAATTAGTTTCGACCTTTATGTCGTTTGCCTACTATTCTCTAATGCATATAAAGGCTCCTTGCTTTCCTGTAAACTATGGAGTTTTGCTGAATTTTCAGATCACCAATAATTAAAAATCGCCCCATTTGAAGCAGTTCACCAAGTCTAACACTGTTAGCTACCCAAGTAACCACAAAGCATTATTTAGTGACTCGAAGTATGTTTTATATTCGCATACAGAACATATGCTTTAAAGCTTCATAGTTCTATATGATACATTAGAGCACACTTAAAGCCGAAAAAGGCGAAATAGCGTGCCAGTACAGAACACCTTCAGGCACTTTATTGGCTATCAGTAATGCGGACAAAGAGCACTACGAAATTGAAAATAGTATTAGATAAAAATAACTTTTCTTCTATATCGATTTAGCACATATTTAGCAATATATTATATATTATACCAATCTTTTTCAAGCGAGCCAGAAAAAAATCTTTCGCTAGTGTCCTGTAGATGGTGTTATATGTTATTAATACTTCCCAGTAAGTCCATCCGGAAAATGAGCCGGAATTCTGGCTGGTTCCAGTTAGTATTCTGGCTTCACTGACACAACCGCTTCTAATTAGAATCGGTTGTGTCACTGGAGCAGGAATACTAATTAGAACCAGCCTGAATTGCAACTCATTTTTTCGGGCTGAACTTTACTGGGTCTCTTGACGCTTGATTACACGCTATTACTCTAAGTGATGTTTATTCAACAGATTATTTTATTTACATTAACAAGTTGTTTACCTGGAAGAGCAGGGTTCGATCCCAGAAATTTATAAGTTACACACTCGCCTTTGTCAACTTACCTGTGGAAACATATGTTCGTGTAATAGATTTAAATCGAATAGCAGCTATCTTGGTCGACGGGGTCGGAGAAAAAGGTAAAAGGTGAGCAGCACATTTCTAGCTCGTGTATTTGAAATGGATCAGATATTTTAAATATAAATGTAAATCATGATTTGATTATAAGATTTTAATTTCAGCAGTTATGATGTCGGATCATTATTCGATCGTGCAAACAACTGAAGAAGATGAAACTTTGTTGTCAGTTTTACCTAGCGGATGGCTAGTAGGGTGTCCCAAAATGACATCATGTTAAAAAAGTCATCGGGCTCACTTCTTAAATGAAAGGTTAGGGTATTAGGACCACTTTCTTCTTCGGAGTGAGTTTGCTAAAACGCTTCCTACTGGTGGCGACTTTTGATTTTTTGAAAAATGGGCCGATTTTGGATAAAATTTCAAATTTATGCCTGTTGAAGCGGTCCTGCACTGTCTTAGATATTTTTTCAGCATTTTTTATTTTTTGGAGATCCAAACGGAGAAGTTTGGTTAATTAGTTTGTACAAATTTTGAATTATAAGAGTGGCAGAGCCATTAAAACTTAGTAAAAAGTGAAATTTTTGGTGTTTTTCAGTATTTTTTCTTCAAAACTGGGTATCTACAAAATTTTAAAAGTACAGAAAACACTTTATATAGTTGAGCCGAATGCAGGGGCGTAATTTTGCTGAAGAAAGTGTATAGCTACGGCTAATGGGGTATAAGTTATTTACGTTTTTGTTAAATAACCTTTTGACATTTTATGATATTCATAAAAAATAACACTGTTCTACAAAATAAAACAACTTAAGTGGGCTTAGTCCGCATATTATTTTTCGGAAAATAAAAGGAAAATGATGAAAAATGGCGTTTTTCGCTTGTCTCTAGCACATCAGAATCGGTTTTTATGAGCATTAGACGATTTTTTTAAAAAATATTTTCTATACTAATAGCCACCTAGCGGGTTTGAAAATCACTAAAATTAAACAAATATGTCGAGTTAATAGCAAGTTATGGCGTATATTTGAAGGCTGAATTGATTAACGTACTTACATTTTACATATAAAGTCTTATTTTCATGTTAGGAACTTTGAAGTGGAGAAAAATGCAGAAGAGTGAGGTGAGTGTTGAAAAACTGATATTTACTGTTTAGATCACATAATTCTGAAATAGTCAAATTTGGGGCAAATATCCTCGAAAAAGTTTTACAACAGAATACAGCGCATCTTCTGACACAATCGTTTTGTTGAACATGCCTCCTAGAAGTAATTATGGAGAATTAACTCTTCAAAAAATAATTAGAGACTTGGCATCATTAGCAAAGTTATTCTTTTTATAATTTAAGTTACAAAAAAAATCATCATATGCTCATTAAACCTCGTCCTGACATACTAAAGACGTACAAAAAACGTCATATTTCATAATTTTCCTTCTATTTTTCGAAAAACAATGTGTGGTCAAAGCACATTTGAACTGATTTACTTTTTGGAACAGCATTATTTTTGATAAATTGCTCAAAATGTCAAAGGTTATCTAACAAAAACTTAAATAACTCATACCCCATTAGCCATAGCTATACACTTTCTTCAGCAAAATTACGCCCCTGAATTCGGCTCAACTATATAAAGTGTTTTCTGTACTTTTAAAATTTTGTAGATACCCAGTTTTGAAGAAAAAATACTGAAAAACACCAAAAAATTTACTTTTTACTAAGTTTTAATGGCCCTGCCGCTCTTATAATTCTAAATTTGTACAAACTAACTAACCAAACTTCTCCGTTTGGATCTCCAGAAAAATAAAAAATGCTGAAAAAAATCTAAGACAGTTCAGGACCATGCCTGTTGAATAAATTTGAAATTTTATCCAAAATCGGCCCATTTTTCAAAAAAATCAAAAGTCGCCACCAGTAGGAAGCGTTTTAGCAAACTCACTCCGAAGAAGAAAGTGGTCCCAATACCCTAACCTTTCATTTAAGAAGTGAGCCCGATAACTTTTTTAACATGATGTCATTTTGGGACATGTCTAGTGAAAAACGGTTGGGATGGTGATAGAAGTTTGACGGAAGGAAATCTTTGCTATTGGCCAAAGAATCTCTCAGGTTATCGCCACTTGGAAAAGGCTAAAAGGAATCCGAATGTTCCGATTGACAACAAAATGTTGCGACCGTACAGGTGCAAAATAAAGAGGAACAACTTTGCGACATACCTCGAGGTAAGACGAAAATGGTGAGTAGTATTAAGTTAATTAAGAGTTTGTTTATTTTTAGGCATTTAAGGAGCAAAAATGTATGGAAGTTTCGTCCGATACAGATGAGTACGAGCATAGAAATAATCCGAGAAACAACAACACTGCTGCTGCACTGTTTGCATCTATCCAAGATTCCAAGAATACCACAGCTGAACAAAAAATTCCATTGTGCACAACACCTTCGACATCTGAAAATACCCCAATGACCCATTCTTCCACTCAAGAAAACCCAGCTGAAAACGAATTTAATCTCCAATCATTGAGTAACAAAGTGGAAGAAGTTATAAAGGAACAACTCAACGCTCAAATTCAGCTGAATAGATGCGTCATATTACTTTCTCAATTGAATGCAAAATTGGATGTTTTAGCACAAAAACCACAGCTCTCGACAGAAAATAATGAAGTGCAACTAAGATCCTTTTCGCTATCTCCAGTACGTAGCTTGGATGAATTGGAGGCATTGGAAGAAAGTGCGAGAAACAAAGAATTCGTCATGTGTGCTGTTAAATTGCTCGGCAGTATCCTTGGAAAAGATCGTCATGTCGGTAACGGGATAACAGTTTGCTTGCAAATCGTTGATTATTTCTTCTCAAGAGAGTTTATGCTGTCCTGTTCGTGGACTGGCATTAGCCGTTCAAAATCGAACGATGAAAACATGATTCCAAAAATATCGTTCAAGAAGTATGATCGAGTCATAAATCTGTTTTATCAGTGTTACGTCTAGTGGCCAGCGTTGTCGGAAACCGAGCTCGAGGGGTCTTGGGTCCGATATGCTACTCACAGACACCGATTATATCCAAAAATGTACCGAACAATAAACCACCGAATATTTCACCAAAACCGCATATCACAAACGGTAGGAACTCTTCTTCCACGAAATTAATTTATTTTCTATAAATTGAAACTCATTTTATTGGGTATTAATGGAGATTTCTATTACGGAGACACTTTATTCCAGAAATGCGTCTGGTCGCTAAGACGGCTTGGGATCTGAATGCTGACTGTAACAATCACCGCGCGCAATTGTATATCCCCAAGTATGAAGATCTAAACCCACCTTAAACATAAAATTTCGTCTAGATCAGTTGTCTTAACTACAGTAAAAATGCGCACCTAAACATAGCCGCCACCTTGAAACAACGTTTCAACTAATACTTCTACTATTGCTATTTCTACTACAATACTAACATCTCAATCAAATCTGTCACTTATCACAATACAAATACATAACACAATATAAAAATGCATAAAAATTATTCAGCATATCCCGTTGGTTTATCCACCTCATTGTCCGCATTCTCCAACGCTCTGTCGATAGTCGCTGTCATAGGTTGTTGGCACAATTGCTGATCATCCGCAGGTAGGAGACATAGTTGTGAAGCTGGACGTTTGACAACTCCGCTACACGTTCGAAGAACAACGACGCGCACGACGCCATCCTCTCCAGGGTTTGCTTCGATTATTCGTGCTAGAGGCCATCTTGTTGGGTGCAGTGAATCATCCCGAAGAATAACCATAGTGCCGGGTTTTAGTGGTGTGCTTAATCTTCGAAAAGGCTTTGAATCTCGCTGCAACTCCTTCAAATAATCGCTCCTCCATCGGTGCCAAAATTGTTGTGCTTTCTCTTGCAGTCGCTGAAACCTGTCCAGCCGGTTGAGTGGAATGTCCCGCAGATTGGGGTCCGGTATTGAGTGAAGGGAGCAACCGATTAAAAAATGGGCTGGTGTTAGTGCAGAAAGGTCACTTGTGTCTTCTGCCAAAGGTGCCAGAGGCCTCGAGTTCATGCATGCCTCGATTTGTGCTAATACCGTCACCATTTCCTCGAAATTTAGCAAGGAATTCCGTAGCTGCCGTTGTAGATGACGCTTCGCAATCTTCACCGCCGACTCCCAAAGTCCACCGAAATTGGGTGCTTTCGGAGGAATCAAATGCCAACGGATGCCTTCCGTCGCGCAGGTGTTAGTAATGTGATTCAGCTCCGATTGGTTTTGCACACGCCTGTAGATCTCATGCAGCTCATTCCGTGCGCCGATAAAATTCCTCCCATTGTCGGAATGTATGTGCGATGGTTTTCCCCGACGTGCGATGAATCTTCGTAGTGCCGACATAAACGCTGCTGTCGAAAGCAAGAGGGTGAATGTTTTGACGTTTCTTTGAAAAATGAGTGAAGCCAACATAAGCTGGCTTCCTGGCTCGGATAGTTGCCAAAAATGACAGCGAACGCGCTTTAAGCAACGTTCACATCACTAGGAGCCAATGTTGTTAACTCGAAATGAAACTTATCGAATACAAACAAACGTCATTTTGATGTGCTTAACTGGTACTAAGTTGATAAAAGCATTCGGATTTTGTGGAGGAACAACGATGAAAGAGAAAGCGTGATTTCTCATATATTGTTATTAATTACTTGTTTTGAATCCAACTTTTAAACAGTGTCGTACAGTTCATGTGAACGGACCTTGAACATTTGAAGCGTGGCTAGCGCTACTGGCACTTGGTGGCAGCTTCAGGCAACAAACAGTTTTCACGGGGCTGGTCGAAAGGTCTCCCACAAGCTCGAGATGTGTGGCTTTAGTACTGAAGCACACAAAAACACAAATGTATGCCTTTGTGGGTGCTGCTTTCCTATGAGGGGCTCGCAGGTACACAGGACCACAGTAATCAACTCCAGTATTGCTAAAGGCTCTGCTTGGTGTTACCCGTGCGTAGGGAAGCTGGCCCATAGGCTGTTTAACTGGTACAGGATTGGTTCGCGTGCAGTTGTAGCAACTTCTGATGATTCCATGCAACAGTCGTTTTCCGTTTACTGGCCAGTATTGTTCCCGAATAACTGCTAGCATTAGTCGCGGTCCCCCGTGAAGAAGTTTGTGATGGTAATGTCGAGCCAACAGTTTGGTGAAGGGATGATTTCCGGGTATTAATATTGGATGTTTGCTTTCATATGGCTCATTAGAATGCTGCAGACGACCACCTACTCGGAGCAGTCCTTGCTCATCTTGGAATGGGTTTAAAGCGCGTACAGTGGATCTTGGCGAAACGAGTTTTCCAGTGTGAAGATCCTTGATTTCCTGTAAGTATGACTCCGACTGAACTAACCGCAGGAGTAGACCTTTTGATTGTTCCAGCTCCTCCACCGTCAAGGTAGCGTTCAGGCATGAAGGTTGACCGAGACGACGCGATTGGCAATTGCGTCGGAAGCGAGAAATCCATGCAACTACGCGTAACATCTTGTTGAAGTGCGAATATCGTGTGAATATTTCGTTGTATTTTCCAGAGCACGTTGCCCCGGCCGCCACCGTTTCCCTCTCCATCAGCTCTTCTGGTACTGGCTCCAAAGGGCTTTCACGTGGCCAGTTTTCCTCCGACTTGCTCAACCATTCCGAACCGATACTCCATAGCTTGCTTTCCAAAAATGCGTTGACGTGCATTCCTCTCGAGACAAGATCCGCAGGATTTTGTAAGCCAGGAACGTGTCTCCATGTGGCATTGCGTGTTGTTGTTTGGATTTCGCTGACCCTATTGGCGACGAATGTTTTCCAGTGGTAAGGTGGGGCTCGTAACCAATTTAGCACAACCGTTGAGTCCGACCAAAGGTGAACCGAGTTGAATTCCATTCCGAGTGCTTGGATGACCTTGTTGTATAAACGAGCGGATAGCTGGGCGGCGCAAAGCTCTAATCTTGGGATGCTGAGTCGCTTCAGCGGAGCAACCCGGGATTTTGATGATATTAATTGTACCTTAACCGTTCCGTTCCTGTCCACTGTGCGGGCGTAAAGGCAGCAGCCATAAGCAACCTTGGAGGCGTTCGCGAAGCAATGAAGCTGTGTAGATATTGCATCTGGGAGAAAAACAAATCGATCCACCTTGAAGTACGATAGTTGCTCTATTTGAGGTCGAAAGTCTTCCCATAATTCCTGTAGATCCTTGGGAACTTCGTCGTCCCAGCCGATGGGAATAAGCCACAAACGCTGCATAATTATTTTTGCTGTTATTACAACTGGTGAGATTAATCCCAATGGATCGTATAGCTGAGCGATGCATGACTGAATTTTACGCTTGGTGAGTATACCATCCCTTTCCTTAATGCTGAGATTGAACCTTAGACAATCTGACTCAGGCTCCCATATGATGCCCAAGGTTTTAATCGTTTCATCTGGATTGAACTTAACAGAAGACTGGGTCCCAATTTGATCCGAGGGTAATCCTTGAAGTACCTCTAGCCTATTGGACGTCCATTTACGCAGTGGAAAACCGCCGCCTGCCATTAACTCGTTCATTTCCTTCCGCAATTCTATCGCTCCTTCCACCGTGTCATCGCCTCCAATGAAGTCATCGATATAGTATCCTTTCGAAACCAGCGGCGCTGCTTTGGGATAATGCTGCCCTTCATCCTCTGCCAGTTTTATTAGCGTTTTTGTAGCCAAATATGAAGATGGTCCTAGTCCATAGGTAACGGTGCAAAGCTGGTAGGTTTGAATTGGTTCCGAAGGGTCAAATCTCCACAGAATTTTCTGTAAGGGTCTGTCGTCAGGGTCACCTGACGATACATTTTTTCAATGTCGCCTACCAATGCAACAGCGTATTTTCGAAAGCGAATGACTATTTGCAGCAGCTCGTCCTGCAACACCGGCCCAACTAAAAGCGAGTCGTTTAATGAATTGCCAGACGACGTTTTAGCTGATCCGTCGAAAACCACCCTTAATTTTGTTGTTGAACTGGATGCCTTCAGCACTGGGTGATGCGGCAAGTAAAAACTCCTCCTCGTCTGATGCTCTCCATCCGGGACTGGTTCCATGTGATGTAGTTGCAGATATTCCCTCATGAAACTATGGTACGCAGTTTTTAAATCCTCATTCTTTTCAAATTGCCTCTCGAGCAAATTGAATCGATGCAAGGCAGCTGATTTTGACTCGCCTAACATTTGGCCAATCTCCGGTTTCGTCGGCAAACGAACGATATACCGTCCCTGCTCGTTTCTGGTTGTCGTATTGTAGTAAAGTGTTTCGCAATCCTCCTCTTCGATGGACAGGGGTTTTCTATCGGCCATTTCCTCCACCTCCCAAAATCTTTCCACCAAGCGGTTCACCGATTCGATGCTAGCACAGTTCGTAACAGTGATTCGAGAATGTGGTTGAAAGGAAGAGGCTCCAGCAATAACCCATCCAAAAACAGTTTCCACCACTAGTGGCAAATTATGTCCCAAATTAATCTGTCGGTTTGGCCGAAAGAAGGAAAAGAAGTGCTGTATTCCGAGTATAATATCCACCTCCCCACACACGTTAAATTTCGGGTCCGCCAATGACACGTTATCCGGGATGTTCCAAGCATTCGAATCGATGTTGTTGAGCGGTTGTTTCGATGTCACCTTGTTGAGCACTAAGAATTCCATTGTCACCGCATAGTCCGAGAGTCTGGATCGTACCTCTGTTGTAACCATTTGGTTGCATTTTATAACACCCGTGCCAACACCATGCACATTGATATCCATTTTCCGTCCCTTCAAACGCAGCATCTGAGAGAGCCTTTCTGTCATAATGTTCGACATTGAACCACAATCCAGCATGGCTCGCGCCAACAGTTCATTACCGTGTCGATCAACCACCTTTACAACCGCCATCATCAAAAAGGTGTTCAATCCAATCGCTGCAGTATTTACAAGTGTTGAGGTCGATGCGTTCTGGCCGGCGGCTTTCCGATCGAGCTCAGCTTCCCGTGATGCCGATGCAGCTAACGTGACTGCTTTCGTTGTATCCTTCGAGCTAGGAAAACCTGGATGGATAATTGTATGATGCTTTCCTTTGCAGGTACGACATCGGAATTTTGATGGGCAGTTCTTCACAAAATGGTCGGACCTAAAGCAGTTGCTGCACAAGCGATTTGAGTTTACCAGATCCAACTGCTTCTCGTGTGACATCTTGGGAAAATCCTGACATTCAACTAACCGATGATTATGCGAGCAAGCTACACATTTAAATACGCGTTCTTCCGCAGCTGCATGTGCATACACCTTTGCTGGGCCAAGTCGCTTGAATGGTTGCGCCGGTATTGGTGTTTGCGATGAGTGTGCAATGTTGACCTGAAGCGATTCGAGTACCCGTGTCCTTCGTTGCAAAAACTCGATAAGCGCACCATAATTTGGATCCAAAAGAGTCGATGCATGATCTTCCCATAATTTTAATGTGGCGTCATCTAGACGTGAACAAAGCAAATGCACCATAATCGTGCTCCAACTATCCACAGGCTCTTGTAGCTGTTTTAAAATTTTGCTATGTCGTTCGAATGTGTCGATCAATCCATGTAGGGCGCTAGCTGATTCTCGCTTGATTTTCGGATGATCCAACATGGTATGCATGTGCCGTTTCTTGAGAAGGTAGCTGTTTGAGTAACGGTCAACCAAAATTTTCCAAGCCACTGGATAGTTCATGCAACTAATTGTAAGGGACTCGATGAGTTGGGCGGCTTCGCCTCTAAGTGCTGCCCGGAGATAATGAAACTTCTGTACGGTTGAAATTTCATTCGATGAATGGATCAAAGCCATAAAGGTGTCGTGAAACGTCAACCATTGATTATAATCTCCGTCGAATTCCGGTAGGGTGATGGTTGGAAGCTTGACTTCAGGAGCATACGATGAGTTCGATTGCTGAACACGGTCGGCAGGAAGTTGCTGTGATGGCGCATCTGGTATTTTCGACAATAAAGCTCCCTTCACACGAAAAAACTTTGTTTCAAATTTCTCGCGCGTGGACATGTGTTGTGATTCCGAAACGAGCGATTCCTCGTGGCATTCGATATCTGTTTGCACTTCCTCAAACGTACTCCAAAGTTTGTCCATGCTATTGAGGCGAAGGTTGATTTCATGCCGGTCTTCTTCACTGTTGCAGCGTTCTGAGTAATCCTCGCATCGATCCAGTGAGGCGAGAATGTTTGTTCGCTTCTGCTCGAGTTGTCTGATCTTTTTCTTCGTCATGGTGGTGGACAGTGTTACTGGACCAAGGCGAAATTTCCCTTAAAACAAAGATCCGGTAGAGACGTACGGAGAGAAGTAGGATTTTGGAATCACACTCACCTTTTGTAAGGCGGAATATGCCTTGTATGTTTATACAATCCGGAAGAAACAACCTCAGCGATGTAAGCAGTCCGATCCGAGAAGATGATTCAGTGTGTAAATTGCCTTGAATAAAGACCCGGTAGAGACGCCAACCAAGAATATGTTTATTGGAACCGCACTCACCTTGCTAAAGGCGAGATATGTCTTGTATATTAAAATACAGCAGCTCCAGGTACATGCAATATGGCCCGGGAAGTAGCCCGTTACCTCCAATGGAAATTTGGGATTGGGGTTCAGTCCTTAGCCTAATAACCAGTAACAATGGGACACGACGCTCCAATTGTTCAGTACAAAATGGCGACGATTCTCATCAAATAATAGCATATAATGGGTACAATGTCCAGAGCCTTTGGGGTCCAAACGCCGGGATCCTGGTCACGGCACCAATTTTGTGTTACGTCTAGTGGCCAGCGTTGTCGGAAACCGAGCTCGAGGGGTCTTGGGTCCGATATGCTACTCGCAGACACCGATTATATCCAAAAATGTACCGAACAATAAACCACCGAATATTTCACCAAAACCGCATATCACAAACGGTAGGAACTCTTCTTCCACGAAATTAATTTATTTTCTATAAATTGAAACTCATTTTATTGGGTATTAATGGAGATTTCTATTACGGAGAAACTTTATTCCAGAAATGCGTCTGGTCGCTAAGACGGCTTGGGATCTGAATGCTGACTGTAACAATCACCGCGCGCAATTGTATATCCCCAAGTATGAAGATCTAAACCCACCTTAAACATAAAATTTCGTCTAGATCAGTTGTCTTAACTACAGTAAAAATACGCACCTAAACAATCAGGTTGTTATTCATTCTGATCCGACATTCTCAATTGATGAGTGTCATAAGTTTTTGCATCGCTGCTTGCGAAATGCTAAACAAAGATTCGAAGAAGTTAAAGGTACTCGCACGGCTGCAGCCAGGAAGAAAAGGAAATGTAACATCACTGGAGTAGGTACGAACAATGAAGACGTTACGTATGAGACTTTTGGCAAATCAGAAGAAAGTGCTGCAATTACAAATTACATCTCTGAATCAGACGAAAATGCTGCAGACGCTCAACAGTTCCTTGATACTTCCGATCAAAACGATCAGATTTTTTACGAGAAAGTTCTATATGAACCCATTGAATAGTTGTTTTGGTAGCACAAATTTCTTTTATTCACACCTGATTTACACATGTTCATGATTTTTGCAATAAAAATTTTCCTACATTACTTTGTTTCGCTGCTCTACAAATATTCATCTGAGGGAAAAGTATGTAGTAGTGGGATAAAAGCAGTCTCATCGTAAATAGTAACAGCCACTAGCTTACATAAAATTTGTTCTAATTTGTACGTGGTAAGTTTGTCTAGCTTTGTGCATTCTGATGTTTTGAAAACATAGATGAAGTCAGCGGAGTGGTAAAACAAAGATGAAGTCAGCGGAGTGGTAAATAAATTATCATAATTTACCAGTTTTGTGCCCTGGATGCCAGCCAGCCAATTTCTGACTGTTTTGTAAAAAACCATTTATCAGATTCTTTTATGTTCAAAACAACCTCTTTGGCTAATGATATGCTTAAAAATTTAGAAGGATCAATTTTTGATGCAAATTTTAGTATAGGATATTTGGTTATTGATTCTGTTCTATCATTGTTGAAAGTGTTTTTCTCAGTCACTCTGTTTATAATTTGCTGCAACGGAAGCTTTCCAGACCTAATCATTTTCTTGATTTGGAAAAGGTGGTTTTCAAATGGGTATGATGAAATTGAAGGAAGTGGGCCAAATTTCGCTACTTCATCAACAACATGTACTAAATTGTGAATATTACTTGTAATCGAGTTAAACTGTCTGTAATAGTTCATTATGAAGTCTTCGAACAAATTCTGAGCAACTGGCAAAAACCGCTTATAGTAACTGGTCGAACAGATTGAAACTGCACAAAACAATTTAGTAAAATTTTGAAAATGATCATCATTAACAAAATTCTTCAAGAGGACAATACCGATATAGTGTAAAAAACTAGCACATTCTGAAGCCTTCCAATGCGTTAAGCAGTCTATTCCACGTACTGCTCGATGGATTTCAGTGGGTAGTTTAATAGTTGTCAAGACGTTGGATATTGCATCGATTTCAGTTTTAGTCCACTTGTTTTCCTCCAAACCGTTATGACCGTCTTTGTATGAAAGTAACAACCTTTTTGTAATACCAAGATGTAGAAGGTGTAAAGAATCCGATACAACAACGTCTGCAATTATATCAATAGGTAACCGTATTAAGGGTGTAACAACAGGAACTTTTCGCAATTTTCTACCGTCTCGAATTTTATATACTTGGTAATGACCGTCATACAAGCCGTTCCTAAAATCTATATCTGTTCTTTTTGGAGCAATGGTCTGCGGAAATATGTTGGTTCTTAAAAGTGAAGTCCAATCGTGCAACATTTTAAACAACCATGTAGAGAGTTGAAATTAACTGTACCTATAATACCGTATTACAATATTAAATATGCAACAGCTATACATATATTCACCACCTACCTTTCACAAAAGCTCTTGCAGGTGAATCACATATTAATGCACGAAGTTTGACTGACAGTTTAAAGCCATTAATATTGATTCCGGATTCCAAAATAGGTTGAATTTCTGAGACAAATGGTTCTAAAAATTCTCCACTCTTTTTGGTTTGGTTTTCCCGTGGAAAATACCGATAATCATTGGTTTAATATCGGGCCTTTCATGTATATTGTATAAAATTGGCCATACTTGGTCTGTACCATTTTTAAATAACGGTAAACCATCTATATTAACATTTATGCTGATCATGGCTGATTTTGCTAAATCGATAAAGCTAATGCGGATGCAGTTTTCTGAAATTAAAAATAATTTAAAGGTATAGTTTCAAAATGACTTTAATGCATTATTACCAAAACCAAATTCCAAATCGTCTTTCTCACGTTCCGATTCCTCTTCATCTGGATTGTATTCTTCTAGGTCTTCATTGGAAAATACGTTCTCGAAATCACTGTCTACACTGACTTCCAAACTGGCTACAACTGAGTGCTGGGAACATGATTCTTTTTCGTGTTTTTCCACGCCGAATAATGACATTGAACCTGAATAGCTGCAACTTGGTTTAGTAGCTGGGACGATGTTTTTATACTTATTGACTTTACGACGGAAACTGCCACTTTTCAAAACTTTACGCCACTTATTTGAAACATTCAGTATAGCTGTTGGTGTGGATGCAGCTGTTTGTTATTGTTCGGTGCTTCAAAGCTTGATATGAAGGTTCTATATAAACACTTGATGCTATCATTTAGAGCTTCACAGCATCTAGTCTCAGAAGCTTTCAAGCACTATGTGTAAATTCTATAAGCGAATATAGTGCTAAAACAAATGCTTTACAGTTTAAGTGCATTGAAACATTGAAAATGCGTGTATGTGACTAATTGACATTAGAAATGCTAACTTGTTATCAATATAGAGCTTTAATTTAGTGCTTATGGTTAGTTGGGTACTGAATCGCTGTTCGTTCTTTTATAGATAAGTGAATAATGGAAACCAATCAGAATGTCGCTAATAAAATACAATACAATAAATAGTCTTCCTGGTTGTCGACAAACGTTTTCCGAATAGTTTTTTGTTATTGGTGACAGTTGATTTAGGCCCATTCAACAATTTTGCCATCTTGGCGTGCGTGTACCTCGGAGTTCCGCGATGCTCTAGAAAAAATATTCCGTTGCTGCTCTTGTTTCAAAGCTATTTCACAACTGATGAGCAAATGTCAACATCAAACACTAGGCCTGATACAGGCTTCACACATACATCTTTAGAATGAGGGCTGTGTAGGTTTTTAATGCATCATAGAAAAATGCATCAAGTTGAAGTTGACCAATTTTTGATCGTAACACCCTGTGAATTCGTATGTGATCACAGTAGCTAACCTTTTTCTCCGGAACAAAAAGTCAAATCTGAATTAATTTTAACAGCAGTCAAGAATTTCAATTGGTGGTCAAAGGCGCCAAAGCTACTTTGATTGGTCATTAGTGATCTAGACCCTCAAATTTAAGTAATGCTACATCCATTTTAATATATCTTGGATCATCTACACACAGTGGTTGACATTCAGCCGTCTGGGCCTCGGTTGGAAAGTCGATTTTTGCAGTGATTGTATAGCCTTTCTTTACATGAGAAAGGCAAAAATGCTAGACATTACTATTCCCAATTACTTCAGATAGGAATTTACTCGTTTGTTATAGCGTACATTAAAAATGAGATACATCGAACTTAGTCAATTTTATTATGTACGCCTCTTCTAAATCATTTTAAACATTGCTAATTGTTGGGTTAATTGCACTTGCAAGTAAATTAACTATTATTATTATTTATGTCGCAAGCCAAGAACAGAAAGTGTTAAACTCAGTGCTACCAGTGACTGCGCAGTAGTCCCACCCACAATTCCGACCACCACCGGTGAGTATTCAACAGCTCTGAAGCTAAAATTTATTGCCTCTATTCGCATACCAACTAGCTTATGCCATGGAACCAGTTCTAACAAATCATACTAACATATTAATTATCGATTCCGATGATGTTCGCACCGGGCACGTTTGTTTATATGACAGAATTATGCCGTTCTGTCACTATCACCTTGAGCATAGCACCGGGGGTATTAATGGATGCCATCTGCACTTAAACTCCCAACTAGGACAAAATTGCATCTTTAAACCGGCACTCGTAAAAAGATGCATTGAAGCGAACCTTGGGTCGCTTTTGCATCTGATTGATTGCGATAATAATTTGAAAATGCGCACTCTAGCTGCACTTACTTCACCACCAACACGTACCCAGTTTATTGTCACTATTTCTTGCCGGATATATCAGCAAAGTGAAGTAATTTTAAACAAATTGGTAGGGTAATGTTTTATTTGTCGCAGCTGATATGCGTCATCAACAGCCACTCTCGCACTGATATACGAAAAGACATTTGCATCACTGCTAGGTGAATCATTTTGCGGTTTGTATGCACAAAGATTAATGATGTTGGATTAGCTGATACGGTTGTGGGAACGACGCATTCACTTGTCTCTACTTGTACTTGATTCAACGAAGAGGAAGCTTTCCGCGGTATCTTTGAATGGAAATGTGATACAAACTGTTGTTAATGATACACACTCATGAAAGGTTTCACATTGCTGATATACTACTTCCCGATAAATCCGCCTGCACCGACTCCAACCGCCACACCAACTCCAACACCCAATCCACCACCAAGTCCGGGACCAAATCCACCTCCATATCCTCCTCCATAACCACCTCCGTAGCCATATCCTCCCCGATAGCCACCGTACCCGTGATGATGATGATGGTGGTGGCGATGGTATCCACGATGAGCGGTCTCAGCCGTTTCTAGTTCATCCGAAGCATCGCCGGTTTCGGCCTGCACAACAACAGCACTGCCTTTTACCTCAGGCACCACAGCTACGATTTGTTCAACTGCGGGAAAACTTACGCATAAGGCCACCAATGCACTGAATACTAGTAGCTCCTGTCAAATATATGCACAGTTTTATTACGATCGGGATATTTATTTGTCTCAGAATCAAACCTTAATCATTTTAGGGTTTCTCGAATGAATCGTTCGTCAATCTGCAAAGCACTGAAATTTGTTTATATTTTTCTCCTTGCTTTTATACACATTCTAAATGGGTTTTGAAGAAGCAGACTTGGTTTCCAGACAATGCCCGAAAAGAGAAGCATCGTTCCTTGGCACACGAAGAATTCAAATTTTATCCAAACAGGTTTATGCGAACTGGAAGGGAAATCCCCGTGATTAAGTCTGGCTGAAATCTTGGTTTGCAAATGTTTTCAATCTTTCCCGTCACCCCACATAACAGTTCATGCGAAACAATATCTATTACAATTCTTTTTGGTAACACATGAGCCGGTTGCTGAAGTTTTATGTAGCTACACTGAAATTTTTTCTTGTTATCCCTTTTCCATTTGATGATCAGTGTGAGATTTGATGCTACGGCAGCGTTGTTCCGTGTAGGAATGAAGAGACGAAACAAAGTAGTTTATTTCGATTCCAAACACGAATATTTGACATAGAGGATGAGGCATGTGACATAAAATGCTATAATTGTTTTTTTTTTGCCATTTATAAAACATAACGTTTGAATTTCTGATTTGGGAGATTTTCTAAATTTAGAAAACATTAGCAAACATTGTTAACTAAACGAAATACGTATTTATCTGAAAATCACGCAAACACAATCATCCGGTCATTATAATAGCTAGATTGAGCTTATATTGAGTTAAGTGGCCGTACACAAATGAAGTAACTTATTTCGACACCTCCCTCCCCCTTGCAGCATTTTGTCACAAAATTAAAACCTCCTCCTTCTAAATAACGTAGCATCTTCATTAAAAAACCTGTTTTAATTCACCTAGTGGTGCAGTTGTGCCTTTCTCATTTATCAAAGCTATAATTTAATAGCTGGTTACATTCAATATCACATTGTGGAAATATCTATTACATTCTTCTTACACTTGGTAAGTATATACACACCTAGAAAAAATAGTGTAAATTTACGTCTCCTGACCATGACATATACGAGCATCAAAAATGACTTAGTTTTACGTTTGATTTTAATTTTACATGACGTTTAATTTCGTAAATAATGTAATTTTACTCCACATACAGCGTTTGTTCTGAATGGTAGGAAGTGTAATTTTAAGTCATTGCGCATGTAAAGTATATGTTTCATGTAAAATTAAATGGAACACAGTAATGTTCTGTCATTTCGTAAATTACGGTTTGTTGAGTTGTGTCATGTTTGCAATTACGTCAACGATAAAATTCAGATTTTTTTGGTGTGTATGAGTGCCCGACTGCCACGAACCTGATAAGTACCATGTCGACGCTGACACACTTGAAACAAACAAAAATATAATATTTATATAGCTTAATCAGCGTGAGGTCAATGTTGTCTTCATGTTAACTTCATGGTGGAGAAGGGATAATTAGTGGGAGAGGGAGGATGCGTCGGGAATCATCTAACTTATTGTAGTATACGGGGTGGATGAAGGGAATGCATGTGGTTGGTTGGTCTGAGAGGATCGGGGGTGAGAGAGAGCTGGGGGTTGAGAGGTAGGAGGTTGAGAAGTAGGATGTGGAGGGGTAGTTGGACGGTTCAATACCGAACTTCATATTATACCTTCCATTTGAGACTAGGTTAGTGAAATTTGGTTGTCATCACCGAAGTGGCTTTAGATCTGAAATTTGCCCGGAACCCCGGGACTTCCGAAATTATCGATAGTGGACAATACATCCCAATATAAATTTTGATTCACCATCAGTGATCTAGGCCTGCAAATAGAATTCTACTGCCCCGGTGTATAATGAAAAACTACAAAAGATTTCAATAGAGTATTCGCGACTACGAAGCTAGGTTTGACAGCTCGTTTGCGTGAAGTCGATGTAAATCAAGGTATTTGTAGAAATTTTCCAGCAACAGAAATCTCTGCCATAAATCCGAAGCAAACAGTAGCTGGTCTTAGACAATTGAGAAGAAACAACGAGTTTTCAACTTATTCAGCTTAGTGTAGGATTAGTTGGATCTTGGTTTGGAATCGGCAACTTTGTGATATTGCGGAACTCCTCCCGGCATCGAGGAAAAAATTTCCATAGTACGGCATTGGGTTATCTTCTCGATGATAATTGACCTAGCTTACTTTACGATCTTTGCTTTACTTCCGTTTTCCTTGTTTCTACACTCTTAAAAAAAATGAATTCTACATGTGACGTAAATCTTATTTCACTCAAATATTTTGGGACTGAAACAGAAATATGACATAATTATAAGTTTCTTTTCATGTAGTTTAAATCCCCAATAGACACGATTTAAAAATACATAATACTTCATTGAGAATTATGTCTCATAACCCAGTTTTACACCAAAATCTGAAGTATACATCATGACTCTAAATATAGGTGAGTAAAGCTGTAAAAAATACTGCACAAAACTCAATTCTGTGACTTGTTAGCCGTAAATTTACATGTTCTTTGACTTGGGTGGCAGCATCAAGCAACCCGCATTAGTCTCAGTTCAAACTTCTATAGAGCTGTTTGCCACGGTGATATTTTTTTCAAAAAAGGTGAAATATGGGTGTTCAGTGCAAAATTTGCGAACTTGTGTGCGGAAATACAATTGCTTACCAAAAGCACATACGAATTCATCGCGGTCTTAAAATATTCAAGTGCGCTTTTGAATGTGAAGTGACCTTTAAATCTTTCGTTGCTTATCGTAAGCACCTCAGACAACGCCATTGCGAAAAAGCAAATGGGCAAAGTTACCAATGCACAATGATTGGTTGTGATTTTGAAACAACCGAGTTCAAAATAATAACAAAACATGCTACGCAACACATATCTGCCGGAAATCCAATTTTTTGCCCCCTGCTGTGTAGAACCGGAAAGCCTTTTGCTACCACTAATAGTTTGAGGATCCACAACATGTATTTTCATCGGGTTGTTACCCAGAAGAAAATTGTGAAATCTACTGAGTTTGCAAGCCAAAATAATAGGTTCTCATTTCCACAACAAGATAATAGTGATGTGGAAAATATCAATAATCTTGACGACGAAGAATCTTTGACGGACATCAGAAAGTCACTAGAAAACATTTTTGGAAGACTTTTTATAAAATTAATTTCTCAAAACCACGTAACCGAAACCGTTGTGCAGGAAATTGTATCTGCATTGGAAGAAGTCACGATCACTCAAAGTAAACTCTGGCAAATTAAATGTGCATCAGTTGCGGATGCTTTGAATCTTTCAAAGGACGCAAGAAATGAGTTGATTCGTACAATTAATTCAGAAAGTGTTTTAGATCAAATGTTCGGTTCTGGTGGTGTATTTCGTTCTACACACATGCGAAAGAAGTATTTTCGTGAATTTTTTTCATATATTTCATTTGAAGAAATATCACTACAACGCGATAATAACCATAAAGAATGTATGTACCACTACGTTCCAATTTTAGATACATTGAGAGCAATGCTCAATGATAAACTTATCTATGAAGCACTGTTCCGTGAAAAACCTGAGGTTCCCGGATATTTTAGAGATTACGCTGATGGATTGAAATTCAAGGGCAGTAGTTTCTTCTCCCAAAAAACGTTGAACATATTTTTGTACCAGGACGCACTCGAAGTTGTGGCAAATAGCTTAGGGAACGCAGTTGGACGTCACAAGATACTGTGTGTATACATGGTTTTGGGAAACTTTGATCCCCACCAACGATGTCTAACGGATAATGTGCAGCTAGTTCTAGTGTGCAAAACAAAAGATTTCTCTTACTTTGGGGCACAGATTATCCTTCGAAGATTAGTTGAAGATTTGAAAGAGTTAGAAGAAACCGGAATTGTGATTAGCCACGGAGATTCAGAAGAGAGGATTTTTGGTTCAGTGTTCACTACTATGGGTGACAATTTGGGAGCACATCAGCTCTCTGGATTAACTGAAAACTTTTCAAGAAGCTCATATTTCTGTAGAACTTGCTATATTGATCACAGTACTTTCCAACACGACTATACGAAACACGCAGAACTAAGAACACCAGTCTCGAACGATGAGGATATTTCCGTCATAACAAGCCAACCTTTGAAAATTCCTTACCGAGGAGTTAAAGCTGGTTGTATCTTAAATGAGTTGAAATATTTTAATATATTTAGCAACGGTGCTCCCCCATGCATTGCACATGATCTCTTCGAAGGGTGGGTCAACAATGATCTATTTTTGGTGTTCCACAAACTGGTCAAGGATAAAATTGTATCTGCCAACTATTTACAAGCAAAAATCAATAGCATTTGCGTGCAACTTAAATTAAAAACGAAAATAAGTTTTGATTTTTCGAGGAAATCTAAAAATATCAAAGGCAGGGCTTGCGATATTTGGCATTTAATTCAAGTTCTACCATTTGTTTTTATGAGTATATCGATTGATAGCTGTAACCCATTGATGATTATGATACTTCTCATTAAGCAAATCACTGATATTGTAACGGCTCCAATTGTGTCTGATGACCAAGTGAATTTATTATTAACACTGATTTATGAATACTTGGATGCCCGGACAAAAGAATTTGATGTGCCACTACGCCCAAAACACCACTTCACATTACATTATCCTAGGTTTATTAAGTGGCTAGGCCCTTTAATGAGCTATTGTACTTTATTTTGTGAACGCAAGCATAGTTTTTTCAAAAGAGCTTTAAGAAGTACACTTAATTTTAAAAACGTTACGAAATTTTGCGCAGAACAACACCAGTATTATCAAGCATTATTATCCACGAAAAATATTCGATTCGAGAACCAGTTACTGGTTGAAAAATATGTCGATAACTCCTCAGATCTTCCAGCTTCATTGAAGAACATTCTTTGTCAATTAGGGCTAATAGACAAAGATAACATATTTGCCGAAGAAGCATCATTTCGCGGCTATTCTTACAGTAAAAACTCCTATGTATTCTTGAATCACGATGAATTCGGCGAGTGTTTCTTCGTATTAAGGATTGAATTAGTCATATACAAGCGAAAAGAGAATAGAATTTTCTGTCTGGGTAACAAGAGAAAGGTATATAATATACATGAAAAAGGCTTGCTGTTGATTGATCCAGAAAGCATTGCACTTGAAATTTGCGATTTCGAGCAATTAATCGATAAAACACCACTTACTTCATTTATCAATTTAAACAAGGAATATTTGTTTATCAAACACGCAATACCTCTCATCAACTAAGACATATAACAAAATAAATACGTAGAACATAATCACATCAATATGGACGAGATAATTGGATTCAAAATCTGTGATTCTTCGCGATTGTACCGATTCGTAACACCTTCGTATGGAAACATTCAAAGTCTATTAGAGCAAGGTAATTTTGTGATACTAAACTTTTACAAAATATATAACTATTCATCGTTCTAGGATCAAACATATTGGGGAAGCAAATTGCACGAATTGTGACAGAAAGTGATGGTTGCCAACTGACAACAGACCTAGCATTAAAGGTGTTTAAGGAAAGTGTTTTAATGCTGCTTGCACCCGATGAATCGTGGACTGCACTGGATACAGTCCAATCATCACATCATCTCCTCCAAGGATCAGCGAACATTAAACGGTATGTACTCTCGAAAAAATTTATTTATGTATATTTTCCCTTGATAAATATATAACCATGGTGCATATAAAAGCTTTTCTAGTCGTTCCTAAGTGTATTGTACACATTGATTATCGCAAACCAACACCACCATAAATAAATTATCTCGCACCTGTAAGTGAACCACTTAGAAGTAGTAACAAAAATCATTTTCCAATGCCTCTGCAAATATTTATCGTAATATCTGATTTTGTTTATTGCCGTTCCTGGCAGATAAATCATTTGAAGGAACCCATTCGATCATACTCAGTTTCTGAACTGTACGAGGCATTGTCGCACACAACCACAGCAATGATTTTATCCTGCAGTGAAAAAGAACTTGATAAGTTATTCACCCATTCTTTAATCTTTCAACATACATCTTACCTCTCACATATAAAATCCAAGGAATGTTTAACGTCAGATGGAATGAAAATTTTGGGGTGATAACGAGTTACGGGTTATTTTTTGTGCACTAAATTTCGTAGCTTCTGCCAACCGCTCGAACTCACAATAAAAACAATCGATGTTATTCAGAAAGATAGCATAGAAAGCAAGAACTAAAGACGCTGAATTACTGAATAGAGAATCGACGGAGTCGACATATCAATCCTTTTTTTTACCACTTATCTGTCAGTGTCATTTTGAGATTCAGTGTCAATGCAGTATATACAGGTGTGGTAGAACACACGGTCAGTTACCCGGTTACAATATGCTGGATTCTAAGGTGTTTATGTTTTATGTTACATTGTTCTCTCGCTCAATTTCTGTGAATTTATTGCGTAATAAATTTCGACTCCATATATTTTCCATATATCTCCATGTGCTTTACAGAGATCGAGGGAGGGAGCAATAGCATTGACACACCTTAGAATCTAGTACATTGACCCGGTTAAACTCATTCCGCAACCAGTTCAGATTTCTGAATGGAGTCAGTATGGTTTCCAACTCACATGCAACAACCGATTTCGACTCAATCGGTTTTAGAATTGGTTGTTGCATTTGAGCTGGGATCCATACTGACTCCATTCTGGATTCCGAATTAAATTCCGAATAGTTTGACCGGGTAATATTGAAAACCAGAAATCTAGAGCCTTTTTTAAATACATAATATCAAACATAAACGTCAAACGGGGGAAAATCGCATGTTACAATGCCAATATAACTTGTTTTTTTAACAATCAAAGGACATAGAAGGCTATTAATTCTACAATTACCTCTGCATTTACATATTGCAAGATGGTATAAACATATCACAGGTTTTTCCCGAGATAATAATAGAGATAATAGATAAATAATTATTTTATTATATTTTGAGATTCGCTTTTGCTATTATGCTATTTTGCATATGCGGTCTTGGCAACACCGTTTGTGGATGGCACATTTTATTTAGTTATCCTCATAGTCAGAGGTGTGCGGAGCAAAGAACAGATAAATTGAAAATAAACCATTCATTCAAAAGAGATTATAACTACTAGAGGTCGCATGTCGCTGTTAACATTGGAAATTTATCATCTCGCTCTTATATATGCTAGGCCCATTAGTTTTACACATATTGCCCCGGGTATACACCTGTCAAAGTAATGGGATACAATATGCTAGAGCGAGACCCCATGCTTCAGTCCGTGAATGCGTACTGCCCAAGTAACAATTGAGGTTTTAAGGTAGTTTTATAGCCGCTCATATAACTTAGATTGCACTTGTAGCGTGCTATAAAACTTCAATTGTTACTTGGGTGTAGCTGTAGTGCTTTGCTCCCTCTAGTAGCTATAATCTCTTTTATTCATTCCCAAAATTTGACAGTTTTGCTGACTCAATATGGCGTCTTTGCATATCTCTTCCTAGAGGATGACTAATTTCACTATGACGTTTGGCCAGGTGGTGTGGCAGGTATCATATATTTTCTGGGCTGTATTGAAATTGAGTGTGTAGATATGAGGTGTGGCATTTGAAAAACATACTAACTACAGTCCACATAGCAAAATATCAAAATGCAAAATATCCCACCTACAAAATTTTAGCATGTGACATTCAGTTTTGAAATTTTTTTATCTATTATTCTATTATCTATTATTTTTAGACGATGAAGAGCTAATTTTTAGTTTGTATTTGGCATAATAAACTTAGTTTACATTTTTTAGAAATAACACATTGAATAAAAGGAATAGAAATATGTAAATAATCCAAAATCACAACGGGTCGATGTCATAGCGTCCATCTAAGAGAAGAGAAGACAATCGCGTAGCCAATTTGACCCAGTCCTAACCTCAATATTGAACCAGCTTCTGATTGGTCGTTTTGCCAATCATGAGCGTTTATTATATTTACCAACGGGAAGGGAAACAATGCTGCTGAAACTATTCTGGCTTCTTTTCATACACATCAACATTTCATGCAAATTGAATAAAAGTCCTGAATGACGATATAGTTACGTCTACTGTTAATAGAGACACGAATAAAAATTAAATTTTTTAAATGCACCTTATACATTGTAAATTGTTGATTGAGGTGCGATTTTCGAGGTACGATTATTTTCAGCAATTGCGAAAAACAAAAGGAATCTGGGAACGATGAACACTTGTTGCTTTAGATTTACTGCAGGGCCTAGTCGGGAAAATTAAGAAGAGCAAGAAGCCTGTTGTCGTCTCTTCTCTTAGGCGTTCATACGATCCAAGGGAGCTGGACGAATAGTATGACGTAATCTAGTTAATTTGTTCATGTTAGAATCCAGTGGTGGATGCAGGGAGAGTGCCCTGTGGGTCCGGACTCCCTCAAAAATTTTCAGCTTGTTGAGAAATTTTAAATTAGTTTCAATTATATACTAGTTTCAAACTTAACATAATTTCAAACCAAATTTGACCACCAAAACTAATTTTCATTAAATGAGTTTTTTTACGCATAACGTATTGTACAATGCTCATTCCAAAGTCAAATTTCAGACCCCTCCCGAAATTTTATTCTGGATCCACTCCTGTTAGAATCTAAGACAAGACGAGACAACTGGTTTCTTATTTTTCCTTTTCTGTTAGTGCCCTATTGCAATATTTTTGACATTCGGAGAGGTTAGCAGTGCAGTTGTTTTTGGTAGTGTGAATAATACGATTTTTTAATAATCGTCCAATAAAAAAACGAAAGCGCTGTAAGGTTAGATTCATCTTAAGAATACCAAAATGACATCACACCCACACTACCTGTACAGTAAACGGTATGGTCGTCTAGTTTAATCTGCCTAACCGCCTGTTCGTTCACTGGGGCGTCCCACCTGTGTATATTACATTGATTCAGCGTCTGATATAGAACCAGAGATGCTGGTTTAATAAAGATGCGTGGAATTTGAAACCAATCGAACCTAGCACTTCGTAATCACCCAGTTAAGCTCTGCCGGAAATGAACCGGAATGGCTGGTTCCTGCTCGTATGCCGGCTCCAGTGACACGACCGATTCTAATTACAATCGGTTGTGTCAATGGAGCCGGAATACGAACTGGAACCAGCCAGAATTCCAGTTCATTTCCGGCTGAACTTTACTGGGCAAGAAAAGAAATCGAAAGGTGTGAACATTTTTCTGTGCGTGAATGCGTTTATTTTATTGAATCTAACAAGATGTGATTAGAAATATTAGAAAAGGGCCTCCTACAGGAAGATAAATCTATATTTTCTTTTAAAAATAATAGAACTCAGCACGTACATAACGAAATAATTAATTATAAGGAATTATAAGGAAATACATTTTAAATGGGTCTTATTGATTTTTATGATTGTAAAACAACCTAACTGATTATGAAAACGCTTAGGGCCTAACTGATTTTAAAAGGGCCGAACTGATTTTAAAGATATAAATGATTATTATATTTTAACTGATTATAAAAGAATTATTAAAGCAGCGCAACGATGTGATTAGAAATATTAGAAAAGGGCCTCCTACAGGAAGATAAATCTATATTTTCTTTTAAAAATAATAGAACTCAGCACGTACATAACGAAATAATTAATTATAAGGAATTATAAGGAAATACATTTTAAATGGGTCTTATTGATTTTTATGATTGTAAAACAACCTAACTGATTATGAAAACGCTTAGGGCCTAACTGATTTTAAAAGGGCCGAACTGATTTTAAAGATATAAATGATTATTATATTTTAACTGATTATAAAAGAATTATTAAAGCAGCGCAACGAAAGTTACAGCAAAAACTATAGGTTCCAGGAACAAAGAATTAGACAACATTTTATGCAGTATTGCGTATTCCTCCGTACGACCTGTCGGTCAATTCAGCCAGAATTCCGGTTGGAATCGTTTTCGTCATTTAAGCCGGAGTTTCTGCAGAAGTCAGCTAAAATGGCGAGCCGCGAGTTTAAATCATGGTGTCTTAACATAAACAAAATCAATCAATGCCAACGAAACTTGTAATCAAATAGTCAACTTGCAGCGCTGGAGTTCACAAAAAGTAGTTTACACTGATAAAATCAAGTACCCATTAATGCGTAGAAAACTACGCATTTTCAATAAAAGTGGAATAACCCACTAAATGGGTAAAGCGTTTGTGCACATAAATGAGTACAGACCTTGTACGTCAACCTGAGTATGCCATGCCCACCGATTATTTTTCGCAGAACTGTTACAACAAAATGCGTAAAAAATACCCATTCATGAAATTCGCGCCAGAATCAAAAATACTGTCAATAGAATTATTTCTGAATTAAAAAAACATAAAATAACATTCATTTCACATTATTGTTTCCTTATAATAGTATAGGAATCTAGATAGAAATCCTATTCTAAAACTACTTAACAAAATAAAACCGCCAACTGGATATATTTTTGATAGCTAGATCTTTTGGCTGCTCTAAAAATGCCGAACTGCATATTTTCAACATCCTCAGTAGTCTAAACAGACGTTGTTTTCCGAGCATTGTCGAAATGTTCCGTTTCCGCCACGGACTCCGATGCAGGGCGATAATTTGCAGGTTCCACTACGATCCTTAGTTTGCAGGTTAACTCGCTTGAAATAATGCTTAAGGATTTTTCACCCATTATCAAGATCAATATACTCATTAACATTACCTCATCGAGTAGTTGTGAAATGGATAAAAAGTACTCATTGTTAGAAACAAAAAATACCCATTTTTTGATAGCTCGAATAACTTCCGAAAATGGGCAATTTGAATACATAAAATGGGTAAAGTTTTTTTACCGTGTACATCCAGTCCGAATAAAGTATGGCACCACGGATTTTTGTTTTCTTCTTCACATCTTCCTGTTCATTCGAGAAAAAAAATTACAACCTCATTCACGAAAAGGGAAATGTGCCAACCTTTCTATTATTATATCTTGACTAAAATCACTAGAGTTTAGCAAGCAACTGTTTACATTTTGATCTAAGAGAAGAGAAGACAATCGCGTAGCTAATTTGATCCAGTCCTAACCTCAATATTGAACCAGCTTCTGATTGGTCATTTTGCCAGTCATGAGCGTTCATTATATTTACAATCGGGATGGAAAACAGTGCTGCTGAATCTATTCTGGCTATTTTTCATACACATCAACATTTCGTGCAAATTGAATAAAAGACCTGAATGACGATATAGTTACGTGTATTGTTAAGAGAGACATGAATAAATATTTAATTTAATTTTTAAATGCAGCTAGCATTGTAAATTCTTGATAGAGGTGCGATCTTTTAGGTACAATTATTTTCGGCAATTGTAAGAAGCATTCAAAGGGAATCTGGCAACGATTAACGCTTGTTGTCTTCAGATTTCCGGCAGGGCCAAGTCGAGAAAATTAAGAAGAACAAGAAGCCTGTTGTCGTCTCTTCTCTTAGATTTTGATTAGCAACGCTGAGTCGCTGAAAAGTCATTTCTTGTCGATTTATCAGTCGACTTCGCCAGCGTACACAGGCAATTGGTTCTGATATTTTAAGGTAATTGCTATATTTAGAGTGTTGTTTATTATCGATTTGTGTAGTTTATTCGCTTTGATTACAAGTACATATTGCGTAAAATTAAAAAAATATGCAAGATTTTTATTATTCTCATATTTCCAGCAAACAATCAGCATATTCCCAACGTTAACAGCAGCGACGACGTCTCCGAAATGCAAGATCCGCTGTTCTGCCAACCTGTTCGAAAAATGCCGAATATCATTGCTGTTGTTTCTTGCGCTCAACAATCGAGTTCGACATGCCAGTCCGACGACAATACTTCTGTAGTACTTCAATCCATTCAGCATAAAGCGGAACCCATCAATGTAATGTTAAATGACGATCAACCATCAACATCATCGCTTCAGGATCTGATACCGTATACAATGACAGTTATCGACCACAATGGTAATGGTGATGCAAATCAGGAAGACGAAGTTTTTATAGAATCGTCCGATTTGAATTCTCCGGTTCTACTGTTTAAACAGTCATCAATGAGAGATGATGACGATTTTTCTACGATTGACGATGAAAATGTATCCCCGAATACGTCACGCAAAAGGTCAGGGCCCATAAACGATATTAAGCTGACGAAAAGCGAAAAACGATATGCATCATCGGAAATGAAATTTCGGGAGTTTAGTTTTAACTGGTCGAAAATCAGTGATAATATTATTGGGCGTTTGAATCGTTTGCAAGACTACCGAGATGAAAATCCAACAAAAAATATTCCTTTAAGCTTGCAGTTACCTAAAGCTGATACAGCAATTTTGACAAACACAATTGTCGAGCAGTTAAGATGCATTGACACTGAAATACCCGCATGTACTATGGAACGGGTAGCACGGCAGATTTATTCGAAATATACCGGGCTAAAATTCGTGGACGACGACGGATACGTTAATCATCAGAGCCATGTAGCACTGAAGCATAAGTTAATTAACAGAAATTCATACCTAAACCGATTCAAGAACCCAGATGGACCAAAAATATCAGCTCTCGATATTCGCAGAAATAAAAATGTAAAAGCTGGTACATTGAAAGAGTATTGGGTGGCCTCATCAACAAGTTGTTCCAAGGACATTCTAAGCAAATTGAATCGAGATGATCCAAAAATATTAAACGAAGAATTTTTATCAGCTTCGCAGCCCTACTTGAGGTTTAGATTGGATGAACCGAAGCTTCTCAACGAGATCGTCATTGGGCTCCCCATACTTCGTCGTCGACAGCTCATTAGCTTTCACTTTGAAAAAGCCACAGGTGTGTCCATGCTTTCATTGGAGAAACTGTTTGTAGCAAAGCGCTTAAAAATCGTCGATTTTTTGAGAAGTCGACCTAAAAACTTATTGCCTGAAGCACATTCCGACTACGACATCATCGCGGCCTTGTGTGCCTTGTTGGGCGAAAATGTTGCAGAACTCATCGTACAAAAGGAGGTAAGCCGATACGCTCAAATTACTGTGGCAAGTTATACATTTTTCATGATTACAGATCGGAACCCAAGTCTCGGAAATAACTATTGAATGTACAGGACCGGTCATTGTTGCTGTTGGTATGTATGCACTGTTAAACAGCACCGTGTCATAGAGTCCAAAGGTGGTGTGTCACAACATCTTGGACATTTTGTCATTAAATCCTTGACTATGTGATGCAATACCTCGTCATAACTTCTAAATATCAGTGAGCGTCATAAGTTACCGCAGATTGTGTATGAAGTACTATTCCGGACGTAGTGACACTACAATTTGGGATATTTTTACGCATTCTTGTATGTCGTGATGTCATGGGTGATGCGATACAACCTTTTTGGACTTTATAACACGGAATCCTATGAAATGGTTTCAATTTTAACAATTGCGATGAGTAAAATCCTTTTTATGCATGTAGATTGCAACATTGTATAGATATGCCATCTTGAAAATTATTATGCAATAGTCTTTTCAAAATGTATACAACATTACGATGTTCAATGGATGCTAAGTTGAATTAATATAATCATGAAGTCCTCATTTCCACCAAAGTTGCAATTGTAACAAGTATTTGATGAAGATAGTATACCAAATTCCAATAATTCTCGTCTAAGCTAACAAAAAATAATTTCATTAGACTAAGTATATGCTCCAGATTTTTATAATGAAAATCAAAAACAGTAAAAACACTGCTCATGTTTCGTATAATTTCAGATCTTGGAAACGATAGTCGTGTGTTTTACGTTTTCGCGGAGCAAACTCAAATCACTGAGGGAACCAACTGCGTTGTCATGGCTATATCTGATTTGGTAGCAGTGCATTACATATATAACTTCATGTATATGAAAAACATCTCGAAATTTTTGGAGTTTGTCCAGACATACTTCTTCAAAATTATTCCTACCACAGGATCGAAATCGAAAGCAACAAGGAAAAGCAAACAACAACGTCTTGTTCAGAGCGTCATCGAGGCGATCTCAAATCATGTACCGAAGTCGAATTAATCCAACAAATAATCTTATCAAAAATAATCGAATTTGTGCGGTTAATGTTCAGAATACAAATGAATTTGGAGATGTTTCCGAACTGGAATGTGTGGTTACGTGAGTTAAATAAGCCAGAAATATTTTTATTTAAAATATAAAAACAAAAATTTATCGTAGTACAATATATGACAATGTTTCCGAAATCCTCTTGTTTGTTGTGAACATTGAAATTTACTGGATTATGTTGCACTGTTGGAAATTAAATTTATGCTCGAAATAAAGCACCTTTAGTAAAAGGCTCTGGTCTGAAGTCCGTACAATGAATTCGCTGAAAGGGTTAAGATAATTTTCCAAGGAAAGAATGCAACGAAAACAATTTAAAGTTACATCTACATTGACAACATCTCAAAGTGTAATTTTTTGTCATTTTCTTAATTTTACATCATCTCATGTAAAATATCATTTCGTGTTTTCAATGTCATGTAAATTTTAGGACAGACGTAGATTTATGTCAATCAGGCCGCTCCCTTTATGTGCATCCAAGTAGATTTAAAATTACATGAATTTTTCTAAGAGTGTATGAAATAGAGAAAACGAGCGGAAAAAATTTGCAATAATTTTCGCTATTTTTGTTTGAAATTTGAACTCTTTGTCTTGTTCGTTGTTTATTCTGGACTAACAGGACCGTAGCGTAGTTTTCTGGCACCTTTGGTGGCGTCTCAGTTATGCGCCTCTTTGCTCTCAACTTTGGCTTTGTTTTTCAGTTCGACTTTCAAACAGTAATTTTGTGTGTATACTCAGGTTTTTTTATGCGGAGGATACAGGCCGCGTAAATAAAAATCATGTAAATTTCAAAATCCGCGAAAATGAAAACCGCGTAAATTTCAATTTTTGCGTAAAAGAAGGCCGCGTAAATTTAATAATCCGCGTCGATGGAAACCTCGTTAACGGATACCGCGTAAATTCAAAAATTCGCGTAAATGAAAACCGCGTAAATTAAAAAATACGCGTAAATGAAAACCGCGTAAATAAAAAAAGCGTTTAAAAAAACTGCGTAAAAAATACCGCGTTAAAAACACCTGAGTGTACTTGGGAATGATACTCCTATCCTGACTTATTTTGTGGTTTAACCTCACTTATACTATAAAGCAGATCAAGATTTTAGTTCCCTCTAAGGTTGGCGCCCTTGGCGTGGGCCAAACGCAAGCTATAGCTCTGCGTATCTGCTGCTGAGATTGGAAGCAATCCCTCTAATGTCTTTCTTATAGCCCATGTTTCTGTTTGTTTCAATTTTTAATCAAATAATTACTGCCTATGATCGCAAATCAGTCCCATAAAGATAGGAAATCCCATAGAAAATGCTACAGATATGCGATCATGAGCAGATCATTCTTGTTAAAAATTGCAAATTGTGTATCTAGTCTTTACACATATTTCTAAGGGCATCCTTTAGTCTGAATAAAATTGCATTAATATTTTTTGTATATCAATCTGAACTCTTTGTTTTAAGATGTAGATGTGTCAAAATGTATTTCCCTTAGCATAAATAAAACAAATAATTTCAAATTTCAAACAAATCCTAAATATTATCCCACATTTTCAAGAAATTTAAATTGTAAAGCAAAGAATCTGAATGTGAAATTGTTGTGCATCGAGAAATTCAGACACATGCGCGAGACACATACGTGGTTAATCTCAGGTTTTGGTTCCCTCTCGATAATTTTCAAGTGGACAGTACTACCCAAAATAACCATGTTTTCCGCCGGCACTGTATACAACCAGCAAATCGAAATATAAAACAATATTCACGAAATTTTCTTTAATCTATTTTCCATCAATATAAGTTTTATTGTGAGTTTTGGAGTCATATCTTAGAAAAATATTTAAATAAATTACTTCATTATTCTTAACGGTTTTACAGAAGGTTAAGTACGTGATTAGAGTATTAGATCAACTTGTTTTACAGGGGTTTTCCGCAAATAACCAAATATATCTCTATAATCTGAATACATAGAGCTTTTTCGAAGACACTGAATTTACAAATTTAACGGTGCGTGTTAAGTAAGTTTGAGTATTTATTTCAGCTTTCTTGACTTTACAAGTGCTTTACTTGAGAACGCGACCTTGTGTACAAAATCTACGTCATTCAATTCACCAGTCAAATGTACACTATAAACCAAGGCTTTTTGGTAGTTTTCTAATTTGCAATGGAACTGCGTGTTTATTTTCATAATTAATAATAAAACAAAAATCTTCAAATGCTCATAAAAATCTGATCATGACTTTCCGGAGACAAACGGAAAAAGCCTTTTCTCATCATTTTCTTTCTACTTTGCGAAATACAATATGCGGTTTAAGCAGTCAGCACGCCCAAAACTGGTTGTGTTTTTGTCGAAAAGCGTTATTGCTAACAGTTTAACAGTTTTAAACAAATCTACTAAATAGGGAGACTGAGGAGACTTGATCCCCTTTTTTATTTTTCAATCCTACTCCGTGGAATGATACAAAAATTATGTATTTTTTGTAGTTTTATATTGTTTCTAGGGTTGACTGATAATCATAAAAAAAATTACATGGAAATATTATACTGGACATGAGCTATGAGTATTTTTGGAAAACAACAAAAAACTGGAAAATTCTTTGATTAGCGGAGACTCGATCCCTTATTTGGGGACACTTGATTATTTTTTGAAAACGTGTTTAAAAGAGCATGTAGGGTAATAAGTCTATTTTTACCCTTTTTCTATTATCATCCTACCCATCTGAAGCCTTTGGTTAGAGCAGCGCGCCATCTTTGCTCAACGCATTGGCTCAAATGCTGTTGCGATAATTGGGGTACTCGATTAGAGTTTTTGCTGCGCTCAAACAGAAGATTTTCACCATTCTCAAGACAATTTTGTTATTATATTGGGTCTTAATAAGAGCCGAATGACCTTAAGGCTAAAACCTCTATAATCGAATTAAAAATGGCTCCTAATAACAAAGCAAAGAAGCTGAAATAATAAAATTAATAATGAAATAATGTGGTAATAGAACAAAAATAGGTACCTAACCCCATTCAATGTTATAAATGTAATGTGGTATTGATTAAATTGTTGTGATTACATATTACTATTTTTGTTACTACATATTACGCATCTCTCACAAGTTTTTTTTTACGAATTCCCCAAATCTCTGTGCAATTATTTGAAAGCTGTCGTTATTATGGTTGAGGAACATCAAATGTGGGACGCATGGTTTCTACGTATACTGTAGTAAACAATTACAGTTAAGTTTCTGTACGATGGAGCGTTCATTTTTGACAGTATTTTTTTGTTATTTCATGGCAACAATGACTTCAATTGTTCTGGTGTGAATTTGGTTATTTTCAGTGGTGTGTATGAAGAATTACGAAGGGGATCAAATCTCCACGAATTTGAAGGGATCAAGTGAACCCATAGCATCTATTTCAGCAAACTTTAGTACAAGTATAATTGAACAAAAAATCAGCTCAATCATAACGTATTCATATAATTGACATTCTCCTGTTATTCTGTATGCAAAAGTATAGTATGTAGTGGGTGACTTTATCAATTGTATAAAAGTTTGAAAATTTAGAAAATAAATTTTCTTCAGTTCTTCTGAGATTTTTTTCTTTGAATCGGTAAAAATTCGGTAACACATGTCCAATTTATTTTTTTGTGTTAAAGAAACTTATGTTTAGATAAAGCTGCGCAACTTTCTAGTACATTCGATTAATGTATTCTGATCCGCCTTTGAGTTACAATGATGGGATCAAGTCTCCCCGGGGATCAAGTCTCCTCAGTCTCCCCTAACTAATTTGCAAATAAAAACGCGTAAACGTATTAACCAAAAGTACATCTCACTATTAGATCGTTCAAATCCCTTTTTTGTAGACTAGTGCAAATCAATGGAATAAAGCATGATAGAAAAACAAATTACTCATGTTCCATCCGAGTAGCGTTGTTTGTCTCATTTCTGTTTTGATTCGAGTTCGTTTCTTCTCACAAAACAGGTTTTCTGAGCCAGTCTGTGTCAAAAGATGATGATTGAGGTTAATTAAAGCGGGACGATTCATACACGGTTGTTTTTAGTTGGGAATTCGACGAGAGTTTGGAATTCCACAACCGGAGCATTAATTAGTCTAACAGAGTTCTTGATTTGTTTTTTCGCCAATTTTTATTGTCAGTTCCGTTGTTGGTAAGGACTGGCGAAATTCACGCTAATTTAGTTTGTTATCATTTTCTTACTAATTTCGCACTACCAACGCGAAACCTTATCTGAAGTTGTTCTTAGTTATGACAAAATGAGTTTATATAATTACTGTACACATGACTATATGACACATCACGAAAGAAGCTATGTCATAATGGATATTGAATTAAACCACATTGTCATTAACTCCACTGCGCATTAGACATGTTGTTCAATATATCGTTTAGCGTTGCGGATTTCATCCAGACTGATGTAGGAAGAAATTCGTTTTTACAGCGTCAAAAAGTGGGTATTTCCTTTCGTTTCAAAATCACAGTTCCGTCTGGAATTTGATCAGCTTAGCGGTCGATTCAAAAGCACCGGCGTAACAAATTTGCAAAAGGACCCTTAATTGCCCACTAATCGAACGTTTGTTACCTTCATCCGGATTTATCCCCGCCAGCGATTGGGAGTTCATTGTGATGCTTCTGGAATAATCACCTGACGATGATAAGTCGAAGCAGAGGCACGTGAAGTTGATTGCAGTGGGGTTTTTATACTTTATATGTTATTATGTTTGGGAAATTACCTAATCATTGCTCTGTGCTAATGATTCATTTCCATTTGGAAACATCAGGTATGGGCCATACAAGAACTTATCTGATTGCAACGCTGGACATCGTTCCCTGAAAAGAAAAGAAACTTGGCGAGACAGAATACCTATTAAACTTTTTTGCACTATAACTGCCGACCAACAGAAAGGCACACGTCTTGCTAATCGTTTATTGACCTTGAGTATGCATGCACAAGTTGAGGAAATTCCCATTGAATTTTAGATTTATTCCGGGAGAGATGGGAAATACGCTAAATCGTTTTGTTGGATGAACCATCATAATACAGACTAGAGATATTTATTTCAATTGCATGGTTAACTATCGCTCTGATATTCGAATTTGGCGCATAAGGGATCGTCCACCGGGCCTTACGTGATCTTCTTCCGAGCCAAACAAACAGTGTTTGATTTTAGAGTTCTCGAGTTCTGACGGAACAACATCGAAAATAGGCCCTAGTAAGCTTCGGGTGGTGCTAAATAGCTTAAACCAGGCAAATTGCTGGAGGCGTGCCTTTTACGAACAAGTACAGAGTATATGTACCAGCAAATTGGGTTGAAGTCTGTGGAGTCGTTGCCGAGTCTACGTAGACTTTTATTTTTTGTTATTCTCGTATTACTAATTATAAATGGGATTTAAAGAGAGTTGTATTCAAAATATCGGTCTATTCAGTATTTATGCAGACACTTCAAAGCTAGTACACTATTGAGGTAACTACTCGTTAAGCGACCACTCAACCCAGAACCCACGATTTTTTTTGGACAACCTCACACAGTGTTGTTTCTTGCGAATATTTCGATATAGTTTTGATCTAGGAATAATACAAAATGACAGTTCCAAAGACGATCGCCTAAAATTCCTCTCGACGGAAGATTTTGACTGTGAAATCATCTGAGACATCACTAGTTAGCAGACATGCATGGACCATTAAATGTATGAACCATAAAAACATAAAAAATGGTCAAAGTTAAGCATTGTAACAGCAAAACACCCGATATTTAACAATAAGTGGATTAATTTTATTTTTTATTTATTGATTTCGGTGGTTAAAGCAGTAGTGTAGTTTAACTTCTACAACAAAGTGTTTACTCGAGTTAATCAGTTTCTCTTGCAATCATTTACACTGATTTCAAAATCTTTAAACACCCGTTAAATTTTACGTCTATATATTGAAATTTGTTCACGAAAAGTGAAATTTGTGTGCATGTTTGGTTTATTATTTTAGTCTAGATGATAGTACACATCGACAGTATTATTTCGTAAATGTTTCTTATAATTTAACAATTTTGAATGCACCAGTAAGGCTCAAAAAGTGTTTAGCAATTCTGCATTGTTCGCACACTTCGGCCAAAATTTAAGCTAGTTATAGCAATATATCTTTTTACATATATTTGAGTGACTAACCTTGAAAAGAAGTATTCCGAACGTTGAACGAAAGAAGTACACAAACGTTGGAAAGCACCTTGAATTGGTACTAATTGATTTGATCAATCATAGACAAAAAACCAATGTGAAACACCTTTCTTTAATATTTAAAAAGCTTGAAATAAATCTGAACGCTAATTTTTAATTGAACATTATAATGTGCTTCTTGCTAATTACACATTTCCCGCGAATAAAAAAAATTAAAAGTCTACGTAGACTTTTGATGGAGGGGGGGGGGGTTTGGTAAAAGTCTACTAAGGTCTACTAGGGGGGAGGGGGGGTTAAAAATTCTCAAATTTCTGTCTACGTGGTTTATGAACGGTCCCTAATGACGATAATAAATCTACCTCACTCCATGAGCTTTGCGACAACTTCAATACGACCGTTTTGAAACCGTGTAAAATGACACGGATTCCTGCCTCTCCACCGCGCCGAACGCCTTAGACTTGTCCCTCTGCTCGACATCGCTGAGTTTAGATTGCATGTGGAAGGTAGTCTCTGATCCCCACGGCAGCGACCATCTGCCAATCGTTACTACTATTGCTAACGGTTCAGGGCCACCGAAAACAATCATTGTTTCGTATGATCTCACACGAAATATTGATAGGAAGTAATACGCGTTAGCGATATCCAGTAAAATCGAGTCCACACTGCACTATGGTCCCAAAGCTGTATTTAGGAAGATAAAACTGTTTGCGCCCAAATCGTTGGTTGAAAAAAACCATTTTTGTTTTGAAAATCGCCTGTAACTATGCAAACAAAAGAGATAGAAACTTCATTGCTTCGGTAAAAATGTGTATTTACAAAAGTTCTAAAAACCTCTAGAACAAAGCATTAGCGAGAAATTAACACATAAAAAGATAATAATAGAAAATCAATTTTTAAAGAGCCACCCTACCTCAAATACTGCAAAAATCATAGCACATGAACCATTAGAGATGGCCACATAGTTTCTTCAAAAAAGTTGCTTCAATTTGATTGATTTATAACTTTGTAGAACACTATGTAGCTGAATTTTACATATCTAAAAAGTTGATACTTTGAACACCTTAACCACAAGGACCACCCTAATTCAACTAATATAAAAAATTGGCAAGAAAGTTCTAAGAAAGTTTGCCGAAGATACTATATATTTAAAACCAACGGTTTGGGCGCAAACAGTTTTGTCTTCCTAAATACAGCTTTTTGACCATAGTGCACTGGAGCTTCCTTCGGATGAAGAGTACGGCTTGATTCTCGGCACCGCGATTGAAGTTCAAACTAAACGCGTACCCGACTTGAACTCTGCCGGACAGTCTCGTGGTGGGACAAAGTGTTCTTCAACGTGTACGCGGAGAAGACAGCAGCGTATACGACCTTCCGAGACGACGGATTACTTGCTATCTATCGACAGTATGCGACGTTAGAAACGTGAATAAAGAGATTGATCAAACAAAAAACGTAGTTACTGGCGCCAGTTCGTTGAAGGATTCACGAGAAAAACATCCGAGCCCCTGTCGAAGCGAATAGCTTGCTGTCAGATACACAATTTGGCTCCCGCAAAGTCTTGCGTTGCTCTCAACAGGAATTCAAATGGCCTATGCTAGCAATGAGCAGATGGCATCAGCTTGCTTGGATATTGAGGAGGCTAATGATTCAGTTTCTATCAATATTCTTTCTGAGAAGCTAAACAACTTTTTGCTAAACGTGTCTGAAAAACACATGCGTTTTTCGCATGGTGATTTATCAACATCATGAATTAGCTACATGGGTTTTCCCAGCGCTCATGTCTTAAACCCTTTCACCACTTTTCTTAATGAATTTGAATGTGTGAATGACATTGACGAGTTTTGTATTGTCTTGTCTTGTCAGTCTCTGCACGTTAAGGTAGCTGGCAGATGACTGTGTGCTCTATATTACAGGTCACAAAGCTGCCAATTTGCAAGGGCCATTGCAAGATACCTTGAACAATTTGTCTGCTTATACTTTGAATACATTGCACAAAATCATCATCAATTCTTCAATTAATGTCAACCGTGTCAATTTCTTTCATGCTTCTGATTCAATTCTATTTTGTGGCACATCCATGAAAGATGAGATTTGCGGAATCCCGGATCAAATACGTCCGCAAGTGATCCCAAACATCTTTGACAGTAAATTTTGAGAAGTCGACTGCAACGAGACGAATTACATCGATGGGGCAAGTCTCGTCGGCTCCACTGTTTTTAGTATATTCAATCTAAACCTCACCACCTCATTTAAACTCAATGATCCTGCTTCAGTTTACTTTGCAGAACTTACTGACATTCAGTACACCTTTGGGATTTTTTTTTTATTCATTTCGTTTATTTGATAGGCACAAATGCGTTAGCTTGGCGGTGCCAAATTCTTTTGTTTTTACATTTTGGATATTTTAAAACTAGGAGGTTACAATGGTGAAATATTTTTTTTTTACATTTTGGATATTTTAAAACTAGGAGGTTACAATGGTGAAATATTTTTTTTTTTAAAAGAAAAATTTTACAGCTATCTTAAGACTAGAAATAAGATTCTATATACAAGAGAGGGAGCAAAAGATTTTTTTTTATGAAAAATTTTAAAACAAGGAATTCAATAGTAATAGTTTTTTAGGAAATATTTACAGTTATCTTAAAACTAACAATATAGTTTGGTACACAAAAGGGGGAACAAATATTTATGAGAAAATTCACCGGTGTTTTAAAACTACACACCTAGAAAAAATAATGTAAATTTACGTCTCCTGACCCTGACATATACGAGCGTCTAAAATGACTTAGTTTTACGTTTGATTTTAATTTTACATGACGTTCAATTTCGTAAATCATGTAATTTTATTCCACATACAGCGTTTGTTCTGAATGGTAGGAAGTGTAATTTTATGTCATTGTGCATGTAAAGTATATGTTTTATGTAAAATTGAATGGAACACGGTAATGTTCCGTCATTTCGTAAGTTACGGTTTGTTGAATTGTGCCATGTTTGCAATTACGTCATCGATAAAATTCAGATTTTTTTGGTGTGTAGGGATACAATTCTATTTACAAGATGGGGGACAATAGTTTTAACAAAGAGGTAAAATTACAACTATCTTAAAACTAGGAATACAGAATACAAATTTGAACTTTTTTAGCGGAGACTTATGCTTGGTCAAGATATTCAGAGGGGGCTGTAGAAGCAGTTGTATCAAGGACAGGGGAGAGAAAGCGTAGATGGTGACCGGGAGAGAAGAGCAAAACTTGCAACTTTCGGGCAAACGGGAGATCAGCGAGACAAATTAGCGCCTCAGTCTAGTAGGTCGGATTGGCGGATGGTATTCTTCGGACCCGCGGGGAATCCTTCAAAAGTCATCGGACCTCGAGTCGCTCTCGCTTCAGTTTCCGTAGTGGTAAGTGCGACGGCGGTTACATAGTTGCAGCCTGGAGCTGATCGGTCCCAAAAGGCAGGAGAAAACTTCTAAAACGAGAAATAAAAAGAGAGGGGCTAAATTGGGATATTTATCGTTTTTATGAAAGTATAAATAAGGGACATATAGGGGAAATCACGATTTGCCAGCATATCTCGGACTGGGACATTGGGTGGTCTACCTCGGGCCCGAAGGGAATCTTTTAACTGAGACCTGGCGTCCAAATACCCGGCGCATACCCAGACAACGTGCTCGATGTCGTGATAGCCCTCGTCACAAGCGCACAGACTACTCTCCGCAAGCCCAATACGCCGCAAATGCGCATCCAAGGTGTAGTGGTTGGACATAAGTCGGGACATTACACGAATAAAATCCCGACCCACATCCATCCCCCTGAACCAAGGCTTCGTTGATACCTTTGGGATAATGGAATGTAGCCATCGTCCAAGTTCACCATTGCTCCACGAGGTTTGCCAACTGCTGAGTGTCCTCTGACGACAAATACTAAAAAATTCGTTGAAGCAGATTGGTCTTTCATATATGTCACCATTTAATGCGCCCACCTTTGCTAATGAGTCGGCCTTTTCATTGCCCGGAATAGAGCAATGAGAGGGGACCCAAACAAAGGTAATTTGATAAGATTTTTCAGATAACGTACACAAGGACTCCCGTATCTTCCCCAGGAAATATGGGAATTGCTTTTTGGGCTTCATCGCACGAAGAGCCTCGATGGAGCTGAGGCTGTCCGAAATGATGAAGTAGTGATCTGTGGGCAGAGTGTCGATGATCCCAAGGGTGTACTGAATTGCAGCTAACTCTGCGACGTAAACTGAAGCGGGATCATTGAGCTTGAATGAAGCGGTGATAGTATTGTTGAAGATACCGAAGCCAGTGGACCCATCGAGATTTGATCCGTCAGTGTAGAACATTTTGTCACAGTCGACTTCTCGGAATTTATTATAAAATATATTGGGGATCACTTGCGGGCGTATATGGTCCGGGATTCCACGAATCTCTTCCTTCATGGATGTGTCGAAGAACACAGTAGAATCAGAAGTATCTAGGAAACGAACACGGTTGGGAGTATATGAAGAAGGGTTAATGCTCTGTGCCATGTAGTCGAAGTACAAGGCCATAAATCGGGTTTGAGAATTAAGCTCGACGAGCCTCTCGAAGTTTTCAATCACCAACGGGTTCAGAATGTCGCATCGGATGAGCAATCGATATGAGAGTTCCCAAAATCGATTTTTTAGCGGAAGAACGCCCGCCAGCACTTCGAGACTCATCGTATGGGTCGAGTGCATGCAACCCAAGGCAATGCGCAAGCAACGATACTGGATTCTCTCCAGTTTGATGAAGTGTATGTTCGCAGCGGAGCGGAAACAGAAACACCCGTACTCCATCACCGACAATATCGTTGTTTGGTACAACCTGATCAGGTCTCCTGGGTGAGCACCCCACCATGTTCCAGTTATTGTTCGGAGAAAATTGATCCTTTGTTGGCATTTCTGTTTCAGATACCTAATGTGACATCCCCAGGTACCTTTAGAGTCGAACCATACCCCGAGATATTTAAATGTGAAAACCTGATTGATCGTTACACCCATTAATAGAAGCTGGAGTTGCGCCGGCTCACGCTTACTAGAAAAAACAACCAACTCAGTTTTCTCCGTGGAGAACTCAATACCCAGCTGAAGAGCCCAAGCAGACAAATTGTCCAAGGTATTTTGTAATGGTCCTTGCAAGTCGGCAGCTTTGGGCCCTGTGACAGAGACCACGCCGTCGTCTGCAAGTTGCCTTAGCGTGCATGAATTGGCAAGACAATCGTCAATGTCATTCACGTAGAAATTGTAGAGCAGGGGACTTAGACATGAGCCCTGGGGAAGACCCATGTAGCTAAATCGCAATGTTGTTAAATCGCCATGCGAAAAGTGCATGTGCTTTTCAGACAACAGGTTTAGCAAAAAGTTATTTAAAATTGGCGAAAGACCATGCTGGTGTAGCTTCTCTGACAGAATGTTGATAGAAACTGAGTCAAAAGTCCCCTTAATATCCAAGAAGACTGATGCCATCTGCTCTTTGTTAGCATAGGCCATTTGGATTTCTGTAGAAAGCAACGCAAGGCAATCGTTCGTCCCTTTGCCTTTGCGGAAGCCAAATTGTGTATCTGACAGTAAGCCATTTGCTTCAACCCAATTGTCGAGGCGATACAAGATCATTTTCTCGAATAACTTCCGAATACAGGACAGCATTGCAATCGGCCGATACGAGTTGTGGTCGGAGGCTGGTTTTCCTGGTTTTTGGATGGCGATGACCTTCACTTGCCTCCAGTCATGAGGGACAATGTTACCCTCAAGAAACTTGTTAAATAAGTTCAGCAAGCGCCTTTTTGCAGTGTCAGGCAGATTCTTCAGCAAGTTGAATTTGATTCTGTCTAACCCTGGGGCGTTATTGTTGCATGATAAGAGAGCAAGTGAGAACTCCACCATCGAAAACGGTGTTTCGTTCGCGGTATCGTGAGGAGACGCGGCGCGGCACATTTTCTGTACCGGGACAGAGTCCGGACAGATCTTCTTGGCGAAAGCGAATATCCAACGGTTTGAATATTCCACGTTCTCGTTGGTACTATTACGGTTACGCATACGTCGAGCCGTACCCCAAAGAGTGCTCATCGCTGTTTCTCTCGTTAACCCGTCGACGAACCGGCGCCAATAACTGCGTTTTTTGGCTTTCATTAGACTCTTCATTCGCCTTTCTAACGACGCGTACTGTAGATAGCTAGCGGGTAACCCGTCTTCCCGGAAGGCCTTATATGCAGTGGACTTTTCCGCGTACAGCTCTGAGCACTCTTTATCCCACCACAGGGTGGGAGACCGTCCATGGGTATTCGCGCTGGGTACTGGTTTAGTCTCAGCTTGATTCGCACTGTCGAGAATCAAGCCAGCCAAAAACCTGTACTCTTCCTCCGGAGGAAGTTCTTGAGTGGATTCGATTTTAACGGATATCGCGGTCGCGTAACTCTTCCAATCAATGTTCCGTGTGAGGTCATACGAGACATTGATTGTTTCTGATGGTCTTGAACCGTTAGCAATTGAAATCACGATAGGCAAATGATCGCTACCGTGGGGATCAGGGATCACCTTCCACCTGCAATCTAACTGTAGCGATGTCGAGCATAGCGATAAATCCAACGCGCTTGTGCGTGCTGGTGGTGTAGGAATCCGCGTCATTTCTCCCGTGTTTAAGATGGTCATGTTGAAATTGTCGCAAAGATCTTGGATTAATGTTGATCTATTATCATCATGAAAACAGCCCCATACCGTACCGTGCGAGTTAAAGTCTCCCAGAACTAGCCGCGGTGCCGGTAAGGATTCCGTGATATTACAAAGCGTTCGGTGCCCTACCGAGGCTCTAGGAGCAATGTAGATGGAAGCAATGCAAAGGTCTTTACCTTTGATTAGAACTTGACAAGCGACAATTTCAATGCCTGGTGTCGAAGGGAGGTTAATTCGGTTGAAAGAATAGCACTTTTTGATCCCCAAAAGTACTCCTCCATAGGGGTTTTCTCGATCCAGACGGATTATATTAAAGTCGTGGAAGTTGAGATTTATATCGGAAGTTAACCAAGTTTCACATAATGCGAAAACATCACATTTTAAACTGTTTAGTAAGAATTTGAAGGAATCGATTTTCGGGAGGATACTTCTGCAATTCCACTGTAGGACAGTAATCGAATCCGTGACCTCGTTTGATGACTTAGCCATCGAAGGATACGATCGCTGCAAGGAGGGGCCATTTAGCAGTCAACTGTTTCAAAAATGTTTGCACCATAGGGAGAAAATGTATCAGAATGCTTTTAAGAGGATCAGTAACATTGAAAGCTGTGAAAATTAAGTCCACTATGTCAGAAAATTTCATTAGTCCGCTACTGGACTGAGTATCTGTTTGAAAAAAGGGGACACTTGGGGTTTTGGATGTCCCTGGAAGTGGTGGGTACTCCTTGTTAGAATTAATATTTCCAAGTCCTGGAGCAAATTGCTTCGGCTTTTGTGCATCACTTCCGTTGGATTTATTGGTTGTAGATGGCGCACTCTGAGTGGACGACACCTTAGCACCCTTACGAGGCAATGTAGGGGAGGCTGGATTTCTCCTCTTCCTGGATTCCCCTGGGTTAACCAAAGATGTTCCCTCTTGTGGGTCGTCAGATTCTTGCTCAACGCCAGCCAAAAGAGCAAAGGAATTTTCGGAAGGGACAGATGGCGAAGCATTCTTAAGAATTTCTGCATAAGAGCGCTTCGAGCGTTCCTTAAAGGAGCGCTTAATTTTATCCCCGCGCTGTTTGTACGCGGGGCATGATTTAAGATCATGCGGAAGGCCCCCGCAGTAAATACACTTCTCAATTTCTCCACTGCAAGCGTCATCCTCATGTTCTCCCTCGCATTTGCCGCACCTTTTCTTATTGCCACAATAGGTGGCTGTGTGGCCCAGCTGCTTGCAATTGCTGCAGTTCATTACCCGCGGTACAAACAGGCGAACCGGTAGACGAACCTTATCCAGGAGGACATAGTTGGGGAGGGAAGACCCGGAGAAAGTCACCCGAATCGAGTCTGACAATGAATAAGTTGTCTTATTATTCTCAGTTTTTGCTGAATACAATTGCTTGCATTCCAGAATCTTCACATGTTCAAGTGAGGGGTCCTTAAAGCAACCAACTCCATACTTCAACACGTCTTCGCACTTCAAACCCGGTTCGGCAACGACCCCGTCGATCTCCACTGCCAAACAAGGTATATACACCTTAAATTGCTTTGTAAAGCGCTCGCTGCGAGCAATCTGGTTTGCCTGGTCGAGATCATTCACTAATATGCGTATCTTATTAGCTCTAACACGTGTTATCTGAGCTACGGCCGGGTAGTTAGCAGTCAGCTCCCGTGAGATCTCTAAAATATTAAGCGATTTCGTAATGGGCCGGAAATAGACCACCCAGGGCCCAGTTGAACTGGGTGGGTATGTTTTAATACGAGGATGACTGTGGGAATCAGGGGAGGGAGTAATTTCGGGTTTATCCGGTATATCCATGGGAATATCATTCCCATCCAATGTTACTTCGCCCTCGGCCATTTAGGCACGAGGATAGCACGTGGTGTAAACGAGAGATGAAACTTATATTCAGGGGAAAGGGATCTAAGAAGTAGCGACAGATCGGGGGAAAGGGAAATGAGAAAAAAAAAGATACTTAGCTTATATAGCAGCTTGTCCGGTTATTGAACTATTCACTTCACCAACCTAGGCACCGGCGAACAAAGCCTGCCGCAAACAATGACTGGCCTTCACAATGTATATATTTATATTGATCCACTCTATGCACAGCACAAGAAAACGATCTGCTTCGATCGAGAGTTCAGACGATTGTGTACCTTTGGGATTATTGATACTTTGCCCAACGATCATTACTTTATTTCACATTCATTCTTTTCGTGAGAAAATACGAGAATCTCTGCGTGCTCTGTCTGTAAGATCATACAAGACTGGTATAAAGCAATAATGTCTTCGACAAAGTTCACTATTCTGAACCACTTCGCTTAAGTTGGCTCTGAGTACTCTTTGAAAGGTTAGTTCTAGATAATTTATTCTAGGATGCTTATTATCATAATTATATTTCCAGCAATTACTCTAGAACTTCTTTAACTAACCACCAAAGTTCAAGGTTTCGAAATTATGTAATCTCTTAGTTTTCTTTATTTTAAAGTGCTTTAGAAGGATAACCTATATATGCATCATATTACGCCATTTGGCACTTAAATGCACACCGTAAATAGTCGTTTACTTGACATTTTAATATCCTTTAAATTTTTTATCCATCCAGTGATTACTTTTGCAATTCATAATACGAGAAATTTGCAAATGTTTATGAAAACCGATGCTTGCGATAAACGGAAAACTCCACTTTATATTGATTCTACTTTTTGAAAAATAATATGCAGGCTCAGTATATAAAAGTTGTTGTTTTGTCGATCAGTGCAGTATTTCAAATCCTTCTATTTGCAAAATGCGTCATTACGAATAAAGGTTACACAGTTATCGCTATTAAAATGTCAGTACCATAATGCGGTATATCTCGCTTGCCACCGATAAAGGCTGCATTCGAAAAAACTGCACCCGAATACTTTTCTCCAGTTCGATTCTCCGGACAGAACAATTGGATGCCAAATCCAGTCAATGCACAATGTTTCCAAATAAACAGAAACGTGATCGAAATTATTTTGACCATGAAAATTCGATTTTGTGCTGTGCAACTTCCTTCCCAATCGTTTCTAAGCGTGATGTTGTAGCAGAACTATGTTTGGAAAAAGTATCCTGTGGCCTATTCTCATCTACTTTCAGCTTTTTGATTGTCTTGTAGATTAGAAACTCGTAACTTCAACAGTTTCAGAATCGATTTTGAATACCGTAAAACGGGGGAACATTGATCACTTTTTCAAAAGTTTTTTGAATAACTATCTTCACGTGCTATTGGTAGGGTCCAAGCTACCGCACGGGGTGCACTGGGGGCGTGTCGGGCTCGAATGGTGACGCTGCCATTAATACCGACTAAACTCCATTGGGCTCCGCCACCGTTCCTCCCAGGAACTACCTCTCGGTATTACTTCTGGGGGGATTGCTGTACTTAATGTACTCATTCACTCTCACTCACGCGTTCATACGTCCTGTATGAGGCTTACTTGGGTGCTCTCTCTATCGCACCTTGATTCACTCTCAAACACTCCACATGAGGCTGACTTTTGTGCTCACCTTTTTCGTTCCTTGCGAGTCTGACTTGTATGCTCACCTTACTCATTCCTTGCTAGGCTTACTTTTGTGCTCGCCCCACCCATACCATGTGAGGCTGACTTGGGTGCTCACCCTATCACCTGGTTCACTCTCGATCGCGCCACTCTATTGTACCTCTGTCACTCCACCTGGCATCCCATGTGGGACATTTTTCTTAGGCCCAACTACAGACATATCATGCGAGGCTGACTTGTGTGCTCAACTTTTTCATTCCTTGCTAGGCTTACTTTTGTGCTAGCTTCTACCATACCATGTGAGGCTGACTTTTGTGCTCACCCTTAACATGCCGTGTGAGACTGACTTGGATGCTCACCCTTTCACTCCTCTGCCACGCCATGAGGCATCGATAGCTAAGTCCTAACATACTACGCTACGACCCTCCCGTCTTGGCATGAGGCAGTCCACTTATACGCCTGTACACTCACTCTTGTGTCTTGCTTCGGGGTGTCTGGGTTTACCCCTTACGCGGTTGCCAGTCGCTGCGCCAAACCTGCCTCAGCATGAACAGACCATTCACTCCCTTTTTTGCGCTTGGCCTTTTTCGCTCCAACTAACCAATCACTAGTTAGCCATGCTCGTCGTCTGTTGCTCGGTTCGCCAGATTACCTGTAGCCTACAGGCAATATGGGTGGTAGCAGCCGAGACTGCGTTCCACTTCTCCACCGATTGACACATCCGCTGAATAAGGGTATCAGGGGTTGTGTCCCAGCCACAGACGTCAAGCATTGCTCTTCTTTCGACGTCGAACCGATGACATACGAACAGTATGTGTTCGGCAGTTTCGTCTACACCTGGGCAGTCCGGGCAGGCTGGGACCTCCGCGTGCCCGAACCTGTGGAGGTACTGTCGGAAACAGCCATGGCCTGACAGGAATTGTGTCAGGTGGAAGTGAACTTCCCCATGGGGTCTTCCCACCCAGCTCGATATGCTAGGTATCAGCCGGTGGGTCCACCTACCTTTCGAGGAGTTGTCCCACTCACGCTGCCATCTGGCGACCGAGATCACCCTGGTGCGCTCGCGGGCTCCTCTATTTCCACGTAGCTCGAAACACTCCTCATCTTCCCGAATGACCAGCCCGACTGGCATCATGCTCGCTATCACGCAGGATGCATCGTGTGATACCGTGCGGTAGGCAGATATCACTCTGAGGCACATCACGCGGTAGGTGCTCTCCAGTTTCTGTAGGTAACTGGTTACCCTCAGTGCTCTTGACCATGACGGGCCGCCGTACCTGAGGATATATACGGCAACGCCTGCCAGTAACCTACATCTACTGGCGCACACCTTTGAGCTGTTGTACATCATCCTCGATAGAGCCGCAACAGCAGTCGACGCTCTCTTGCATGTATAGTCGACATGGCTGCCGAAGGTCAGCTTGTCGTCTATAATGACTCCGAGAGACTTCAGACTTCGCTGTGAAGTGATCGCGACTTCTCTCACATGGATAACTGCATGTTGTGCCAACTTGCGGTTGTTGACGTTAACTACCTCCGTCTTATGATGAGCGAGCTCCAGGCCTCTCGCGCTCATCCATTCCTTCACCGTGCTGATCGCGTGTTCTGCGGTTAGTTCTACCTCAGGGATTGACTCCCCGTAGACCTCCAAGGTTACGTCGTCGGCAAAGCCGACGATCTTAACCCCAGGAGGGAACTTCAGTCTCAGAACCCCGTCATACATGAGGTTCAATAGCACCGGGCCTAGGATCGAGCCCTGCGGGACTCCGGCGGTAATCGGAACCCTTTTCTGACCGGCATCGGTCTCGTATAGCAGTACGCGGTTCTGGAAGTAACTTTCCAGGATCCGGTACAGACCCACCGGTATGCTAAGCCGGTGTAACGAGAGCGCGATGGCATCTCAGCTTGCGCTGTTGAATGCGTTCTTCACGTTAAGTGTCACTAACGCGCAGTATCGAATGCCTCGCCTTTTTCGTTGGATCGCTATCTCGGCAGTATTTATCACTGACTTGAGAGCGTCCACTGTGGACTTACCCTTCCGAAAGCCAAACTGGTTGATTGACAGGCCGTCCGTACCTTCCGCGTACGGAGTTAGACTTGAGGATAATCCTCTCAAGCAGTTTGCCAATCGTGTCGATCAGACAGATTGGTCTGTACGCCGATGGGTCGCCTGGCGGCTGCCCGGGCTTCGGCAACAGCACCAATTTCTGCCTTTTCCATCTATCGGGGAAACGGCACTCGTCAAGGCACCTCTGCATAGCTAGCCTGAACATGTTCGGGTTCGCTATGATCGCTGCCTTGAGAGCGCTGTTTGGAACTCCATCCGGCCCTGGAGCTTTGTTCATTGCAAGGGATTCAGCCACTGCGAGTAGTTCTTCATTCGTCACCGGAGCCACCGTTTCGGCCGTGCCTGCACTGTCTCGTAGTGCAGGTGGCCAGGGGCTTGTGGCTCGAGACGGGAAGAGTACTTCGATAATCGTCGCCAACCGGTCCGGAGACCGTTCTGGGGGTGAAGAGCCCCCTTTGGTCTTGGCCATCACTATCCTGTAGGCGTCACCCCACGGATTCGCGTTGGCAATCTCACACAGGTTGTCGAAACACGCTCTCTTGCTGCTTTTAATGGCCTTGTTAAGGGCCAATTTCGCAGCTCGAAGCACTTCACGGCGGTTCTCTCTTGCATCCTCGGTGCGAGCTCTTTGCATCCTACGTCTAGCTCTGAGGCTGACCGTAGAGCTGCGATCTCGGCACTCCACCAGTATACCGGGCATCTGCCGTTTCTTGGCAGTGTTTTTCTCGGCATAGTGGCGTCGCACGCGCGTGGTAGAACAGCTACCAGCGCATTCCCGCTTAGACTGTCGGTGTTGGCCTCCAGTCCCAGGGCCGCGGTGAAAGCTTCGCTGTCGAAGTGATTGGACTTCCACCCGCGTACCTGACAGGGATCTCCCGCCCTCGGATGCTGCACACCATAGTTGATCCTAAAGCGGATTGCTAAATGATCGCTATGGGTGTAGCCTTCGTCTACCCTCCATTCCATGCCTGGAGCCAGACTCGGGCTGGCAAATGTTACGTCAATCCACGCCTCCATCCCGTTTCTACGGAATGTACTAGCGGAGCCATTATTAGCTAGCACAGTATCGAGTTTCGCAAGCGCCTCCATTAGCGCTTGACCCCTGCTATTTGTACAGCGGCTGCCCCACTCCACTGTCCAAGCGTTAAAGTCTCCCGCTATGACTACCGGTTTCCGGCCCACTAGGTCTGACGAGAGCCTGTCGATCATCTGGTTGAACTGTTCTGTTGGCCACCTTGGTGGAGCGTAGCAGCTGCAATAGAACACACCATTGATCTTGGCAATCGCAACACCCTCGGCGGAGGAGTGTATTACCTCTTGAACCGGGAACCGTCCCGTTGTACAGATTGCCACCATTCAAGACCCGTCCGATACCCAATTGCCCTTGCCGGCAGGGATGTTGTACGGGTCTGATAGGAGGGCGACATCTGTCCTCGACTCCGAGACTGACTGCCACAGCAGCTGTTGGGCTGCTGCACAATGGTTAAGAATTAGCTGTGTGACGTTCACGGCTTCTTCTTATTTACCTCGCCGAAGGGACACGAAGGTCCGCCCATAGCATGTTTATGGGCTTGCTTCATAGCGGTGCAGATAAGGCACTTGAGCGACGATATAGTTTGCTCCTGTCTATGCCCTTGCACTCGTGGGCTTTGTGGCCGGACTCAAGGTACCGATAGCAGCTATCCACTGAAGGCGGCTGGGGTATGCTAATTGGGCATACCGACCAGCCGAACTTCAGCTTACCTTTTTGGCATCCACCTTCAGTAGCCTGAGGTAGGCTACTTGGGTGCCGGAGGGTCCCTCTCTAAAACGCACAGAGGCCCGCTCGATTGTCACGTCGCATTGCTCCTTAACGGCTGCGACGACATCTTCTGCGGTCGTGAACTCGTCCAGATGCTTGCACTGGAGAGTCATTTCCGCCCCTAGCGACCTGACTTGGGCGCCTTCACCAAGGACCTCTTGGGCCAAGACCTTGTACACCGCATTAGATTGTGCGCCTCGCTTCAGCACCAGAAGCATTTCTCCAGTGTTGGTGCGTCTCACGCTACGCACATCTTGCCCAAGGGCCGAGAGGCTTTCGGCCGCCTTCATCGACTTTAGGACGTCGGCGTATTTGTCCTTGTCGGTTTTTAACCACAAGGCCTTACCTCTGTCCTTGGCCTTCTTCGCGGGCCGCGGTACCTCCGGTGTCGGTGCCGGCTTCTTCTAGGTGACCAGCGTCCAGGGGTTTACGCCCCCCTGCCCCGGTCGCGCCGGGTTGCTGGTACCATCGCTCTGCCCAGCGAGGTCACTCTCGCCCTCGCTTACCTCGACCAAACGGCGTCTGGCCTTAACGGTTGCACACTGTGTGGTGTCGGTTTTTGCACCCTCGCCTGGCGACTACCTAGAGCGCTTCGCGTTCGGCGCCGTCTTACGATTGCCCTTGCCTTTTCCCTTCGAGGGGAACTCGGCCGCCGCTCCGAGCGACATGGCTGCTCCATAGAAGGTGAAGGCCACTGTCTGAGTGCCTCTATCGACCTTCTCTCTTCCCTCCCTCTTGGAGGCCACTGTCTGGGTTTCTCTGTCGGACTTCTCCCGACATTCCACCCTCTTGGCATAAGCCTGCTGTTCCTGTCTTGCGACACGAACAGTTTTCCGGAGCACCAGGAGGCTCTGCTTCAACTCCTTGCTTATGTTTTGCTTTGCGCTAGTGAACTCGATTATTGAATCGAGCTGCTCCACCACTTTGCGCATCGCGGATAGTGGCCCGTCTATGGCGTTGGTAGGGCTATTTCCTAGCACTACTGGGGGGTCACTGGTGCTATCAGATGCAGCACTCGTCGTTCCACTACTCTCCCCACGGGGGGGGGGGGGGGGAGACCTCGCCAAACCACCTCTAGCAAAGGGGTTTGGCACCTCCGTTTGTTTATTGTTATTTTTATTTTTGATCTCCATTTTAGTACCCACGAGTAGCGCGAGAATAAATGTCCGCCACGCCAGAGCTCCGCATTAACGTGGTAAGGGACGCTTACTGTGGGGGTTGCCCACGTACCCCACAGGCTCCGTTAACGATCGAGCATCTTTTTCACCCCCTCGATCACTCATCCCTCGGCACGGGTCGCTTCACGCCTTGGAATTGGGGTTATGACCTATCTTGCTTTACTTGGTGACCGCGACCCAGATCATCACAACCATCCTCCTTTACCAAGGCTTTGGACCTGTAGCTCTGGTTCTCAATAGTTCCATGTACGTATATTATTACAGACATGCTACTATTGAGATCCGTCATTCGCTAGCGGAGTTAAACATGAACGTCCTGTATGAGTTTATAGTCAATAACATTTGCGTTTTTGTCATTAGAATACATACCACCTATGAAAATCTTGAAAGTTAACCCTTAAAGGCGCAAAGCAATTTTTTTCAAATTTTCTGAAAATTGTCTAACAGTTTTAATACGTTACTATGATAATTTTGAGATGGTTTTCGCAATGTTGTTTTAAAACAACATTGCGCATTTAAGGGTTAAGATGCTGATTTTAGAAACGATTCGCAATAACAGTCCAACATTACCCAATCATCTTCTGCTGTTGATGGTAGAGCAAAATCAAATTCAGCTCATAACGATAAGTAGTAATTTTTAGAGACTAATCCAAGTATGTTGACTCCCATATTGCTGGGTTCTTTCAGGTAAGTTTTATTCACCCCGATAATCTGCGATGTCGGATGCTGTTTTTTGCTTTATTATGGACTTCAGGATTTTTTTATTAACGGCAGAAGGATTAACGGGTGTAATTTGAACAAATTCCCCAATTAAGCATCTGCTGATACTGAGGAAAATTGTGACAATTGGCATGCTCATAAAGTTATCTAACGGGGAAACCACCACACAGTTCATTGCTACAAAGAATCGTAGAAAAGACAACGAACAGAAAACGTCAAACACAAGTTTTCCATCTATATGTATGAAAGATAGTGCAATGGAAGTTCAACTACGTTGACGAAAAACTTTATTAAAAAAAATCGGCATCCACGAAACTTCAGGATACGAAAGAATGGACTTTTCCCTTTCGTTTGCAACCGATCGCAAAATAATCGGTCGGAGGATCTAGAACAACTTTTAATTTTAAAGTTAATTTTTTGAAAACTTTGGTTTTACAAAGATACTAGTTCACATTTTTACCACTAGGTGGTACTATAGACATTCAAATAATACATTTCATTGTCTACAACTTTTTAAAACAATATAAATTGTAATAAAATCATCCGAATCATAACTCTCCGAGCTCTCGATCGAAGCAGTTCGTTTTCTGGTGCTGTGCATAAAGTGAACAAGAATATATATTGTCAGTGAAGGTCAACCATTGTTTGAGGCAGTCTTTGTTCGCCGGTGCCCAGGCTGGTGAAGTGAATACCAGAATAGCCGGACACGCCGCTATATAAGCTAAGTATTATTTTTCTTTCTTTCATTTCCCTTTCCCCGATCGGTCTCTACTTTTCCCTTTCCCCTGAATACAAGTTTCATCTCTCGTTTACACCACGTGCTATCCTCGTGCCTAAATGGCCGAGGGCGAAGGAACATTGGATGGGAATGATATTCCCATGGATTTACCGGATAAACCCGAAATTACTCCCTCCCCTGATTCCCCCAGTCCTCCCCGTATTAAAACATACCCAGCCAGCTCAAATGGGCCCTGGGTGGTGTATTTCCGGCCCAACACGAAATCGCCCAATATTCTAGAAATATCACGGGAGCTGACTGCTAACTACCCGGCCGTAGCTCAGATAACACGTGTTCGAGCTAATAAGATACGCGTTTTAGTGAATGACCTCGACCAGGCAAACCAGATTGCTCGCAGCGAGCGTTTTACGAAGCAATTCAAAGTGTATGTGCCTTGTAGGGCAGTGGAGATCGATGGAATCGTCGCCGAACCGGGTCTAAAGTGCGAAGACATGTTGAAGTACGGGGTTGGCTGCTTTAAGGACCCTTCACTTCAAAAGGTGAAGATTCTGGAATGCAAGCAATTGTATTCCGCAAAAACTGAAAATGATAAGACAACTTATTCTCCGTCAGACTCGATTCGGGTGACTTTCTCCGGGTCTGCTCTTCCCAACTATGTCCTCCTGGATAAGGTTCGCCTACCTGTTCGCCTGTTTGTACCGCGGGTAATGAACTGCAGCAATTGCAAGCAACTGGGCCACACAGCCACTTATTGTGACAATAAAAAACGGTGCGGCAAATGCAAGGGAGAGCATGAGGATGACGCTTGCGGTGGAGAAACTGAGAAGTGTATTTACTGCGGGGGCCCTCCGCATGCTCTTAAGTCATGCCCGGCGTACAAGCAGCGCGGGGATAAAATTAAGCGCTCCCTTAAGGATCGCTCGAGGCACTCTTATGCAGAAATGCTAAAGAATGCTTCGCCATCTGTCCCTTCCGAAAATTCCTTTGCTCTGTTGGCTGGCGTTGAGCAAGAATCTGACGACCCACAAGAGGGAACATCATTGGTTAACCCAGGGGAATCCAGGAAGAGGAGAAATCTAGCCTCCCCTAAATTGCTTCGTAAGGGTGCTAAGGTGTCGTCCTCTCAGAGTGCGCCAACAACAATCAAGAAATCCAACGGAAGTGATGCACTACAGCCGAAGCAATTTGCTCCAGCACTTGGAAATATTAATTCTAACAAGGAGTACCCACCACTTCCAGGGACACCAAAAACCCCAAGTGTCCCCTTTTTTCAAACAGATACTCAGTCCAGTAGCGGACTAATGAAATTTTCTGACATAGTGGACTTAATTTTCACAGCTTCCAATGTTACTGATCCTCTTAAAAGCCTTCTGATACATTTACTCCCTATAGTGCAAACATGTTTGAAGCAGTTGACTACTAAATGGCCCCTCCTTGCAGCGATCGTATCCTTCGATGGCTAAGTCATCGAACGAGGTCATCGATTCGATCACTGTTCTACAGTGGAACAGCAGAAGTATCCTCCCGAAAATCGATTCCTTTAATTTAATAGTTTAAAATGTGATGCTTTCGCATTATGTGAAACTTGGTTAACTTCCGATATAAATCTCAACTTCCACGACTTTAATATAATTCGTCTGGATCGAGAAAACCCCTATGGAGGAGTACTTTTGGGGATCAAAAAGTGCTATTCTTTCAACCGAATTAACCTCCCTTCGACACCAGGCATTGAAATTGTCGCTTGTCAAGTTTTAATCAAAGGTAAAGACCTTTGCATTGCTTCCATCTACATTCCTCCTAGAGCCTCGGTAGGGCACCGAACGCTTTGTAATATCACGGAATCCTTACCGGCACCGCGGCTAGTTCTGGGAGACTTTAACTCGCACGGTACGGTATGGGGTTGTCTTCATGATGATAATAGTGTAGCCGACGCTGGTCGATCTGTGAAGCGCGTAGTTTTAAGCGCCACTCCTTTCGGAAACTACCGCCAAGTTTTTAATGTTGCCCGGATGAGACTGCTTGAATGCGAGTCAAATGCATAGGATCGATCCAGCTAGCCACACAAACTTAGCCCCAGAATGAGGTACAATACCCTAGTTAGCTAAATTTTCCCTGAACCAAAGCTCTCCTTCAAAACACCACGGTAGAAACTCCCCATACCTAAAAGCTTCTCATCATCGGCAGGGTTAATGTTCGTCGCCAGACTGCACTAACCGAGTGGAAGAGAATTTCGTCAGATTTAAATGTGCCACGCGGCAAGGGAAAGCGGACCTAACATAATCGGAGTGATGTGGCAATACTTCAACAAGCTAAAAACACTATTTCACTACACTAACAGAAAACATTTATTTAGGACTGAATCAGTTTTTTTTTAATCATACGGAATTCATTTCAATAACTAATTTTATATTGTACGGTAAGCATGCTTTAATTTTAATTTTACATTTCTGTATTCTATTGGTCTATTGCGTGCGTTTCTTCTCTCCCTATCTTTCTTCTGTGTGCTTTTATTCTACTCTACCCCGCAGCTACATTCGACCGGGCGGCAAGCGATGAATAGCGATAGGCCTGTACACCCGAGTGGCTTCAAACCATGTGCGTTTGGATGGTGCTTCCGAAAACGCAGTAACACGTGCACGTGGATCGAATGGATAGCTTTTTGGGCGCGCCCCGAACAAAAGCGGGATCCGAAAAACTGACCGGATGCGGTCTTAGATTTATTTACGGGCCGTCTTCTCTGGACGCCACTTCACCAATACTGGTATAAAAGTACGGACTCACCGAATCTGCTGCGGATGAATGGTGATGCTGCTGATGTGTACGGCTAATGAAATTGACGGCTACCCGTCGTTGCTGGTTGCCTGGTGATTAGAGTTGCCGATAGTGCGATTTTCCGTGTTGGCACGTGGTTCCAAGATGGCCACTGGAAGATTGGAAACTTCCGACGAAGCGATTTCCTTGCGTCTCCACTTCCTTCCGGCGGAAATAACGTGTGCCGGGATGGTTCGTTCCTTCTATTGCGGCGAGCAACGCGAAAGTGGTAGAGTGTGGCGATCGTACGTTTTCCACAGTTTTTGTGCCTAGTGGAGTAAAAATGATAGCCTAGTGTGGCTATTCGAAGGATCGTTAGCTGCGAGTGGGGTCATTTAATAGCGCACATGTTTTACCTGATCTTTTCGATTCGCACACAGAATCGGCACGCACTACCTAGCTTTTCTAGCTCGCACTACTTCTCCTATTAGCTATTAGAAAAAACAGACATTAATAGCTCCCTAAAATATCTACCACATCACTAGTACCTGGTTTTCAGGTTTTTCCACGGAACAAACTCGCGTTACTTCCACACTGTTGAACGGTTTGGAACGAAGTGATTAAGCCCTGTAATCCTCAGTTTAGAGAAGGGAATCTCAATGTACCCGGAAGTACGTCATTTCCCGAGGATTCTTCGGGATTACTCGGGATCCCGGAGTATTCAACTGTCTAGCTCATTCTGCCGCGAGTAGGTAATCTAGCTTTCCCTTTCCCTTAACCTAACTGAAAGGATTCTTCTTAGAATCAGTATTCGCGCAATCTCACTCGGGCTTGAGAGAAACGGATTTGATCGTTGGCTTTAGAGAATGTTGGACTTATCGACATTGCCTAGATTTTGGCGGATTCTTTTTTTAGATTGGGTAGAAATATGTGAAATTTTGTAGGTATGGATTCTATTCATATGGTTTATGGCTAACTACCCCGTCGTGTGTCTACATCGATCATAGGGTTACGGATGAATTGATTGTCTATAAATATTTGAGTTTGGTAATGTTATATTTACAACTACGATTGTACAACTGTTACATCACTCTATGCTTAAATTACGAAAATTTAGTTGCATTGGTTCAACTAAATTTTCGTAGAAAAAAAATTTCTTATACTACAGATACTTCTAGAAAATTAAGGACACTCAATGTAATTCAATGTAGTATCAAACTATTTGGAGTCATATGTGTTCATCGTTAACCCAGTGAGTTAACTCCACCTCTATTTCCAGATAATCTGCCATTACAGATGATCTCTGTCACTGACCTTCAACGTCGCGAGACTCGGGTCTTCAACAAATGTTTGCAATACTTCCGTTAAATTATCTGACAGTCCTGCATAAAAAAAAACAATCGGATGTTTTCTGACATTTTAGCGAAGGATGACTGAACAGATCATAACAAGCAATCTGACAAGACCACAATTGACGTTCCTCATTCATTCAACCAGTCACTCAATTCTCAAATCAATAACCCCAACTAAAACATACTTTCAGTTGAATAATGTTCCATATTCAGTGAAAGTATAACACAAAGTTTTAAACTTATTTTCCTCAAATCAACTGGCTTATTCAGATTCAGAATCAACCTCAATCATTCCGTTGAACAAACGAAACCTCCTCTGAATTCGCCGCAACAATCTATTTTGCGGAGATCTGGCCCACCCCAAAGCTATACTTCGGGCTAAATTGTCCGTTTCTCCAGCAAAACGTAACCTAATTAAAATATCTTAATTGAATTTCAACTCCAGAATCGACTCTGGTCACCCGAAATTCAAAAAGACAACTGAACTCCACCACATGGGTTCTTCAACTCTAACATTCAAAAGGCTTCACACTAATCTTCATACATACTAGACTGTCACGAGGTCTGGTCAAAAAAGCTCTGCTACGAAACGTCAAATGAAAGCTTAGTTAAGATGGTAGCAAATGTGTCCGTATTTTTTTTGTATCGCGACTATTTTAAATTGTTTGGCCGGATTTTGCTCACGAATGAGCCGAAATTTACTGCTGGATCCTTTTACGGGGGGAGTATTTACTTTCCTTAAAATTATTTTAAGAGTTAATGTGCTTTATGGTCTTTTCTACAGGAGCTGCGACGTGGGACGAAATGTGCTGATATATGAGCTAATTGTTATGGATGGGATGTCAAAATTACTATGGATGGAATATAAAGCTATGTATGGAATGTAATGAATTGATGCGGAAAACTGCTGAAGGTGAAAACACAATGTGAATGACTACTATGTTGCTGATTGCGACCAATTTGAAGATGCTGATTGGATCTACGATAACTATTTTACCAAGCGGAAGGACTATACACCATCGAAGAAAAGAGCAAAAAAGAAATCTAACCATAAAAATAAGTACTAACATAAAACATAAGTATAGGGTCGCGACTAACATTTAACATACCTGTTCAAGTAGGTAGGGTACCTGTCCCTTTCCTTTATCCTATCCTAATCCTAAATTATCTCTTCAGGGGCATGTAGGTAATACACTCGGTTGTCATGATTTTGTCCGAGGTTTCGTGGAATTCTTGCTCTATTTCATTCAGTCTGTCACCAGTAGTTAATTTGTTATTGTGGGACGCTCGACTCGTTTTACGAGGAGGCTGAATGAATAGATATTTTGTTTAGTTCTTGTTGACTCTAAAAGAGTTTACATAGCTTGAATTTTGATTGCAACAAAGTGTTGATTTTTGTGCATCTCTTGATGTGTTGTCATCCCTAACGTTTAGAGGGTACATAGCTCAGAAAAATTCGGCCAACTTCTATTTCAACTGGTCGAAACTAACCGCGATGTTGGTTGTTCTAATTTGACGCAATTTGGTGACATTTCTTAAGGTACTTGCAGTTAAAAATCCCTAATCTTTTCCCTTTCTCGTCTTCTAGTTCGTAGCAATGGTCCCCCACAACTCGCTTGACTACAACCGGGACATATTTTGGAGCTAACTTGGCGCAGTAACCCTTATCTTTGTTGGACAGCTCTGTGTTCTTTTTCAGAACTTTTTCGCCAATTGAATACTGGGGACATTTTGAGTTGGACCTAAGATTGTAGTATCTTGAATGTCTTTCAAACGCCTTCTTCAGATTTTCCCTTACCTCTGCGTATAACTTCTCCCTCTCAGCATTACCCAAATCACCACTATCCATTGACGTGTCGCGCATACATCGATACTCCCTTCCGTCCGAAACTATGTTTCTCCCAAATAGGATGAAATATGGAGTGTATTTTGTAGACTCGTGCACCGAGTTTCGAATGGCATTTGCGATAGCCTGTATATTATTCGCCCATTCTTTGTGGTCCTTTTTAATAGTGGCCCGAATGGCAGTTGTAATGACCCGATTAACTCTTTCTGAGTCATTGATTTGTGGATGGTAACTGGGTGTTTTCCAATGTGTGACATGATTTCGACTCAACAGGTCCTGGAACAATTTGGAAGTGAATTGAGTCCCATTATCTGTGAGAATTACTTCGGGGACCCCAAACAATTGAAACAGCATGTTTTCCACAAACGGAACGAGAGATTCAGCAGTCGCCTGCCTGAAAGGTTGTACCAAGATAAACTTGCTGAATACATCCGTCAGTACTAGCAAGCAAGTGCTTCTAGATCTTCCCGACATTGGAAGTGGACCAACATAATCCATGGTCACAAATTGCCAAGGGTATTCCGCTATTTTCCGTTGTATTTTGAGTGGCGCAGTGGTGTTGACATTAGTTGCTTTGCTAGTTTGGCAAATAATGCAGCTTTGGCAGAGACGTTTCGTCTCTGAGTTCATCATCGGCCAGAAAAATCTTTCCCGCAGTGCTGCAAGAGTTTTTTCAAAACCTAAATGAGCTACTCCGTGAATTCTTTGCAAGATTTGCTCTCTTTCTTGCTTCGGTGGGTACATTTTCCAACAGAAACGGTTATCCTCCACTTTCCCATGGTTTCTGACGAATTTGTAAACTTGGCCGTCTACGACTCGGAAGTCTGAATAGGCTTGAGGGTCAACTGCGATCTGCTTGATCAGATCTTGATAATCCGGATCTACGGGGGTCGTTAAGATTGAATTTAATGAACGGCTCAAACAATCTGCGGTGATGTTTTGCTTTCCCTTCCGATACTCCAGCTCAATATCGTGGGATTGTATCTTGAGTGCCCACCTGAGGAGCTTGGAATTACCGGACTCAACACCAATCGTAAAAAGCCAAAGTAGACTTCGTGCGTCCGTTACTACCTTGAACCTGCTTCCCTCGACAAAATGGCGGAAGTGTTCAATAGCAAGGAGAACGCCCAAACACTCCTTTTCTACGCTAGCATATCGCTTTTGTGTGCTGCTTAGTTTTTTGCTGAAGTATGCAATGATTCTCGGTTCTCCGTCCAGTTTTTGAATCAGTGCGGCCCCAACTGCATTATCAGACGCGTCTGATTCGATCACAAACGGTTGACTGAAGTCTGGGTTAGCAAGGATGGGAGCGGATACCAAAGCGGCTTTTAATTGCTGAAATCCCGCCTCAGCAGCCTCTGTCCACTGAAATTTGTTTTTATCTTTCCGTAACAGGTCCGATATCGGTGCAACAATTTTACTGTAGTCCGATATAAACCGTTGATAAAAGCCTGCTAGACCGAGAAGCCGACGAATGTCTTTCACGCTTTTGGGTCTACAGTAATTAAGAATTGGCTCGATTCGTTTATTGTCGATTGAAACACCCTGTCCAGTCAACAGGTAACCCAGGTAGTTTACCTGTTTCCGACAAAACTGAGATTTGTCAAGCGAAATAGTGAGTCCTGCTTTCTTTAAACGATCCGCAACTATCTCCAATAAACGATAGTGTTCGGTCAAGTCCTTGGTCGCTACCACAATGTCATCCAGGTAGACGAACACTTGGGGTTCCAGGTCAAACCCGATGACTTTGTCCATTAATCTACACATCGTGAAAGGTGCATTTGTGAGACCAAATGGACAGACCTTGAATCTGAACAACCCTTTTGCTGTTCTAAACGCGGTATAATCGCGGCATTCCTCCTTAAGGGGTATTTGAAAATACGCGTCCTTTAGGTCTATGACCGAAAAATACTTTGCGCTCTCCAATCGGTGAAAAATGCCTTTCATATCACGCATTGGATAAGAATCTTTCTTCGTGATGGCATTTATTCTCCTGGAGTCTAAACAAATCCTCAGTTTACCATTTGCTTTACGGACCGGAACTAAAGGGTTCGCCCACTCACTTGAGCATTCCTCGATTGCATCTAGTAACTTATATCGCTCTATTTCTTTGTCCATTTCCACCTGAATGGAAGGAGAACAGCGGTACAACGGCTGTCGTCGCGGTTTAGCGTCCTCTCGAAGTATGATTTCGTGTTGTAATAGTGTCGTTCTACCCAGATAACCTTCTTTCGTGCATGGGAAAGTCCGGATTACGTCTGCTAACCGATTCCTATCCACTTCGGTTAAAGTGTGCTCTGTCTTGATTGTGTCCGGCGTGACTATCGATGGTTCTGGTAGGTCTATGCCAGGTATGTCCAGAGACTCGTCAGGTGGTGATCTTTCGATGACCGGAAGTGCCTCAACCGGATGTATAAAAAAATGGAACAACTCTTCAGAAAGATTTCGTCCTAGAGCGCTGATTTCGGCTATCTCTTCTAAGCCCGATTGTCCTTGCATCATTGGTTTGATTCCGAAAGTTTTCCAAAAGTTGATGCCCAGAATAAATTCTCTTGTTATCTCTGGAACGATTACGACTGCTACTACTTTCGTGATGCCTCGAAAAGTTATTGGCATATTCACGTAACCTACACACGAATACTGTGTATGATCGGCTGTGCAGATTCGAATTGGGGAAGGCAAAATTCTCAATCCGTATCGGTCAGCAATATCTTTCGAGTTCATCACGCTTACGCTGGCTCCTGAATCTAACAGGGCTTCGAACTCCGTCTCGAAAACACGAATTTTCACGTGTGGACACAAATTGGTTTGAATTTTAATTTCTAGTAAATTTTGAAAAGGGTCGAAAAATGGTTCTGAACTGGGAACTTTGTCTTTGCTAGGAATGCTTGAGTCCCCATCATGGCACTCCAAGTTTAGTTTCCCGATCCCTGCGTTGCCTGTGCAGACTGAGCAGGTGCGTGTCTTCTAAGGTGAACATCGCAGGTCGATGAAATCTTCCCTGGGTTTCCACATACATAGCAGAACGTTACTTTAACTTCGCGACATTCTCTCCAAAAATGTCCGTGTTGTCTACAGTTCCAACACAATGGAAGCCTGGTAGTCTCCGGTGAACTTTCAGCTCCTGTCCTTTGTCTCGCTCGGTCTTGGGGTCTCAGTTGCCCATTCTGTGGTCTCGATGGTCTGTTATCGTGTTGTCGCTGGTGTCGTCTATCCATGACGTTCAGTTCATCATCGCTCTCGATCTCTTGGTGATCCTGTTCAGCTTCAACGTTATTTACCATGTGTCTTGGTCCTACCGGATGTAATGAAGGGTCACTAGCATCGATACGGTGACTAAGCCCGATTAGTTCGTCGAGATTGCTCACCGTGAAACATGCCAGCTTAGAACGATAGCGCTGTTGCATATTCTCCCACACTATCTCAAACTTTCTTCTCTTTGAAAACGGCTTCGTCAGAAGTTTGTTCATTCGTTCGATGTCTGAAACAAACGCAATGAACGTTTCTCCTTTCTGCTGCTTGCGGTCGTAGATTCGCTGCCGGTTACCTTGATCTTGGTTAGGATTACCAAGGCGAAAACGAATTCGTGCTTCGAAGGTAACCCAATCCCAATGCGATTCATAGTAAGTGAAAAACCAGTTAGCTGCCTCTCCTCTCAGTAAAAGGTGTATATGGCTGAGTAATCGAACGTTTGAAATGAAGTTCATCTTCGCAAGCATTTTTGCCTTGTAGATGAAGTCTTCGAGCGTGATTGAACGTGCATCACCAGAGAAAAAGAGATTCCATTTCTCAATCCGCCTATCGTAGTGATTTCCACTTTCTCGAACTGTTATCGCTGGAGCTTCAGAAACTTCGGCGCTCGCATCGCTGTCTTCTTCCGATTCTTGGCTTGCCATCCTTCTGGGACTTGGTACACCCAATCCATTGTTCCTTGTGTTTCCCTCGAATGCTGGCGTTTCCAACCGATTCGCCTGCTCATTGCTACCGGAAGCTGATATACCTTGGATGTTCTGCTGGTTTCCCCATACTGGACTCTGATTTCGTAATGCATTTAAATTAATGGTTTCCAAGCGGTCTGTTAGTTTGCTCACAATCCTCCGCATCCCGTTCATTTCCTTCTCCATTTCGCGTATTTTTGCTTTTAGTTGTTCTGATGTTGGTTCGAGCATACTAGGAGTTGGATTTGGTTGCGGTTCAGAATTCCTTGGGTTTTTTGGAATAGCTCCTGCATACGTAGGTTTGTTTAGAATTGGACTGATATTCACGTTGTCGAAATCTCCAAAGCTTACGTTTGTAACATTGCTCTTGCCCTGCCCTTCGTAGTTCATTTGCGTATTTTGTTCCATTGGAGTCAGTGCCGTTGCTTCCTCACCACTATCCTGCCCCGACTCTGCCATCGGTCGCATTTGAACACCTTGGTTTGCGAGAAGGTCACAAATCTCTCGCACCAGTGAATCTCTTAGTCCCTTCGATTCTGATGAGATTTTACTATTTCTCGCGCGCAAGTAATAAAATTTGAGACGCGAAATTGACCGCGGGTCCTTCTTATTTTCTAACGTCGCCTCAATCGAAGTCACGCGCGATAGTATGAAGTCAGAGTCCTGTTCGATAGTGTAAATTGATTGGTACTCGCGTTTCTCCTGACAGTCATCGCGATATATTTGCTGTAAAATATTTTGTTTAGATTCTAAGTCTAATTTCAGCTCTTCTGTATAGTTTCTTACTCTAAGTTCGAAATCAACTTCATCATTTAGCAGATATTTAGCGTAGGGGTATTTGAAGCTCATCATTATTATGTTTTTTTTGTCTCAACCGACTAAACAGTTCATTCAAAAGATTTCGAGCCAAAGCGATATTTATAAACAAAAATCAGAACACATTTGTAACCGACCACAAATATGTGAATAAATCTGTACATATATTTTGTATAGATCTGAAAAAATAATTGTATAATAACAGCATGAACATATAGAAAAATAATAAATGTAAATAATTTGGCAATAATAAATAACTAAATTATTAGAATAATAAATAATCAACAGAAGTATTTTCCTCATCAATAATCGCAATATCTCCAAAAACCGAAACAAAAATTCTCCAGAAAAACCGTTGTTCTAAATAAGCATAGGAAAACGTTTCGAGTTGAAACGCTGTAACTTTCTGCAAACTTTGCAAAACATCCGAAAACAACTATAATCATTCACCCAAATTAGACCCTAAACCAGAAAAATCCACATTACAATTGTTCGTTTGCAGAGTTTTACCCGAGACTGTTGAATTGGGTCTTACAAGAAAATAACGAACATTACTGGCCTATATAGAACCATAATCATAAACAGAACCGACATAGAATATTTTAATAATTGCATAACACAATCTCCAGAAATGTGAGCTCATACCTATGGTTTGGCCATCACGAAGCATACGAGAAATTATAACTTAAGAGTTCGTCCAAAAAAAATTCCCAAAAATTGTAGGTTCGTACATTTAGTTGGGCGCCAATATGTAGCCGACGCTGGTCGATCTGTGAAGCGCGTAGTTTTAAGCGCCACTCCTTTCGGAGACTACCGCCAAGTTTTTAATGTTGCCCGGATGAGACTGCTTGAATGCGAGTCAAATGCATAGGATCGATCCAGCTAGCCACACAAACTTAGCCCCAGAATGAGGTACAATACCCTAGTTAGCTAAATTTTCCCTGAACCAAAGCTCTCCTTCAAAACACCACGGTAGAAACTCCCCATACCTAAAAGCTTCTCATCATCGGCAGGGTTAATGTTCGTCGCCAGACTGCGCTAACCGAGTGGAAGAGAATTTCGTCAGATTTAAATGTGCCACGCGGCAAGGGAAAGCGGACCTAACATAATCGGAGTGATGTGGCAATACTTCAACAAGCTAAAAACACTATTTCACTACACTAACAGAAAACATTTATTTAGGACTGAATCAGTTTTTTTTTTAATCATACGGAATTCATTTCAATAACTAATTTTATATTGTACGGTAAGCATGCTTTAATTTTAATTTTACATTTCTGTATTCTATTGGTCTATTGCGTGCGTTTCTTCTCTCCCTATCTTTCTTCTGTGTGCTTTTATTCTACTCTACCCCGCAGCTACATTCGACCGGGCGGCAAGCGATGAATAGCGATAGGCCTGTACACCCGAGTGGCTTCAAACCATGTGCGTTTGGATGGTGCTTCCGAAAACGCAGTAACACGTGCACGTGGATCGAATGGATAGCTTTTTGGGCGCGCCCCGAACAAAAGCGGGATCCGAAAAACTGACCGGATGCGGTCTTAGATTTATTTACGGGCCGTCTTCTCTGGACGCCACTTCACCAATACTGGTATAAAAGTACGGACTCACCGAATCTGCTGCGGATGAATGGTGATGCTGCTGATGTGTACGGCTAATGAAATTGACGGCTACCCGTCGTTGCTGGTTGCCTGGTGATTAGAGTTGCCGATAGTGCGATTTTCCGTGTTGGCACGTGGTTCCAAGATGGCCACTGGAAGATTGGAAACTTCCGACGAAGCGATTTCCTTGCGTCTCCACTTCCTTCCGGCGGAAATAACGTGTGCCGGGATGGTTCGTTCCTTCTATTGCGGCGAGCAACGCGAAAGTGGTAGAGTGTGGCGATCGTACGTTTTCCACAGTTTTTGTGCCTAGTGGAGTAAAAATGATAGCCTAGTGTGACTATTCGAAGGATCGTTAGCTGCGAGTGGGGTCATTTAATAGCGCACATGTTTTACCTGATCTTTTCGATTCGCACACAGAATCGGCACGCACTACCTAGCTTTTCTAGCTCGCACTACTTCTCCTATTAGCTATTAGAAAAAACAGACATTAATAGCTCCCTAAAATATCTACCACATCACTAGTACCTGGTTTTCAGGTTTTTCCACGGAACAAACTCGCGTTACTTCCACACTGTTGAACGGTTTGGAACGAAGTGATTAAGCCCTGTAATCCTCAGTTTAGAGAAGGGAATCTCAATGTACCCGGAAGTACGTCATTTCCCGAGGATTCTTCGGGATTACTCGGGATCCCGGAGTATTCAACTGTCTAGCTCATTCTGCCGCGAGTAGGTAATCTAGCTTTCCCTTTCCCTTAACCTAACTGAAAGGATTCTTCTTAGAATCAGTATTCGCGCAATCTCACTCGGGCTTGAGAGAAACGGATTTGATCGTTGGCTTTAGAGAATGTTGGACTTATCGACATTGCCTAGATTTTGGCGGATTCTTTTTTTAGATTGGGTAGAAATATGTGAAATTTTGTAGGTATGGATTCTATTCATATGGTTTATGGCTAACTACCCCGTCGTGTGTCTACATCGATCATAGGGTTACGGATGAATTGATTGTCTATAAATATTTGAGTTTGGTAATGTTATATTTACAACTACGATTGTACAACTGTTACAATAGATCAACATTAATCCAAGATCTTTGCGACAATTTCTACATGACCATCTTAAACACGGGAGAAATGACGCGTATTCCTACACCACCAGCACGCGCAAGCGCGTTGGATTTATCGCTTTGCTCGACATCGCTACAGTTAGATTGCATGTGGAAGGTGATCCCTGATCCCCACGGTAGCGATCATTTGCCTATCGTGATTTCAATTGCTAACGGTTCAAGACCATCGAAAACAATCAATGCCTCGTATGACCTCACACGGAACATTGATTGGAAGAGTTACGCGACCGCGATATCCGTTAAAATCGAATCCACTCAAGAACTTCCTCCGGAGGAAGAGTACAGGTTTTTGGCTGGCTTGATTCTCGACAGTGCGAATCAAGCTCAGACTAAACCAGTACCCAGTGCGAACACCCATGGACGGTCTCCCACACTGTGGTGGGATAAAGAGTGCTCAGAGCTGTACGCGGAGAAGTCCACTGCATATAAGGCCTTCCGGGAAGACGGGTTACCCGCTAGCTATCAACAGTACGCGTCGTTAGAAAGGCGAATGAAGAGTCTAATGAAAGCCAAAAAACGCAGTTATTGGCGCCGGTTCGTCGACGGGTTAACGAGAGAAACAGCGATGAGCACTCTTTGGGGTACGGCTCGACGTATGCGTAACCGAAACAGTACCAACGAGAACGTGGAATATTCAAACCGTTGGATATTCGCTTTCGCCAAGACAGATGTCCGGACTCTGTCCCGGTACAGAAAACGTGCCGCGCCGCGTCTCCTCCCGATACCGCGAACGAAACACCGTTTTCGATGGTGGAGTTTTCACTTGCTCTCTTATCATGCAACAATAACGCCCCAGGGTTAGACAGAATCAAATTCAACTTGCTGAAGAATCTGCCTGACACTGCAAAAAGGCGCTTGCTGAACTTATTTAACAAGTTTCTTGAGGGTAACATTGTCCCTCATGACTGGAGACAAGTGAAGGTCATCGCCATTCAAAAACCAGGAAAACCAGCCTCCGACCACAACTCGTATCGGCCGATTGCAATGCTGTCCTGTATTCGGAAGTTGTTCGAGAAAATGATCTTGTTTCGCCTCGACAATTGGGTTGAAGCAAATGGCTTACTGTCAGATACACAATTTGGCTTCCGCAAAGGCAAAGGGACGAACGATTGCCTTGCGTTGCTTTCTACAGAAATCCAAATGGCCTATGCTAACAAAAAGCAGATGGCATCAGTCTTCTTGGATATTAAGGGGGCTTTTGACTCAGTTTCTATCAACATTCTGTCAGAGAAGCTGCACCAGCATGGTCTTTCACCAATTTTAAATAACTTTTTGCTAAACCTGTTGTCTGAAAAGCACATGCACTTTTCGCATGGCGATTTAACAACATCGCGATTTAGCTACATGGGTCTTCCCCAGGGCTCATGTCTAAGTCCCCTGCTCTACAATTTTTACGTGAATGACATTGACGATTGTCTTGCCAATTCATGCACGCTAAGGCAACTTGCAGACGACGGCGCACAGTGGCTGGAGGCTGGCCAAAACCTCAAAAATTTATTTTTGAAATATTGATATTTTATATTTTTCCTAAATTTCTCATGTATTGAATGATGTATATTCAAAATTTTATGATTATTGGAAAAGAACACGATTTTTAACATGAGTTTAAACGTAGCAAAGTCCGGACTTTTTAATGATTTTTATTTCCAAAACCACCATTGCTCTGTTCACTTCAAATGCATGTTGCTCTTCTGATTTTCGTCCGATTTTAGCACAACTAGTTTCATTGTGTAGAAGAACGAAAGAACTTGGTTAGTGAGTAAAATACATTTGGTAAATTTGCTTGGAACTATAACTTTTTCGTTTAAATATGTTTGTGGTGATCAGATCAAAAATACTTTTTTCACTAATGTATTCCGTACAAATTTCGGAATCATTTCGGAACGGTCACATTGTATACATTCTATAGCAAATAACCTCTATTTTTCGAATATCATGGTCTCGTTCTGCGCCTAGGTGCGCAAAAAGGTTTAAGGAGATTTTGAAGATTTGTTGCTGATATGGAGGCACATGGTGTTTTGTGTAAAATAGTTAGACAATCTACAGTAAACCAACACGTTATACAATAGATTTAAAGTAGTGTTCTTCATTTTTTATGATATTGCTGACATAGGTGAACAGTAACGGAAAATCTATCATGAAAACGGGATCATAGTTATAAGAAAGGTTCAATGACACTGTATGGAAAAATGCATTTAATATTTTACGACTTTTGGCATCAAAAATGAGCTCAGCACCTCAAAATTAGCTTAAATTGTACTTTTCAGCCAAATTAGGTAACATTTGAGGTTTTGTCCGACTTTTGTTTAAAGACCCGCCACTGTGCGGCGTGGTCTCTGTTACAGGGCCCAAAGCTGCCGACTTGCAAGGACCATTACAAAATACCTTGGACAATTTGTCTGCTTGGGCTCTTCAGCTGGGTATTGAGTTCTCCACGGAGAAAACTGAGTTGGTTGTTTTTTCTAGGAAGCGTGAGCCGGCGCAACTCCAGCTTCTATTAATGGGTGCGACGATCAACCAGGTTTTCACATTTAAATATCTCGGGGTCTGGTTCGACTCTAAAGGTACCTGGGGATGTCACATTAGGTATCTGAAACAGAAATGCCAACAAAGGATCAATTTTCTCCGAACAATAACTGGAACATGGTGGGGTGCTCACCCAGGAGACCTGATCAGGTTGTACCAAACAACGATATTGTCGGTGATGGAGTACGGGTGTTTCTGTTTCCGCTCCGCTGCGAACATACACTTCATCAAACTGGAGAGAATCCAGTATCGTTGCTTGCGCATTGCCTTGGGTTGCATGCACTCGACCCATACGATGAGTCTCGAAGTGCTGGCGGGCGTTCTTCCGCTAAAAAATCGATTTTGGGAACTCTCATATCGATTGCTCATCCGATGCGACATTCTGAACCCGTTAGTGATTGAAAACTTCGAGAGGCTCGTTGAGCTTAATTCTCAAACCCGATTTATGTCCTTGTACTTCGACTACATGGCACAGAGCATTAATCCTTCTTCATATACTCCCAACCGTGTTCGTTTCCTAGATACTTCTGATTCTACTGTATTCTTCGACACATCCATGAAGGAAGAGATTCGTGGAATCCCGGACCATATACGCCCGCAAGTGATCCCCAATATATTTTATAATAAATCCCGAGAAGTCGACTGTGACAAAATGTTCTACACTGACGGATCAAATCTCGATGGGTCCACTGGCTTCGGTATATTCAACAATACTATCACCGCTTCATTCAAGCTCAATGATCCCGCTTCAGTTTACGTCGCAGAGTTAGCTGCAATTCAGTGCACCCTTGGGATCATCGACACTCTGCCCACAGATCACTACTTCATCATTTCGGACAGCCTCAGCTCCATCGAGGCTCTTCGTGCGATGAAGCCAAAAAAACAATTCCCATATTTCCTGGGGAAGATACGGGAGTCTTTGTGTACGTTATCTGAAAAATCTTACCAGATTACCTTTGTTTGGGTCCCCTCTCATTGTTCTATCCCGGGCAATGAAAAGGCCGACTCATTAGCAAAGGTGGGCGCATTAAATGGTGACCTATACGAAAGACCAATCTGCTTCAACGAATTTTTTAGTATTTGTCGTCAGAGGACACTCAACAGCTGGCAAACCTCGTGGAGCAATGGTGAACTTGGACGATGGCTACATTCCATTATTCCAAAGGTATCAACGAAGCCTTGGTTCAGGGGGATGGATGTGGGTCGGGATTTTATTCGTGTAATGTCCCGACTTATGTCCAACCACTACACCTTAGATGCACATTTGCGGCGTATTGGGCTTTCGGAGAGTAGTCTGTGCGCTTGTGATGAGGGCTATCACGACATCGAGCACGTTGTCTGGGTATGCGCCGGGTATTTGGAAACCAGGTCTCAGTTAAAGGATTCCCTTCGGGCCCGAGGTAGACCACCCAATGTCCCAGTCCGAGATATGCTGGCAAATCGTGATTTCCCCTATATGTCCCTTATTTATACTTTCATAAAAACGATAAATATCCCAATTTAGCCCCTCTCTTTTTATTTCTCGTTTTTAGACGTTTCCTCTTGCCATGTGGAACAGATAAGCTCCAGATTGCCACTATGTAACCGCCGTCGCCCTTATCACTACGGAATCTGAAGCGAGAGTGACTCGAGGTCCGAAGGATTCCCTTTGAAGGATTCCCCGCGGGTCCGAAGAATACCATCCGCCAATCCGACCTACTAGACTGAGGCGCAAATTTGTTTCGCTGATCTCCCGTTTGCCTGAAAGTTGCAAGTTTTGCTCTTCTCTACCGGTCACCATCTACGCCTTCTCTCCCCTGTCCTTGATACAACTACTTCTACACCGATTTTGGAAATGACCAAGCATAAGTATCCGATAAAAAATCAAATTTGTATTCCGTATTCCTAGTTTTAAGATAGTTGTAATTTCTACTCTTTGTTAAAACTATTGTCCCCCATCTTGTAAATAGAATTGTATCCCTAGTTTTAAAACATCTGTGAAATTTTTCATAAATATTTGTTCCCCCTTTTGTGTACCAAACTATATTGTTAGTTTTAAGATAACTGTAAATATTTCCTAAAAAACTATTACTATTGAATTCCTTGTTTTAAAATTTTTCATAAAAAAAAATCTTTTGCCCCCTCTCTTATATATAGAATTTTTTTTTCTAGTCTTAAGATAGCTGTAATTTTTTTCTCGTTTATAAACAAAATATTTCAACATTGTAACCTCCTAGTTTTAAGATATTCAAAATGTAAAAACAAAAGAATTCGGCACCGCCAAGCTAACGCATTTGTGCCTATCAAATAAACGAAATGAATAAAAAAAAATCATCCGAAAAATTTATTACCGTTTTATCAGTTTTTAAAAAGTCGATTTGCAAGGACTCACAAAAATGTTGGGTTTAGTGAATGTTGGGCGCCATTGATATTTTATGAACATAGAAGTACAGATAAATATTGACCAGACTTATTCTATACTCTTACCTTCTAAAGATGTTGATTAAAATAGTAAACAGTTTTTCTATCATGTATTCGTGTCATCTTTATAATATCTTTTTTTTCATTCTAGAGGTTAGCTATTGTAATCAAGAGTTACCCCCTTCCTGATCAGATCCTGCCTGGTAAGATAGAATTGGCCTAAATTCAAAATTTTCTATTTAAATGAAGTTAATCAGACAATTCGAGTCATTACAACAAGTGACGGATTTTATTGTAACTTTTGGTTGATAATCCTGTTAGTCCTTTTCAATATTAAAATAGAGATGATTAAAGGAGAAAAAACTATAAGTATATGTTTGGTAGTTTTTGGGGCAAATTCCATTCATCAGAATGCATAAATGCAGGGTTTCGCTTGCACTCAAATCGCATTTTATTCCCAAAAGAAACACATTTCACAAAGTCTTAGGAAAAGGCATGAAAACCAAGTTTCATAATTTCCTACTCGTAGAACACGGATTACACCAGTAAACGAACAAGAAAGCATCGCGCTGAACCATATATTCAATAAAGTAATTTAAGTCTGTTTATTAAAGATTTCTCGCATAATATAGGATAAGAGCGAAGACCGTATATCAAAAAAACTGGAAACTCTGTCCAGAATCTGGACAGTTACAGCAACACCGCTTTAGAGTATAGGTGGTAGGTTCTATATCCACTTTTGTATTAAGCTCGCTATTTTTGTACAATATACAAAACAAATGAAAAAGAAAAAAGAAGAAACGAATATAGTTTTGACAGAATTAAACTCCCGCAGAAACTCTCAAAATGTTAAGGTGCGTTGTTTACTAGATCTTTTGAAGTAGCAGAAAGAGAACGGTCCCTTCAGTTCTGCCAATCTTTGCGAACCAATCTTATGATCTGCCATTCTTTGGGGTTCTTAAAATTGGTGGTAGTTATTTATTGGTCGTTGCTAGGCTCCCCCCTGCATGGTTCGAAGATGCGTTAAGTAGAACTTAGAACATGCCATGTCTGGTAGTTTCAAACATTTTATTCTGAGCATGTGTTCGCGGATGATAATGACTCAGATAAAAAAAAACACAAAGCATATGCTTAGCAGATAGTATGCAGCATTGTATCCGAAACTATTAGTGCGTTAATGCCCGTAAATTCCATTGCAACATAGAATCCGATACGGTATTGAGCAGATATTATTCATGATAACTTGAACCATCTCTTTGGTATTCCGTTAAAACTTTTAATGTTGGAACCGTCTAAACTTACAGTTGGTAAGAACCATACAACATAACATACTGTTCAAAATAAACAACCGGTAACTAGTTACCAGGAAAAACAACACACATCAAAAAATTGCAAAGCATCCTCGACTATCAGGGACCCTCTAGTTCAGCGTGAGTTAGTGCCTCTTGAGCCATGGGAAACTCGTGAGTCCGTCGTTTCTATTAGTCTCCGGTTAATTCATATTGCACATCCACGGATATCGTGCCAGACAGATGAATTTCGACAGCTTCTTATTCCGTGGTATACAAATCGGGTAAAGCTATATATGATAGACCGAAAAAATTGTATGAATGGCGGTAAATGGATTGCCCGCACCGCAACCGCCCAAAAAAAATTAAAATAAAAAACCGCACCACTTACTGCAACCGCACTGCATTTACAGCACCGCGCGGTCAATTTGTGCATTTTAAGACATTCGCTGTACGGACAATTTCTGTGCCAAGTGTAACTTATAAATAGATGCGTCGATGGGGCTCTATTTACCACAACATTAGGCATTCTAACACCAATTGGCTGTAAATCGCCGGTACCTACGTCCTACTAACTGTCTGCCTGATTCAACAATGATGAGTTCAAATGAATTTAGTCGACTTCATCACGGTTGGTTCGTCTTCAGAATTAAAATTTTCAACGCTGAACCGTGAAGGAACAGCAGCAAAGCACCATTGATGCTTTAGTTCTATTGGGACCTACTCGCTTCCACTTTTTTCCTTCGCCGATCATACCTGTTGGTTTGGCGCAGTAAGAATAAAACGGGATGATTCCATACCCAGCGCGGACACTAGATTGGAAAAAAAGTTTTAAACTGATAGAATGTTTATTCTTTTAATATTAATCCGAATATGTAGGAAATGTATATTTATGTAGCAATATTTCACCATCAATTTGGAGATTCGAACGCATGCTTTAAAAATTTATATCATTTATTTAAACACGGTAATTTACAATTCGGAAAAAATAGAATGAAGAGTTTTAATCCTGTTAAGACAGATGTCTTCCGTTTAATTCCACTATAATATATTACAGTGGAATTAAATGGAAGACATCTGTCTTAACCGAATTAATTATGACATTCCACTTTAGTGGAATTAAGGATTTATCCCTCAAGAAGTTTTGAATTTTGTGAAAAATTATGATGAGTTTATTTAAGGTTGAACAGAGAATGGGCAAAAATCGAAAATGAAAAAAGCTGTTCTTTCCACACCGTGTGTTATATCTTCATAAATATCAATCAGCTTATGTAGAATGTTGTTACAGTACTGCGGAAAAAGTGAATTTTTGTCCATTCTCTGTTCAACCTTAAGAGGAATATTTTTATCGCGGGTATTTCATGATTTTCAATCCAGAAGAAATGATTTTTCCACTATGAATGCCAATAATTATGCTACGAAAATTCCACACAATCTTCAGTTCCTGTGCAGTGTGTGACTGAAAACAGGAAATTGAACATCCAGCACTCTTTCTTGTCTCATGCTTTGTTATTTTTGGATCTGCAGGAATTGCTTTCTATAAATATGCATCGATTCCAAATTTTAGCAACAGTTTTAAACTAACTCGCAATCAACGAAGTTAACAAGTGACGTTAAATAATCGAGGTTCCGTAACACAGTGTTTAAAATTATTTTTATTACCAACAAATATGATTAAGGTGTGTTGAAAAAAATTATTATTTTGACTTTATAAAGCAATGTATAATCGAGAAGTGACACGTGCTTAGCTAATATACATAATATGTGTACTTCAGCTCGTTTGTCTGTTCGGGAACTAGTTTACAATTTTACAAACATTACTCGTAAATCAAATGTTAACTCGTGATTTTGTTCATAGGTTTAAAAACATTGTTTGATTATATGCCGTGAACTGATCCATGATTCGTTCCTTCTTGATCATGATCTGGTTTTCGTGGTTGTAAATTTGTTCACAAAATCTTAACAGTAAACTATTTCACAAAATTTAGAATATTCTAAATTAGGCTCGTAACTGCCTCGTGATTTGGATCCTGGTTCATAACATATTGGTCACAGTTCATCATTCATGAACATTACTTATTTCACAAAATCGTAAGATGAGTGTTTCGCAATACTGTTCATAGAGTATGAAATTTTGTACATGTTTACAATATTTTCACGTGAAAAAATTTAAAAAACTTTAAATATCCGTTTTTGCTTTGTGGACTGTTTCCAGATGTATAGTATATTATCTACGCATTTAGAAGATATCCTTAATAATTTTCACTTTCATGAGATTGTTCGTAGTTCAAGCCATTTAGGCCATTGAGTTGATAAATTATTGCACACAATTCAATTATTATTATTATTGGAATTATTGGAAATTATTGCACACAATTCAGAATTTTATCAATTTTGTTGCGTGAACTGATATTCGGACTCACGTATAGTAGGGGACGGTGGGGAGTTGTAAACATAGTTTTGTTTTCGGGGCATATCTACCGTAAACATTGATCGATTTTCAATATTTGAACTGGTATTTGTATAGGACACCTTAATACATCCACAGGGTGAGGCAATTTTAAATAATCGTTATCTTGCTTGAGATATGGCAGATTGTGTGAAAAGCGTGGAATCGGCATTTTTTAGTTTGGTGGAAAGTTGTGAATCTTCGCAAAAAGTAGGAGAAATGGAATATTGTTGTGGATTATTTTTATTAGAGCTTTAGAACATAAATTTCAAGATATTTCTAAACCGGTGTTGGGAAATTATCAAAAAATCAAAAATCGGTAACGCATAAAATTACTACTGTTTCTCTTACTCGATATTTATTATCAATAAAATCACGGATGAGTTCAGCAATACAATGAAAGTGTAAAATCCATTACGCCTTCTTCGATCTCATTATCATAAGTTTTTCTTTCACACGTACTCATAAAATCATCTAAAGAGAAAATCAATCTCACTAATTATACTAGTTTACAAAATAAAAATCTGAACATCAATATTCGAACACCATTTCTGAAGTAAAATTGCGTGCTGAATCCGAAAATGAGGTCAAAAAAATTTACAGTAGAACAGTTTTCGAATTACAGTAAAAAAAATGAATTTTACCTTTAAAATTAAAAGTGCGTTCAGTAAAATCCAAATATCTTCGGTTGTAGTGCATCGATATGAAATAGTATTATGTTGAATTAAAGGTAACTTAATGCACTTTCGATCGTTAGAACATTTTGTTTTAGTGCGACTACTGGTTCTGACGTTATTTACGAATCTATTGAACTTTTTCTTAATTTTTCGTTTTTCGAATAAAAATGAGCGTGTGGTCAATATTTTCGGCAAGATGAAGCAATCCCAAAAATTATAATTTTATGGAAAATTAAAGCCTGCTAATAACCAATGAAAATCAGCATTTGTTAGTTTAAATCCGATGAAAATTGCGAAAGTTATTCAATTTTTTGTAAAATGGCAATTTTTGTGTTTCTCTGGATCAACTTATTGAACCGTTTCGATTTCAATTTTTTCTAGGGCTTGTTTAATAATATATGAGGGACTCTCTGTCAGAATTCTATTAAACAAGTAAATGGAAGAATTTTGAAAGAATTTGATGCGGGGTAATATTCGAACTCGTTTATCCAAATGATTAAGGACTTCTGATAACAATAATTTCAAGCTCAATGAAATTATCAAATAGTTTGTATGCAATACTGCGTGTAATATTTACAAGTGTATTACTGTCGTTATACGCACAATTGTCCCATGTATATAGGAAATGCATTTTATGCAAATATGCATTTAACGGCAGATTACATAAAATAACTCTCTTATGATACAGAATTCGTTATAAACTAAACCCGCACACGTTATAAAATTCGTATTTTGAAACACTAGCTGCTCAATTGGGTTTTATACAACGAATACGAATCCGTAGTAATATGTGATACTATATACGTCAACTATTATAAAATTAATAATTTGTAAAACTTATAATTTGTGTTCATTCCTAGAACATCTAGCAGTTCGTGTTTTGAAACTATGTAGGACATCGAACAAGACTTATTTTAGGTTTACAATTTTAAAATCTGAATTTAACAATGATTTGAAGAAAGTAGAATATTTTGTAGTTGCACTTAGATGTTTTACGAAATATATTATAGTATGTTGCAGTTTTGTGACCCAGTACAGTAAAATCGGTACATCATAGAAGCCAATACGAATCCAATATAATTTCAAATTATAAACTTCTAGACGTTTTAATAACGTAAAAGAAATTGTTAGTAGAACAAAACGTAACGAAATAGGTGGATAAGTCATCATTCGTGAAGCTAGTGCCCGAATTTAGCATTTTGCACAGTCATAAGCTTCCAATGTGTGTATCAAGGCATTGTGGAGCGTGCAGTTTACAATGTGTTTTGTACATATACGATTCTGTGCATGTAAATATTATGCGTATTTTTAATGCCGAATTTTTGATGACATTACTCCACTGAAGCTGAAATTATTGTTATCAGAAGTCCTTAATCATTTGGATAAACGAGTTTGAATATTACCCCACATTAATTTCTTTCAAAATTCTTCCATTTACTTGTTTAACAGAATTCTGACAGAGAGTCCCTCACACATTATTAAACAAGCCCTAGAAAAAAATTGGAATTGAGACGGTTCAAGAAGTTGATCCAGAGAAACACAAAAATTTTACAAAAAATTGAATAACTTTCGCAATTTTCATCGGATTTAAACTAACAAATGCTTATTTTCATTAGTTATTAGCAGGCTTTAATTTCCCATAAAAATGTAATTTTTGGGATTGCTTCATCTTGCCGAAAATATTGACCACACGCTCATTTTTATTCAAAAAACGACGAAAAATTAAGAAAAAGTTCAGTAGATTCGTAAATAGCGTCAGAACCAGTAGTCGCACTAAAACAAAATATTCTAACAATCGAAAGTGCATTAAGTTTATTTCATATCGATGCACTACAACTACAGATATTTGAATTTTACTGAACGTGCTTTTAATTTTAAAGGTAAAATTCATTTTTTCACTGTAACTCGAAAACTGTTCTACTGTAAATTTTTTGGACCTCATTTTCGGATTCAGCACACGATTGTGCATTGAAAATGACCACTAGCTTATTTAGTTCAAAAATGCTGTAAACTAGTGTTATTAATGATGTGTGATATTGATTATTTTATTATGCACATAAACTGCTATATCAGTTTCGTCTGCCATTTTGCAGTAATTGCGATTGAACAACTAGAGCTGAATATAACGGGAGATGCGGGAAGTTATTTAGGGCCCAACACATTTGTTTAGGGGGGAAATGTTCTCGTATGCAGCGAACCAAAATATTAATTTAAAGTTATAGTACATGTCCCTATACTATTAAACATGTTTGAGTGTTAGGATTTTAGTTGACCTGTTGGGCTTACATCGTGATTACCGGAGCCGCCAAAACACTAGAAACCAGGAAACTTCACACTGTTTCTCTGCTGTTAGGGAGTTTGAGTGAGTGTAACACCGACTACTCCAGTGTAGTGCATTGTCAAAAACGAAAATGCCATTAGCTGTGTCTTCTAATAATAGAGCCTACAAAATATGATGAGAGCGTTTAGCCAGAGACAGATCATCCAACGCTGAGAAAAATTGTTCACGATTTTTTAATAAAATTTCTTCTACTCAAATGTGTAGCAATCACGTGATGATTTTATTTTGGTTACCGTTGCGTGCACAGTAATGGGTGACAACGGGCACATAAAATTAAAAACGAGAATACTAGATCAACATCACTCTCGGTATATCAAGTTATAAGGTTTGTGATGTCAGGTTGTAATAAAGAAAACGATTATCATCGATGATTTTTTTCGACGGTGATCATTGATTTTTAATTTTTTGATTATGATTATGACAACACTGTTCTAAACTAATAGTGAAATGGAAAAATTATCTGATTCGCATTGAACAGGTGACAACATGATTCGCGCCAAGCCACTTGAATACGCGGTTGCAGCACATGGCGATCAGGAACATAAGTTAATGCAACATTTGCTAATGAGAAAGTGACGTCATGAGAGTAGAAATATTTAACAGTAGTTACCACATTTTTTAACCCATTATTGCCCAACCTACTATATATAGTAGGTGCTAAGAATGACTCCTATTACTCAATTAATAACGCAGAACAGGCATTATTAACGAGTTAATATTGTTCATATACTCTTGCAGAATATGTTTAGAGAAGTTAGAGGGGTTAAACCGGTGTTTATGTTTTGTTTTTAATCACTTTTCTCTTAAGGGGTTATACATTTTTGTTAGGATGAAAAAAATCGAATTTTTGTAAATTAAATATTCTGAAACTACATACGCCGAGGAAAATATTCTCAAAGTTTCATTAAGATCGGAATACTACAATTTGAGTTACAGCTATTCATAGACCGCTACCCATTGACCACTCGTAGGCGGTGCGTAGTGTTTGATACGCTAGAGCGTTGATTCGCTGCACCTACAGTGAAACTCGATTATCTCGGAGTTGTATTTTGTTGAAAAGTTCATCCGCGGCGATCACGATATCTCAGGAACCGATTAACCGATCAATCTTAAATTTTCACTGGTTGTTCCTTATTATATCAACTACTTTGAGTACAAAAATAATTTTACTGGAATGACCACATCATTTTTCTTCGATCGGAAAACACAATTTGCGATGCGCGTGAAAAATAAGTTGGGCAATAATGGGTTAATTTATAGCTTAGCGGGTATTGACAACTCCCCATGGTTCACAACTCACTCCGTTCCCTAGTTGTGTGCTCACAAAAACATGATACTGCCGTTCAACTTCAACTTCATGATCCAATTCATATATTATGCATTTTTGTGAATGACTATTAAATTTGAAAGGGGACTGGTCAACGATTCCTAATGTATTAGTTACGATACAAAATTTGTGCTCATAAAATAGTTCACAAAACCACGAAACCGTATCCATTTTAATGTTACAGTCAATAAAATATCAGCATAATTTTCTGCATGAGGAGCTTTAAAAATTATTGCATAAATCTTTGGCGCCGTTCATATACCACGTGGAAAAAAATTTCGTTTTTAACCCCATCTTCCACGTCCGTGGACAAACGTGGATAATTCCTGTGCCCCTACCTCCCCCTCCCTACGATATCCACGTGGACTTTCTATTTTTTCGGGTAATTTAATGAAAAATGGGTTATCATAATTTTTTTCTATGTGTTAGACTACTATGGCGAAAAGGGACTTCAAACTTCAATCAAAAAATACCATACACTACATTAGTCTTTTGTGAATTTTTCATGGAAATAGCTCATTTCTGTGAAATATTCTGATCTTTTATATTTACGTTTTGAAGATTCCTCATAATAACATAAAATTGAAGTAACTTTCATGAATTGACTCGTAATTTCAACCATAAGCTCTTAAATAAAATTAGTACAATTTGTTTTCAGTCACACACTGCACAGTGTCTCTGGTAGAACAATATTTAAACAAAAAAATCAGTATCGCTGAAATATTCACTAATTGAATGCGTAGGTACTGCTCTTTCATCTGAGACTAAATTTGAAATGTTCTATCGGGGGGTCTAGAACAATATTTTTTTTTTTACATTTTGATGATTATTTTTTGAAAATTGCGTTTCAATTAAAAGCTCTCAGAAGATATATCACTTTTAGGAGGATGGATCTTTGGACATACAGTATCAGAAAGAGGGGCTTGTTACGTTAATGAATGCCTCCAAAGACAGCAATGTCCGACATTTAGCCAATTTCGGGATGATTTAAATTTAAAATTTGAATAATATTTTTACTCGGGGCATTTTTTTTGTCTCTGGCAGAACAATATTACCACAAATAAATCAATATCACTGAAGTACTCACTATCCGGAGACTTGCTTCTATTTTAAACGAGACAAGTTTTGAATTATTTTTCCTAAGGTTCTATAACATTTTTTAATATGAAAAATAAATATCTATGTTTATATATACACGGACACTTCATTACTCGTTTATATGTCGATATATGAAACTAACTTTTTTTTTTGAAAATTGATGAATAATTAGTATCAGTAAATAATTTCTTAGTTAATGATTTGTTTGTGTTCTTTGAATTCAATTAGTTATGTGTATGTATTGTTTAATACTTAAATTTAGAGCTTTTTTCACATACGTGCATCCCTTTGAGCGAGAAGTCATTTTGATGTGTACCAATTTCAATGATTACAGTGTTTGTTAGTACACTTATTATAAGTACATTGGCCTAATATCTGCTGCCTACTTACTAATATCTGCTTCCAACTTCCATGGTAAGTGAGATGAAACTGTCTTTGTAGATTAATCTTCTGAAATTGACTGAAATTTTGTATACTTTCTTCTTGGATTTACGATCAATGCACTAAAAATTATTATATTTTTCCTTAAAAAATGCTATGATATAGAAAACGTTGTAATTTTTCGCATCTACCAAGTTGTGAAAACGCACAATCGTCTGAGCTCTCGATCGAAGCAGATCGTTTTCTTGTGCTGTGCATAGAGTAAATCAATATAAATATATACATTGTGAAGGCCAGTCATTGTTTGAGGCAGGCTTTGTTCGCCGGTGCCTAGGTTGGTGAAATGAACAGTTCAATAACCGGACAAGCCGCTATATAAGCTAAGTATCGTTTTTTTTCTCATTTCCCTTTCCCCCGATCTGTCGCTACTTCTTAGATCCCTTTCCCCTGAATATAAGTTTCATCTCTCGTTTACACCACGTGCTATCCTCGTGCCTAAATGGCCGAGGGCGAAGTAACATTGGATGGGAATGATGTTCCCATGGATTTACCGGATAAACCCGAAATCACTCCCTCCTCTGATTTTCCCAGTCCTCCTCGTATTAAAACATACCCAGCCAGTTCAATTGGGCCCTGGGTGGTCTATTTCCGGCCCATCACGAAATCGCTTAATATTTTAGAAATCTCACGGGAGCTGACTGCTAACTACCCGGCCGTAGCTCAGATAACACGTGTTAGAGCTAATAAGATACGCATATTAGTGAATGACCTCGACCAGGCAAACCAGATTGCACACAGCGAGCGTTTTACAAAGCAATTTAAAGCGTATATACCTTGTTTAGCAATGGAGATCGACGGGGTCGTCGCCGAGCCGGGTTTGAAGTGCGAAGACGTGTTAAAGTACGGAGTTGGTTGCTTTAAGAACCTGAACATGTGAAGATTCTGGAATGCAAGCAATTGTATTCCGCAAAAACTGAGAATAATAAGACAACTTATTCATTGTCAGACTCGCTTCGGGTGACTTTCTCCGGGTCTTCCCTCCCCAACTATCTCCTCCTGGATAAGGTTCGTCTACCTGTTCGCCTGTTTGTACCGCGGGTAATGAACTGCAGCAATTGCAAGCAGCTGGGCCACACATCCACCTATTGTGGCAAAAAGAAAAGGTGCGGCAAATGCGATGGAGAACATGAGGATGACTCTTGCGGTGGAGAAACTGAAAAGTGTATTTACTGCGGGGGCCTTCCGCATGATCTTAAATCATGCCCCGCGTACAAACAGCGCGGGGATAAAATTAAGCGCTCCCTTAAGGAACGCTCGAAGCGCTCTTATGCAGAAATTCTTAAGAATGCTTCGCCATCTGTCCCTTCCGAAAATTCCTTTGCTCTTTTGGCTGGCGTTGAGCAAGAATCTGACGACCCACAAGAGGGAACATCTTTGGTTAACTCAGGGGAGTCCAGGAAGAGGAGAAATCTAGCCTCCCCTAGATTGCCTCGTAAGGGTGCCAAGGTGTCGTCCACTCAGAGTGCGCCAACTACAATCAATAAATCCAACGGAAGTGATGCACTAAAGCCGAAGCAATTTGCTCCAGGACTTGGAAATTTTAATTCTAACAAGGAGTATCCACCACTTCCAGGGACACCAAAAACCCCAAGTGTTCCCTTTTTTCAAACAGATACTCAGTCCAGTAGCGGACTAATGAAATTTTCTGACATAGTGGACTTAATTTTCACAGCTTCCAATGTTACTGATCCTCTTAAAAGCATTCTGATATATTTTCTCCCTATGGTGCAAACATTTTTGAAACAGTTGACTGCTAAATGGCCCCTCCTTGCAGCGATCGTATCCTTCGATGGCTAAGTCATCAAACGAGGTCACTGATTCGATCACTGTCCTACAGTGGAATTGCAGAAGTATCCTTCCGAAAATCGATTCATTCAAATTTTTACTAAACAGTTCAAAATGTGATGTTTTCGCATTGGTAAACTTCCGATATAAATATCAACTTCCACGACTTTAATATAAATCGTCTGGATCGAGAAAACCCTTACGGAGGAGTACTTTTGGGGATTAAAAAGTGCTATTCTTTCAACCGAATTAACCTCCCTTCGACACCAGGCATTGAAATTGTCGCTTGTCCAGTTCTAATCAAAGGTGAAGACCTTTGCATTGCTTCCATCTACATTCCTCCTAGAGACTCGGTAGGGCACCGAACGCTTTGTAATATCACGGAATCCTTACCGGCACCGCGGCTAGTTCTGGGAGACTTTAACTCGCACGGTACGGTATGAAGCTGTCTTCATGATGATAATAGATCAACATTAATCCAAGATCTTTGCGACAATTTCAACATGACCATCTTAAACACGGGAGAAATGACGCGGATTCCTACACCACCAACACGCGCAAGCGCATTGGATTTATCGCTATGCTCGACATCGCTACAGTTAGATTGCAGGTGGAAGGTGATCCCTGATCCCCACGGTAGCGATCATTTGCCTATCGTGATTTCAATTGCTAACGGTTCAAGACCATCGAAAACAATCAATGACTCGTATGACCTCACACGGAACATTGATTGGAAGAGTTACGCGACCGCGATATCCGTTAAAATCGAATCCACTCAAAAACTTCCTCCGGAGGAAGAGTACAGGTTTTTGGCTGGCTTGATTCTCGACAGTGCGAATCAAGCTCAGACTAAACCAGTACCCAGCGCGAATACCCATGGACGGTCTCCCACCCTGTGGTGGGATAAAGAGTGCTCAGAGCTGTACGCGGAAAAGTCCACTGCATATAAGGCCTTCCGAGAAGACGGGTTACCCGCTAGCTATCAACAGTACGCGTCGTTAGAAAAGCGAATGAAGAGTCTAATGAAAGCCAAAAAACGCAGTTATTGGCGCCGGTTCGTCGACGGGTTAACGAGAGAAACAGCGATGAACACTCTTTGGGGTACGGCTCGACGTATGCGTAACCGTAATAGTACCAACGAGAACGTGGAATATTCAAACCGTTGGATATTCGCTTTCGCCAAGAAGATCTGTCCGGACTCTGTCCCGGTACAGAAAACGTGCCGCGCCACGTCTCCTCACGATACCGCGAACGAAACACCGTTTTCGATGGTGGAGTTCTCACTTGCTCTCTTATCATGCAACAACAACGCCCCAGGGTTAGACAGAATCAAATTCAACTTGCTGAAGAATCTGCCTGACACTGCAAAAAGGCGCTTGTTGAATTTATTTAACAAGTTTCTTGAGGGTAACATTGTCCCTTATGAATGGAGGCAAGTGAAGGTTATCGCCATCCAAAAACCAGGAAAACCAGCCTCCGACAACAACTCGTATCGGCCGATTGCAATGCTGTCCTGTATTCGGAAGTTGTTCGAGAAAATGATCTTGTTTCGCCTCGACAATTGGGTTGAAGCAAATGGCTTACTGTCAGATACACAATTTGGCTTCCGCAAAGGCAAAGGGACGAACGATTGCCTTGCGTTGCTTTCTACAGAAATCCAAATGGCCTATGCTAACAAAGAGCAGATGGCATCAGTCTTCTTGGATATTAAGGGGACTTTTGACTCAGTTTCTATCAACATTCTGTCAGAGAAGCTGCACCAGCATGGTCTTTCGCCAATTTTAAATAACTTTTTGCTAAACCTGTTGTCTGAAAAGCACATGCACTTTTCGCATGGCGATTTAACAACATCGCGATTTAGCTACATGGGTCTTCCCCAGGGCTCATGTCTAAGTCCCCTGCTCTACAATTTCTACGTGAATGACATTGACGATTGTCTTGCCAATTCATGCACGCTAAGGCAACTTGCAGACGACGGCGTGGTCTCTGTTACAGGGCCCAAAGCTGCCGACCTGCAAGGACCATTACAAAATACCTTGGACAATTTGTCTGCTTGGGCTCTTCAGCTGGGTATTGAGTTCTCCACGGAGAAAACTGAGTTGGTTGTTTTTTCTAGGAAGCGTGAGCCGGCACAACTCCAGCTTCTATTAATGGGTGCAACGATCAACCAAGTTTTCACATTTAAATATCTCGGGGTCTGGTTCGACTCTAAAGGTACCTGGGGATGTCACATTAGGTATCTGAAACAGAAATGCCAACAAAGGATCAATTTTCTCCGAACAATAACTGGAACATGGTGGGGTGCTCACCCAGGAGACCTGATCAGGTTGTACCAAACAACGATATTGTCGGTGATGGAGTACGGGTGTTTCTGTTTCCGCTCCGCTGCGAACATACACTTCATCAAACTGGAGAGAATCCAGTATCGTTGCTTGCGCATTGCCTTGGGTTGCATGCACTCGACCCATACGATGAGTCTCGAAGTGCTGGCGGGCGTTCTTCCGCTAAAAAATCGATTTTGGGAACTCTCATATCGATTGCTCATCCGATGCGACATTCTGAACCCGTTAGTGATTGAAAACTTCGAGAGGCTCGTTGAGCTTAATTCTCAAACCCGATTTATGTCCTTGTACTTCGACTACATGGCACAGAGCATTAATCCTTCTTCATATACTCCCAACCGTGTTCGTTTCCTAGATACTTCTGATTCTACTGTATTCTTCGACACATCCATGAAGGAAGAGATTCGTGGAATCCCGGACCATATACGCCCGCAAGTGATCCCCAATATATTTTATAATAAATCCCGAGAAGGCGACTGTGACAAAATGTTCTACACTGACGGATCAAATCTCGATGGGTCCACTGGCTTCGGTATATTCAACAATACTATCACCGCTTCATTCAAGCTCAATGATCCCGCTTCAGTTTACGTCGCAGAGTTAGCTGCAATTCAGTGCACCCTTGGGATCATCGACACTCTGCCCACAGATCACTACTTCATCATTTCGGACAGCCTCAGCTCCATCGAGGCTCTTCGTGCGATGAAGCCAAAAAAACAATTCCCATATTTCCTGGGGAAGATACGGGAGTCTTTGTGTACGTTATCTGAAAAATCTTACCAGATTACCTTTGTTTGGGTCCCCTCTCATTGTTCTATCCCGGGCAATGAAAAGGCCGACTCATTAGCAAAGGTGGGCGCATTAAATGGTGACATATACGAAAGACCAATCTGCTTCAACGAATTTTTTAGTATTTGTCGTCAGAGGACACTCAACAGTTGGCAAACCTCGTGGAGCAATGGTGAACTTGGACGATGGCTACATTCCATCATCCCAAAGGTATCAACGAAGCCTTGGTTCAGGGGGATGGATGTGGGTCGGGATTTTATTCGTGTAATGTCCCGACTTATGTCCAACCACTACACCTTGGATGCGCATTTGCGGCGTATTGGGCTTGCGGAGAGTAGTCTGTGCGCTTGTGACGAGGGCTATCACGACATCGAGCACGTTGTCTGGGTATGCGCCGGGTACTTGGACGCCAGGTCTCAGTTAAAGGATTCCCTTCGGGCCCGAGGTAGACCACCCAATGTCCCAGTCCGAGATATGCTGGCAAATCGTGATTTCCCCTATATGTCCCTTATTTATACTTTCATAAAAACGATAAATATCCCAATTTAGCCCCTTTTTTTTATTTCTCGTTTTAGAAGTTTTCTCCTGCCTTGTGGGACCGATCAGCTCCAGACTGCCACTATGTAACCGCCGTCGCACTTACCACTACGGAAACTGAAGCGAGAGCGACTCGAGGTCCGATGACTTTTGAAGGATTCCCCGCGGGTCCGAAGAATACCATCCGCCAATCCGACCTACTAGACTGAGGCGCTAATTTGTTTCGCTGATCTCCCGTTTGCCCGAAAGTTGCAAGTTTTGCTCTTCTCTCCCGGTCACCATCTACGCTTTCTCTCCCCTGTCCTTGATACAACTGCTTCTACAGCCCCCCTCTGAATATCTTGACCAAGCATAAGTCTCCGCTAAAAAAGTTCAAATTTGTATTCTGTATTCCTAGTTTTAAGATAGTTGTAATTTTACCTCTTTGTTAAAACTATTGTCCCCCATCTTGCAAATAGAACTGTATCCCTAGTTTTAAAACACCTGTGAATTTTCTCATAAATATTTGTTCCCCCTTTTGTGTACCAAACTGTATTGTTAGTTTTAAGATAACTGTAAGTATTTCCTAAAAAACTATTACTATTGAATTCCTTGTTTTAAAATTTTTCATAAAAAAAAATCTTTTGCCCCTTCTCTTGTATATAGAATCTTATTTCTAGTCTTAAGATAGCTGTAAAATTTTTCTCTTTAAAAAAAATATTTCAACATTGTAACCTCCTAGTTTTAAAATATCCAAAATGTAAAAACAAAAGAATTTGGCACCGCCAAGCTAACGCATTTGTGCCTATCAAATAAACGAAATGAACAAAAAAAAAGTTGTGAAAATATTTAAATTAATATTTTTTTACATCTTTTATTTTAAATAATTGAGTTTTTGGGCCAACATAGGGTTTAAACTTGTTATAATAACTTTTAAGAATTTCTTCAAATCCGCAAAACAATACCCTTTTGTTTATATTTTATGATAATGGATTTTTTTTGCTCGGGATTCTTTTCCGACCCTTGTCTTGCTCAAAATTATATCATTTTTGGATTCCTCAGAACATTTTACCTTTATTTCATGTGTTTAGATTTTTTGTTTCGTTGACTACTCAAATCAAAATACTTGATAAAGCGCGCTTCAAAATTTCTATTTTCTTATATTTGCTATAATAGAATTGCTACTTTGAACCAATAAACAATCCCTAAAACACCCTACTGCTTTCAAACATTTTCACGCCTCCTCCAAATCAGATAGTATGAAATGATTTTGCGGAAAATATAATTATTTGCTAAAATGTGGACCACTGCTCCTCGTAATTTTCAAGGAAACTAAAAACTAAAACAAATCAAATTGAGCTAAAATTGTTCAAAGAAACCATATAACAATGATAGAATTTGAATGTAACATTAGTTACAAAGAAATCCCGAGCAAAAATATACTACGAAGAAAAATAAATTGAAGGAAACGATTTGTTTTGCAAATTTCAAGACCCCTTAACACCAATGCGAAGCTGGCTAAATGGTGTCTTCGAAGCATTTCATTAACGTTACAAGTCCGTTCCTCTGACGCTCACTGATTCAACCACCTAAAAGGGAGATGTATGTTATGAGCTACTCATTGAAAAATTACCTAAAAATTCATAAAAATGTTGAAACAAATGTTCCAGATCCCCCGATAGAACATTTTAAAGTTATGCTCAGATGAAAGAGAAGAATCTAAGCTTTCGATTAGTGAGTATTTTGGCGATAGTGATTTTTTTGTTTTAATATTTTCTACCAGAGACACCGTGTTTGTCACAGAAAATTGAATCAAACGATTCAGACAGATTTTTTTCTCGGATTTTGTTTTGCACGATTTCCTCTGATTTTTTTTATGGTAGTTGCCATCACATTGTGCTGTTATAGGTAATTTGACTATACCAAAATTACGCGCTCAAACCAATTTCTTATAAAAGACAAAAATATAATAAAAAGTCAAAATGGAGATTTCCAATACCCCCTCCTCCTCCCAATAGACAAGCGTCGACTTTGTCGTGACCCCTCCCCGCTCCTAAATTGTCCACTTGATATATGGATGGCCCCTTTTCAATCTGATGACTTGAGATAGTCACGAAAACTGTTTGATGTTTTGAAATGTTCTTAATGAAAGCAATTCCAAATCTAAGGCAATAGAAACTAAAAATCCTAAAAATATGTTCTTTGTCACAAGAAAGGCTTTAGTACATCGACAAATTATTGATGTTGGATTTGATTTTTATTATTTATTATTTATTAAAGTGTTTTTGCGCTAATCGAATATGACAATCCTTGACGGTGCTAGAAAATACAAGGTACAACGCCAAATCGAAATGAGTAGAAAAATGTCCATAAAATGTTCGAATGTAGAGAATGTCGAAATTTGCTCTAAATCTTTTGATTTAGCAAGCGATTTGTAGATGCCCAGAAACAGTTAAACTTATATTTTCTTGACCTGGCGCCTTCAACTATTACCAGTTCTATGGAATCGATTTTTTTATATATTCTAATTAAATGAAACTATTATCAAGACTAGCCTTGGCCTAGCAGATCAGAGGCCCAGCCAGGAAGGATTATTGGGGATCAATAAGATCAAAATGTATATTTCAATGATTTAATCATCTAAGGGAAACTACCCAGAATATAACATATTGAAGAAAATTGCACAGAAATTGTCCACAATTCGAAAGAAAACCACTTAACACTGAATACTAAGTTAAGAAAAATTTGTCAACTATTTCATTGATAACACCACCAAAATAACTAGAAACTTTAAATATATATGCTAAATAATATCAGCATCTTTTGCTTCCGACACATGGAATACATCGTATTTACCTCCCCTTTCTATGACGATTTCGGTTACACTTTCTAAGTCACATCGTCACTTCGTTAAACAAATATTTTGACACTAATCTGTTCAGTAATTGGTTTGTTTTTTTGAATACAACTAATTTGCTCTAAGTTTTTCCACGACTACCACAAATATTGCAACATGTTCGACTACTTGAACAAAGGTGTAGTGTGTGCTTGATTACAAGTTCTGTAATTTGAACTTGTAATCAAGCAGACACTACAGCTTTGTTCAATTTGAGAAAAAGTTTTAATTAAAGCTTTTGCACCTAACGCATCGAAGTGCTACGGATAACGAAGACGAAAGGGTCTTTCAAAAATGAGGGGATCAGGGCGCTAGTTACAACATTTTAGTCGCTCTCCATGATTGTCTACTAATATCTTTTCGCTGGTTCGTCACTTTGTTTTCAAACATAGATATTAATTGTTTCAAACCATAGAAAGCGACTAAAATGGTGCTACTGGTAGCAACATTAAATTCATCATGATTGATTGAATAATATGTGATTTAGAATCAATTGACACCCAATGGAAGGTAAGGACAAAATCACAACTGTTAGTTCAAAAATCACAACTGTTAGTTCTATACTGCTCCATAACTGTTTGGTTTGTTTACTTTTACACGTTTTACATTTCTTATAAAAGAAATGTATAGAATTCGCTCAAACTTTCAAGATTTTTTCCGAGGCCCGGAGGGCCGAGTCTTATATACCAATCGACTCAGCTCGACGATTTGGGACAATGTCTGTGTGTGTGTGTGCCTGTGTGTGTGTGTGTATGTAACGGACAAATTCTCATTCGTGTTTCTCAGCAATGGCTGAACCGATCTTATCCAAACCAATTTTAAATGAAAGAACTAAAAACAGTATGAACTCTATTAATTTGTTTTTGATTCTGATGTTTAGTTTCCAAGATATGAATGTTTGAATGCGTAAAAATAGCGTTTTTTGCAGTTTTTTTGAATTATCTGCCGAAATTGACAATATAGATTAACAATTTATATGTTTTTAGACAGCTTTAACGAATACCTTTCGAACAAGCTATAGATTATTGAAATCGGACTATTATCAAAAGAGATATTTAACATTAAATGCGGACGAAAGATTTTTATCATTTCCCATTGCCAGAAATATGACCAAAAACATGTAATCTATTATTAACGCCAAAACGGCTTATTTTAGGTCAATAGTATCTTCGGAGAATTTAATGGAGGAAATATGCCCTTTCTTTTGGTATTGTGCTTTTGCTGATTAATCCCCCTATGAGTGAGATATTTTCACAAATTTTCTTGGAAGTGATTATATCGAAATAATGCCTTCTACAAATTTGTAGCTCTTACTTTTGCGAATAACTTTACTGAAGACTTCAAATAACTATTTTGAATACTTTAAAAGTTATGGCTTGTTGTTTGTTGATTACTCTTTGTCGCCTATTTATTGTTCAATATAGAAATAATCCATTGAAATAAGCCAAACATTATTTCGACAAATCGAATTTTGTATTTCATTTTTCTATCTACAACCGCTAGGAATAATCACCGAACACTTCCAAGTTGTCTGGAAGGAACTTCATAACTTATCAGTGCAAAAATGTTCATTTGTGCGAACCTTCTGACTGCAATTTTTCTAATGACCATCGGATCGATCTGAAACATATCGGAAAATGAAAAGCGAAATAAATAACTCCAAGCAACGGCGTAGCCAAGAGAAGTTTTTGGGGTTTAAGACCATACAACGCCACCAACCACCCCCCCCCCCCCCACCACACCCAAAAAAAATATTGGATTGAAGTTGAAAATTTATTGATGCAGACTGATTTAATTCAATATTACAATAACAATTATCTGATCCGTAGATTGATAACCTGTTGTTGTAAACATCATGAGGACTTTTGATAAATTGTCGGAATGGGGTCCTGATATGTAACTGATCTATTGGTCTTGATTTCACAGTTGTCTAATAGCATCAATATCAAATTCCTGTCTGAAAACATTCCAATAGAAAATTCCAGAGTTCTGTAATCAATCATATTCCTCAGATTTATTTTCAAATTGATCTCGTTTTTGTAGAGATGTACTGTAATAAGGGTCTTTATTTAATTGGAAGAGAAGTTAAAATTGATTTAATGTCTATGAAACATAGAACTGCTCACCAAAAAAATGCATAACTTTCAACATTTGCTAAAAATGTTCTTGCCTTTCTCATTCACTCTAAAATTCGTCAATCCAATCCCGACCCGGAGGGCCGAGTGTCATATGCCAATCGACTGAGTTCGTCGAGATCGGAAAATGTCTGTGTGTGTATGTATGTGTGTATGTGGAAAAAATGTGACCTCTGTTTCTCAGAGATGGCTGGACCGATTTGCACAAAGTTAGTCTCAAATGAAAGGTACAACCTTCCCATCGGCTGCTATTGATTTATTGATTGGACTTCCGGTTCCGGAGTTACGAGTTGAAAAGTGCAATCACACAGCAAATTCCCATATAAACTGAAATGAAAAATTTTCAAAATCAAATTTGTATTTTTGATACCAAATGCCTTTAAAATGCATGAAACATTGAGATGTTTGACAAAAATTGACTTTTTTTGGACTTTGGTACATTTTTGTCTTTCTCATATAGAAAGGTTATGCAATCACTCTAAAAATCGTCAATCATACCGGCCCGGAGGGAGTATGCAGTGAGGGGTTGCTACTTTAAAATTAAAACTAGTTTAAAATTTCTTAACAAGTTGAAAATTTTCGGCAGGACCTGGACCTCCCGGATCTTTCTCCATGATCCGCCGCTGGTTTCAAGCGATGTTTCAGTATCACATATTATCTCAAGATCGTGGCTGTCGATCCATTGTATGTATGTGCAAATCGTACTGAACATGTAATATTCATTTCCACCATTGTACTGAACATAACCAGCCATGGAATCGTAGTCTGGACAAATGAGACAAGCACAATTGCACCACTAGGTGGACTAAGACAGATTTTTTTTGGGAATGCGTCGAGTTGAGACGAAAACGTAATATGATTAATAACGAGGATAACACTTTACGAATGTAGAGAGAAATTTATGAAAAAAGACGATTTCCATTCGATACTAGCAGGTTCTGATCGATTTTGATGAGCATTTGATTTTTGTTGTATGACCAATTATATGTATAGGTCAAATGTTTAAAATCAGTAATTTAAGGTCAAGATAGCATCATTTTGAAACCGCCAACTTCGGAGGTTTAATATCTTCGATGAGTTTTACAAACGTTAAACAGCGCATCATTTAATAAAATAATTTTGACGGTATATCGTCCAAGAAGTATTTATGGTGATTTTTCTCAGGTTAATATTCATGACTACAATAAAGTCTCAACAAATTCGCTAGACACGAACTCTGTTACTATTTCTGAAAAATTAATTCTGCATAATTTTAAAAGTTCAAGAATTACGGTTTCGGAATTATGCCGTTTGGACAGTATGATCGATTTTCACCAAACCCCCATTAAACCGAATTTCTGGCTACGCTGCTGACTTCAAGTAAGTAGAAACAAAGTCGTTCTACACTCGTTCACAAGAAACTTCTTCGAATGCTGAATATCTATTATAATACATTGAAACCCTGATTTTATCAGCCAAATATGAACATATGTTTGATGGGCTCTAGCAGACGAACAAGACTGAATTCGAGTAAATCCTTTCTTGAGCATGTTTTCCTTATCATGAAGTTGGAAATATGCAAAAATAAAAAGTTCATCATAATCAGAAATAGTTATCAGACTACATCAAGAATATTTCAACAGTATTTTAACAGCTTCAGTTTATTATAAAGAAAAAAAAATTGCCCGATTTAGTCAATGTCCCCATTTTGTCAGCCTAAAATACACCATGAGACTGATAAAAATGGATCTTTATTGTATGTATTATTCACTGTGTTTCACATTAATAGGTACATTTCATTTTTGGGGATTTCTTATTGAATCGAGCTACAACATTTGTTTGTTTTTATTTGTTCTTTGGCATTAGGATTAGCGATAATAATTCAAATCAAGGATACTACTGGGAAGTCACCTTTAGAAAAAGTCGATGTCGAAGTAAAATTTGGAACTATGCACGCATGCACTTCAAAGATAGCGTGATATCCGGAGCTGCGATTTCATTTCAACCCTTTTTTTGTGAAAATGGCGATACTTACAAATGTAAACATAAGGCTTTTTTCATACATGCGAATGAGGGCTTTGAAACGCAACCAATTAACCTAAAAATTTGGATTCTACGATATTGCTTTCTTAAACTACAGCAAAAAATACAACGGGCGAAACTGTATTTTTGTTTGTTTATTTAAAGTTTCGCCCTCCACGCTCCATGCAAACAAACAGGGCGATACTTTTTTTGCTAGCAGTTTAGAAGCGAAACTGTCATTTTCGTATTTTTTAGAATTATCAAGCTGATACCAGCTGTAAATAGTAACAATGATCGCTATTGAAAAAAACCCGGACGAAATCGGTGGTGTAGAACGGTAGTTATTGTAAAAAACGTAAGAACGATACTTCAATGCTGATAGGTGGGACCGAAAAGGTAAACAATCGCCAAAGGGGCGATACTATCATTTTGTAAATTTCAATAGCAAAAACAAATTTTAATTTAATAATTTCAAATACTTTATGAAGTTTTGGGTTTCGATCACTGAATCATGCAATCTAGGATATAAAAAACACAATAGTTTTTAAATAGGAAATAAAAGTCTGGAAATATTCACTGTTGATTTTCTTTGAATGGTGTCCTTTAGGAAAATTCAGTTTTCCCACCACAATTTAGATATTTTATTAACAGAGCATTAACAATAATTCGTTGGTATGTCTATTTTATGGGCCATTTTTTCGCTTTCCCATTGATTTGGTTTGAGATTTCTAGCACTGATGTTGTCCTATGCTGATTTGAGCGATTCTCTGAGTCCTGCCACTATCCCATGTAGTATGTGTTATCAAAAACATCGTGAAACATCATGTTCTAAATGTTCTCAAACGATAAAATATCCGAAGAGAGTGATAAGAGTTATAAGAAATGTCTCATCACACTGTTAGGTGGATTAAAAGCGTTTTTCTTGTTTATTATTCGATTGTTAAATATATCAAGGCTTTTCCGCATTAACAATAACATTCCCATCACGAATACTTTATGCGTCTTATGCGAAAAGGTAGGACGTCAATAGCCTCCGTATTCACCGAAAAACATGTTTTCTTAAATCTATTTTTGACTAATTTGGGGGGGGGGGGGGGTAAACAAGTGTTCTACTGCGAAATTATCCTTTAATCAGTCCTGAATTGTTGGAGCGAAAAAACAGCTCCTTAAAAATTCTTACTCTTGCCTTATTATATAACCGATTTTTAAATTCACAGGAAATAACTTTTATCAGCTGCCTGGTGGCTGCAGCGCTAGCGATGCCAGCTGTGGAATATGGAGCTTTGAGTCCAAGTTTGTATCCAAACGATGATGCCGGCATTGTGATTCTCCAGCCAGCCGAAGACGATCTGGAAGGTGCTGAAACGGCTCACCATGGAGGTTATGGAGGAGGTTATGGTGGCGGATTTGGCGGTCAAGGAGGAGGCGGTTTCGGTCGGGGTCATGGTGGTTTTGGTGGAGGATTTGGAGGAGGTATATTAACCATTCAAAATATTCGAAATCAAATGTAAACTTTGAAAAAACCGCAGGTAGAGGTTTCGGAGGTGGCTATGGAGGTGGCTATGGAGGTGGCTTTGGCGGTGGCCACGGAGGTTTCGGACGAGGATACCATGGCTAAAAATACAAGTGGTGGAATTCTAGTGTACATTGAAGGCTTAGATGATAAATAAAATAATTTTATGTACTTAGAAGACAATATTTACTTGAAAAGAAATCAAGGCAATTGGGATTTGAATCTGGTTTAATAGTCGTGAACAACAATGATGTCTTCTAGTATGATTCATGATGATCCAAGAGTTTCATTTTGGTGATATAGTCACAGTGATGAAGTAAGATATTTGTTACATGTTTATAAAAGTATGAAAAGCAAGATGGAATCTTCAGAAATGTTGAAAAGCTTGTTTTCGCTAACATCTTCACTGAAGACCAAACATCTCTATATATAGAACACTCGTAGTTATAGCATAGACTAACAGACATAACACTCGAAAATAATGCCTCGCCCACTTTAACGGTTATTTTAAATATATTTGTAGTTGGAACTGTGGCCGCTTTTGAAATTATGGCGCCACTAACATATGAACAAGCATGTGGGGGTAGACCACTAGTGATAAATTGTTCCCAAGCCTGAGGGGTAACCCGTTAGCAAATAAGTGTTAGGGACCGTGAATAAAAGGTGGAGCTAGTGTTTTGGGAAAATTGGCGGATCGATATTTTTAAGGGAATTCCCTCATAGTGTTATGTCTGTTAGTCTGTGGTTATAGGCCGTTGTTTGTGAGTGACGCCTCAAAACTTTTTTAAAATAACTTCCTTAATATCATAAGTAAAACATCAGCATGTTCCGGGAAGTTGCTTGTCTTTGCCAAGATACATATAATTTAAGAAGAAATCATTGATGTGTTGATAAACTAGCGAACGCTTCAATGGGAATAGCTTTTGAACGGTAAAAACGGCCAGGCTGCAGTAGTGCAATATGTACTTGCAATTTAAAGCACTATATCAATATAATAAAAATAAATCAATTTTAATTGTCTCTCATTGTCTACAGTAGAGTTATCGATGATATGAAATTCGTAGGCACGATATTTGAAAACATATTTAAAAAAAATTCTAGGGGTCATTCAAATATAGCGAACTATAACTCCTAAAGTATGCCGCGCTCCTCCATAAGCTTTAAATATTCTTAAGAGAGACTTTCCAGAATACACTGTCAGGGGAATATTGAAACAAAGAGTAGACAGCATGTACAACACTCTTCAACACAACTACAAAACATATACAGAACACAAAACTCTCATATTTGCCTCAATTCTGTACATCCATTGCCTTAGTGAGACATCAGTGTAGCCTTGTGACATGATCAAAACGACAGTTTCACAATGCTCAGAGATGTCATCCCTAAAATGCAAGAAATAAATGTCGGATATAGCAGCCCATGCGGTGGATGCGAGTCAATGGCGTAGTAAGAAATTTTTACGAGGGGGGCGGATTGCATATTTTTTGTATATATATGAAAAAATGTTCAAATCGGGAACGGGTTTGGGTAGTCACCCGACCCGCTAATACAACTAATCTTGCACGGAACCTGATTCCTCCCCTTACGGCATTACTTCGGGAAGAGTTTTTTTATGAGCACAGCACAAACTACTACTCAACTAGTTATTTCATTAGTGTTACAGCATTCATACTCGACATACCACCAGTTTTCAACCTTTCACACAACGTGGCAATTTCTGTATGGTAGTAGGAAAGCTAGCTGTGGGTCTAGAATTAGTGCTCTTCCCCTACGAGGACAATCTGGGCGGCAAACTTCAGACTGTATAATCTACTGAGCGCTTCAGTTCCCTTGAGTCATTTAGCACCACTTCCTCATTGAGCTTCCGACTTGTTCGCGAACTACTCGGTCTAGTCACAGATGATGGATCTAGCCTACTCCGACGAAGAGTTCCCCAATGAGAGAAGTTCGAAAGCGAGCCAACTAGCCAGGTGCCGAGGTCAGTTCGGCGATTGCGGTAGAGTAGGGTGTCCGGTTTGCTGGAGCCCCAGCGCGACTCGGTCTCGTCGCGGTCTACGCAGTCTAGTTCCCGGCGGTGAATCTGTACGCTGGCGGAGAGTTCGCCGGTAAAAGAAGTTCTTCCGATACCGATTCTTCTTTAGTTTCAGTATCACAACTTTTTGAGCCCTTCGGCTCCGTGACCGGTGTCATTTAGCGCCACAACTCCTTTAAGCCTTTTTGTTCTCTTCTTGGGCCATTTAGCGGTGCTCTGTTGCAGTCTACTCGACTAGTCCTCGGCGGTGGATCTAGCTTATTCCTGTGGAGAGTTCCCTAGCGGTGATTGCCCTCCCGAAACCGTTGCTCGATATTCATCACGCCGTTTTTGCTGTAAGACGGTCATTATAACTCTGTTTACTGCGTTCCACGTCTTTACGTCGCTTGTCATTCTGTAGACTACATTATCCGGGTTGATGTTCGGTCCTCCCGTTTTAAGTAGCTCCCTGCACGTCACTTCAAACCTCGGACATTCAAAGATCACATGCTCCGGTGTCTCCTCGACGTTCTTATACTCGAGCACAATGGCACATTGCGTACCCGAACCGATGAAGATACTTCCCGAAGCAGCCGTAGCTCGGTAGGAACTGTTTCAGGTGGAAGGTAACCTCTCTGTGCTTTCTATTGACCCACGCCGCAGGTTTGGATGAGCCGGTAGGTCCACTTTCCTTACTCCGTATTGTCCCATTCCTGCTGCCACGTCACCATCGAATCGATTCTGATCATCTTCCTCACGCTTCTGACGTTTCATTGATTCTGATTGTAGCACTTGATATCCTCCGCCAGGGTGATGCAGATGGGGATCATGTCGACGATAACGCATACTACCTCCGGTATGCAATCGCAACTGGTACGACCACCAGCCGGAACGTCCTGTTCAGCTTTTCGCGGTTCCACGCGGTTCCACGCTCCCCAGGCAGGTGCCCCATATCGCAGTATCGATGACGAAACACTAGATAATAGGCCGACATTTCGCAGGTGTAATCAACGTGGTTGTTAATGTCGTCGATTATCACTCCCAATTGCTTCAGTGGACGCTTCAATGCAATCACATGCCCTTCAACGGTGTTCTGTATCCGCTGAACTGCTTTGCAGTTGCTGACCAACAACACATCCGTCTTGTGGTGATCTATTTGCAGCTTGACTCCGTTCATCCAGCTCTCGATCGCATCTATTTTCTCCGTCACCTCCATTTCTTCAACTCTCACTGATCACCGTTAGTGACACGTCGTCCACTCACGATTTTCACTTTCCCGGGCAGCCGGAGGGTTAAGACCCCATCGTACATCCCGATCCAAAGAGTTGGGCAGAGAATGGAGCCCTGAGGAACGCCCGCTGCGACTCGCATTGCCTTCTGCCCTTTGTTCGTCTGGTACAGCAGTACTCTACTCTGGAAGCAGCACTTCAGGATCTGGCTCATTCTTCTGTGCAGCGCTGCGGCATTGGTCTATACGAGGCTGGATGGCCCGGTGACTTTCCTGACTTTGGCAGCAAATTTAGCTTCTGTACCTTCCCCATTTCGGGGAAATTACTATCATCTAAAGACTTCAGCAGTAGCATCCTGAACATGTCCGGATATGCCAGAATCGCAGCTTTCAGCACCACGGATGGTATCGCATCCGGAACGGAGGTTTTCTTTGATTTCAGTCACATCGACGCGTCTTTGAGCTCGTCGTTAGTCGCTTGCCACTCGGCTGTGTTACCTCCTTCTTCTTGCCCGTACGGTGTCAGTGACTAGGTAGTTGAATCGTGTTTCGGGAAGAGACCCTCAACGATTATCTTTAGCTTACCTGGTTATATTTCAACTGGTGTCGACGGGCCCTCATCTTCGTCATGACGACTCAGTACGCGCCCCCAGGGATTGGCATCTATTTCTCAGCACAGTTACTTATGGCAATTAACTTGCTAAGCTTGTTTTAAAGAGTCCCTACCTTCTCGAAACGTCGCTTGCGCTCCAGTCCATGTTCGCTGTCAGTCAAGGTCTACAGAATGTGGCGAAATTTCTCTCGGTAGCAATGTCCGTTTCGTGAACCAATAAGCTCCCAGTTTTGTCACGATACCAGGAGCCACTTAGCTCCTCGTTTTGCAGCGATCTACTCGCTGTAATTCTCGGCGGTTAGGCTAGCCTCCACAATATGTCGCCAATTTTCACTACAAGGAAATATTCTCACAATATAATTTTTGCAAATGAAACTTTGAGAATTTAATTTAAAATATCAGGCATATTTTTGTTGAACATGTTCAATTTTTTCAAATTTCTTTAAAATATTTCAGGGGGTTGTCGTTACTACGCCACTGATGCGAGTATAGTGAGTATGTTGGACGAACCTATCAAACACTAAAAAACGGTGAAAACTAACACAACATACGAATGATAGCTCCATTTCGATTCCTGTCGCACAACAATTCTCGAGAGAATCAGCAATGAGTGCAACAGAAATTCTCCACATCAAACTGAGAGAAAAATCTGCGGCCAATCTCCAGCGAGAAGTGATGGAGTTATCGTTCACTTACAACGGCTTACTCCAGAAACTGGAACGACACTCACGGTGTAAGACAACAGCTGTTCAGGGAGAGGTGGTCATTTGCATTAGTTTGCATAGCTACCCAACAAGGAATAGAGGGTGAAATAGCTAGGTGTGTGAATTTGTAATTTGCATTTATTGTTGCGAAGATTGACGAAAGTAAACACAGCGCGAATTCGTTAGTTGGGTGTTCGCTAGTTGGGGCATGCCCCAACTAAAAGACACTCTTATGTCAAAACTGAAAATCAAAAACTGATTGACGTTTGAATGTCATTGATTTCAAGGGGTTCATTGGTTGATTTCTGTGGAGATCTAAGAAAAAAGCATACTTTGAAATTCAATAGAATTTTATTTTTTGAATTCATATTCCGGAATGTTTTTAGTGAAATAGATGTGTTAAATATTTCGCTTCTTCCATACAGCATCAATTAGTTTGTGTCGCAGAGAGGTTAGTTTACTAACTTTTGAAGGTCTGATGTATTCAATCACATTATCCAATCTTTTTTAGCTAGTGGCAACGTAGTATGTTTATGCTTTTGTAACGGACTTACTTTCTAGCATCACAAATTATTCCCACAAAACCAATCCCTACACCCAAAACTCGGCTGTAATACCTTTACGGTAATAAGAAAAAAATGCTCTAATAGCAAGACATTTCATGCTAAAACGGTCACAACAAAAAGTTCCTCAAACGGCAATACCAACACATTTAAATCTTCTCTGCGTCGCACTCATGTTTCATCAATTCTTATTCAATAAACATTATCGCGTCGGATTGTCTGGAAGTGTGTAGCACTTCGCTTGTCATTGTATTGCGCATCAAATGAAGTGAACACTATGTGGACAAAGACGAGGTTCGATTTTCTCTACACGACCTATTCCGTATTTGAAGATCGGCTCACACTCGGTTAGCTTCAAAGCACAGTCAGAAAAAAAAACGACTCGGAATAGTGGTGGGGTATTACGGCTGGTGTTAAATTGAAATTTCTTTTCTATCACGGACGTTAACAGCAAGGTAGCGACTGCACAAAACATGAACAGTCCTTCCCGTCATGTACGGGAAGCAAGACCTATGGTTTGGATCCACGTATCCGAACCGAGGGTTCGGATCCAGACACTTCTCTGGATCTAAGCACCAGGTCTGGGTCTGGTTCAGGTCCGGACTTGGTAGGGGGAAAAGGGGATGGGCTAGATCCGGGTACTGGTCCGGATCCGGGTACTGGTCCAGATCCGGGAACTGCTTCGGATCTGGGCACTGATCTGGATCCGGGAGGTCCGGATTGGAGGACTGGTCCGGATCTGGCAGCTAGGCCGGATCCGGAAACCGCCTAAACTTTTTATTCCACTATCCAACCTACCCAGTAAAAAATCCATAATTCTGGCTGATTTCTGCCAATATTGGGGCAGATTCCAGCCTGAATTTGGTCAGAGATCCGCCAGGATTCCGGTTGGTTTGACTCGGTACTAATACTATCATAGAAATCGACCGAATTAACCTACATCCGAACAGAGCCGAGGTTGACACATACTGAAAAAGTGTTTGATTGTGTGATGCGCATACATGAACAGCAACCAAAATTCGCCATTCCACCGTTTACTACCTTTGCGGGAATATGAGTTTAATACCGCAATGCGCAATTGCGTGGTCTGTTACCGAAAAGACAATAGAATCTTACCTAAAAGTAATAGAAACATACCCGTCGGATTTTGGGTGTACATGCACCAATGTGAATCCTTCTCAGGTCACAGGTCATAAAAACCAAATTTAACATATCCTTTAGTCAGGCCACTTGAAACGAGGCTACACTCATATTTTACCACAGATCGTAAATTTACTTGAACGATCGTTTTCAAATCCAACTTGCATAACCAGATGGGCGCATTCCAGTTAAACCATTCTGGGTCGCACCACTTGTTATAGCAACATTCTCACTAGGTCATTATTATGCAGAGGCGACAAATAAACAGTGTATTCAAACAAAAGCACCGATAGCAACCAAGGCACCCATACTTATTCATTGATTTGTTTTCCCTTTTTTTACGCTACCCGTACATAATTATGTACTTTGAAATTGTAACTGACTCCTCCCATTTTGATGTACATAGAATAGTTTAAGTCAGGTTAGCTAGGTTAGCTCGTAAGATTTTTAAATGGAATAAAGCAGATTATGAAAGACTACCAACAAGGGAACAACCCTTTTTTAAATCATCAAATATCCAAAATGGCGACCGTGAAAAGTAAAGTGAAGGCAGCACAAGTGATAGTGAATTTTCGTCGCTCTCGATTTATTGGATTACTAACCTGCAAAAAGTTCTTCAATTCACCGGTACATTTCTTAGACAATAGCCCGTACTAAACGGACAGCTCGTAAATCTACTGGAGGTAAGGCTCCGCGTAAGCAGCGTGTTACCAAAGCTACCTATAAAAGTGCCCCATCCACTGGTGGTGTCAAAAAAAACACCCCACTGAAGAACTCGAAATATGAAGTGAAAATGGACATCTAACACCCACTAGTAATCGTCAGAACGAACTCAAATTAGTGACAAGAAATCCAGAAGAATTCACACAAATAACAGTTATCTATCCACCCGAATAACACCATGAGGAAGTAAAGCAGCTGTACGGCAACAGTTTGGTACCGATGCCACCACACCCACCACAGGCCCACGAGTTGTTGCAAATTAAGCAGTTGTACGGCAACAGTTTGGTACCGATGCCGCCACACTAGCCACAGGCCCACGAGTTGTTACAAATTAATTCGACACGTAGCAGTATCTCAACCTACTCGGACGGTTTGCATGACTGACGGAGAATGACGGTGATACTAGCAACAGCAGCAGAGTCCGGAGGTAAGAGTTCGATGAATGCGCATGCAGTAAAAAGTGAAGAGTTTGTACAATAGTGAAAAGAATCGACACAAATAGTGTCTTGTACCGTTCCAATTGTCTTTAAATTAAAATAGAACAAAAACTAACCTGTCAAAGCCAACCAAGTGCAGCTATACAAAGGTTGTTATTTGTTATTATTTTATTATAGTATCGATTGTTTAGATTTATGCCTCAGTATCATACAGTATGATCTACTTAACCAAAACCTAATTTATGCACTACACAATCAAACAGTGAACAGGTTTTAGCTAAAATCCAGGCTAAAATTGTCTACAAAAATAAAATTATCAACTGAAGTATCCGCCCAATAACCCTAAAAGCATATATCACAGGTGGATATTAAATTATTATATACTGTATATTAAATTTTAATTATTAGATACTAAATTACTATATATTAAAGTTCGAAAAAATGGGGTCTAGAAGAAGTAAATCCCCGACAGTAAGCGGAGATCCGCAAATAAATATTATCAATAGCTTGGAACAGCACGCAAATTGGCAGGATAACCAAGATACGAAATACTGGTTATTACTGACCATTTGCTCCATACAATTAATATTTACCATCTACCAAACGTACACAAGATACGTCAAGCGCCAAGCGTTTAAGAAGACAAAGAAATCGCTTGCAAGTCTAGATCAGATCTAGAATGCACATACATTAGACATAAAACAATAAATTTAACAATACAAAAAAAAACATATGGAAAAAGCACTAGAAACATTAATAAAGATCGACAATAATTTAAAAAAATCTATCACCAAGAAATTTTCCTATCCCAATTTAATTGAAAAAGAAAAATTATGCAAAGCCAATTACAGGGCAATACAAGAATATCCACTAATAAATGAGGATACATTAACCTCAGAGAAATTATTTTATTTTGAAAAATCATCGAGAACGTTAAATTTTGATATTACAACTGCAATAAACAAGAGATTGCAAAAATTTAAAATAAAATTTAGATTAAAAGGGATAATTTTAGCTATCATTTTCACGAATCGGCTAAATAAATTAAAAATTATGGCAAATTTCGACAATTAAACGGCAGTGAAGCTAGCCTCTTTAATTCCACTATACGATGGTAATAAAGAAGGAGCTAAAGGTTTCATAGATGCTGTAAATTTTATAAATACGATCGTGACCGAAGCTCAGAAACCCACGGCGGTACAGCTAGTACTCACCAAGCTCACGGGCAAAGCGAGAGACCTTTTTACAACGGTCCCAGCCAGCCTAGTTGAGATCGCCCTGCAAATTCAATTGAACTGCACAGACAAAAGCAGTTCGGATTCCGCAGAAAACAATTTAAAAAATATAAAGCATAACAGTGACCCGCGAACTTTTGCTAAAAGCGTCGACGAACTGAGCAATCAGCTCGCCAACGCATACATCCGAGAAGCCTTTCCGGGTGAAGTAGCCAAAAAGAAGGCACAAAAGGCGGGTATACAAGCACTGATAAGCGGCTCACGCCACCCCGAAACTAAGATGATGTTAAGGGTCGGCAAATTTGATACATTAAGCGACGCAATCGACTTAATGGTTGAAAACGAAACTTGTAATGAAAAAGAATCCGCCACAATACTAAACATAAATAAAAATACGTACAGATGGGACAACCGAGTTAAACGAAACTCTTTCCAAAACCCCCCAAGTTACTATAACACACAGCAGCACTACCGTTCCCAAAGAGGAAACGGGAGGAACGACGCAATTCAGCGAAATTTTAATACCAATCAGCGCTATAACGGTCCACAGCGATCGTATAATAACAATTATACTTATCCACATAGAAACGTGTATAATAACCAACGAGGCCGTGGTCATTACCAACCTCAACAGACTCGATATGGAACAAATCGATTCCCGCAGAATCGACAAAACATGTATTTAGCAAGTACTGAACCGCAATCATGCATGGCTGACCAAGGCCAAGCACAAACAGCTGTGCAGGTCCCTGCACCGAGCGAACAGCAGCAACAACAAATGCAAAACCATTTTTTCGGGCCAATGTGTTGACTCTTAATGTAAGCGCTTCTAACTTCATAAAAGTTGGAGTGCGTATGGCCAATTCGATCTGTACGTTGATAATAGATTCTGGTGCAGATATCTCTATTTTTAAGAGTAATAGAGTAATGCCCAAACAATTAGTAAATAAGAATATCAGAGTAAAATTATCTGGAATAACGGAAGACGAAATAGAAACAACAGCACTGACCGAAACTGAACTAAATTTCGGAAATAACATAATCATTAAACATAACTTTCATCTAGTTAACGCAGACTTTCCCATTCAAACCGATGGCATTTTGGGCAGAGATTTTTTCTCCTCCCATAAATGTATAATCGATTACGAATGTTGGTTATTAAATTTCTCAGTAAATAATACTAACGTGTCCGTACCTATACAAGACAGCGTAAACAACAATTTCATAATACCGCAGAGATGCGAAGTGATTAGAAAATTAAGTAACAACAATCTTAAGGAAGACATGGTAGTCATCTCTACAGAAATTGCACCTGGAATTTTTGTAGGAAACGCTATCATATCTCCACAAAATCCCTATGTAAAAATAATGAACACAACGAAATCAACTGTAAATATATCCAACTTAGAACTTAAACCTGAAGTGGAACCCTTAGCAAACTACAATATAATGAAAATTAACAATAAAGATAAGAATAATACGAGAAATAAAAAAGTTTTAAATGAGATAGACATGAAAAATGTACCAAGCTACGCACAACAAGAATTAAGCAACCTAATATTAAACTATTCAGACATTTTTGCACTCACTGACGAACCACTGTCGACTAACAATTTTTACAACCAAAACATTAACTTAAAGGACAATACTTCCGTATACATACCCAATTATAAAACAATCCATTCTCAAAATACAGAAATAGAAACTCAAATTACTAAAATGCTAAAAGACGAAATAATAGAACCTTCAATATCATCCTATAACAGCCCAATTTTATTAGTACCAAAGAAATCAAATGATGAAACCAAGAAATGGCGACTAGTAATAGATTTCAGACAACTCAACAAAAAAATCCTGGCAGACAAATTTCCCCTACCTAGAATCGACACAATTTTAGATCAACTTGGCAGAGCCAAATACTTTTCAACATTAGACTTAATGTCTGGTTTTCACCAAATAGCGTTAGAAAATAACTCTAGAAAATTTACCGCTTTCTCAACACAGAGTGGTCATTACCAATTCACACGCTTACCTTTTGGATTAAATATTAGCCCAAACAGTTTTCAGAGAATGATGACAATCGCAATGGCTGGACTAAAACCAGAACATGCATTCGTCTATATCGATGACATAATTGTTATTGGATGTTCCATCCAACACCACTTGCAAAATCTAGCAAAAGTCTTCGACAGAATCAGAAAATATAATCTAAAATTAAATCCCCAAAAATGTAAATTCTTCAATACAGAACCCCATACCCAAAAATAGTGACGACTGTAGACGATTTGTAGCTTTTTGTAACTATTACCGCAAATTTGTGCCAAACTTTGCAACAATAGCACACCCACTAAATCAACTTCTAAAGAAAAATAAACAGTTCGTTTGGACAAATGAATGCCAAAACGCCTTTGTTTGCGCCTATGTCCAATTTCTTATCAACACAGTAATAGAGTTTCACTGTACCCACAACATAAGTGCCATCGGCATGCACTTTAGATCAGATTGATTCAGCGTAGTGGTAGTGAGGATATTTTGCCTTTCTGTCAGTCATATATCGTCGTCAGTATGTGTTTCCGGTCAGAAAAGGGTTTCCGGTTGAACTAATCTACAGTCATCAAAGGGTACAGCAGGACTATAAAAGCCTAGCTCGCAGCAGGTCAGGCACGTTTTCACGTTTTCACGTTCTTTACGTTTTATAGTTCTTTTCGTTTATACGTTTATACGCTTGTAAGTTACAATGTGAATACAGTTTAGTTAGTACAGTCATTCGTTATTCCGTTTGCGTTAGTCCGTCTATACATGTTACATTACAGTCTAAGTTCGGTCGCTAACCGTCCTCCGTGTTCTCCGTGTCTGCCCGTCTGATATAATCCGGTAAAATAAACAGTAAAAGAGTAAAACAGTAAGTCCCAGAGTTTTACTAGGCAGATAAAGAATCTTCACCGACAAACCATACAGACGCTTTGATGTGCGAAAACATTTTGGTCCTTCGAGCCGGATCGTCGGTGTAAGATTTCGGAAATGTATTGGTTCCCCGCGGTCGCGACGCGAAAGAAAAGAAGAAAAAATCGGTCAGTACAAAAGTGATAAATCGGCCTTCATTGCCGTCCGCATTCGGTTGGCAAAAAGAAGCCAGTGTTGGTGACGACGCGCGTCACTATAAACTCTTCTGTGTGTGAAAATCTGTCTTGGTGCGGTAGTTGCAATGATCAGAAAATCGACGAAAAAAAACTATGTACGGAACACAGAAAAAACAGATCAGTGAAAATTACTCCAAAACGCCGCCGTGAAAACTGCTGAAAAACAGTATGGCGACGCCGCCATTGCATTCCAAGTTGGTCGTGATCATGCGGCACGCAAATTGCAAGTGCCACAGTGGGAAAAATCAGTTAAATTATCAGTATATAAACTGTTGCAATCAAATGTGCTCACCCGCAATTTATATTGTCTTGGCCCAATCTACCGGGCGAAATTCAGTATAACAGTACAGCTATCTAAGAAACGTCAAACGGTATCACTCGACGAATAACAACAGTAATCATCCATCGTGCTCGACCGTGTGATTTGATCGGAATTACAGTGCATTTTGTACGTTTAAGACGGAGCCTTCGTTTAATCAGATTGGGCATATCTACGGCATTTTGTAATTCGATGTTATTGTGAATTATGATTACTCGGTTGTGTGTTTCGTGCTGCCCACATCCGACACCTTGGACAAATTCCGGCACCAGAATACTGCGGTCAAAACAGTCGTGAAAAAACCGTAAGCAGTAGAGAAATGCCTATGCAGTTCTAAACAGAAATCGGTGTACCAGTAGTTAAAGTGCGAAGTTTTTGGAACTTCAATTTACTGACCGTGTCGGCAGCCCTACAAAAGTGGTATTCTGGATACGGTTCACTCTAACCAGAATGGATAAATAAGCGTTACTGCGGTTGCACAGCGCGTGCACATTGTTGTTGGGAAATCGTGCTAATTACATCGTCAGTATTGTGTGTAACAGCAACATTGTTACATCTCAGTGAACGGAGACTGTTGGAATAGTGCAGGCAGGGGAGCGGCCCTTCTGCTACGGCAACGAATTTCGGTCGTCGATTCGTTGCAGCTTCATGACATCCAGCCTGCTTACAATAAGTCAGGCGCTCCTATGGCATTAGGGGTTACATCAAGGTCCATTCAGCAGAATGGCAATGACATTACTGCGGTGCGTGCCAGTAAGTCATTCGGGCTTGTTCACATAACAAGCACAATCTTTTCCGGACATTCGCGGGAATGATTGCTCGGCTGTCTGCCCATCTTTGGGAGATAATTCTTCGCCGCATGCGAAGACGGATCAGGTAGCACCTTGATCCACGCACGGTGGATAAGGATTCTGTTCATTTCGTCGGCTACTCTGAAATACAGCGCACAAAGTCGTCATGAAGCATCAGTCAAAAGGCTCGCAGCAGCCAATTCAATCCAGCAGTGAGTCCATCCTATACAATGCAGCAAATCAGAATGGGTTTCGCATTCGAACCAACTCAACAACACTGAAGTAGAAACAAATACAATCGGATCAAGGAGCAGTTATTGTCGGAAGAAACAAGTACATCAGATGCTACGAATATCGAGTCATAAGGAAGGAAGTGTACCTGCAACTTTGTTAACGAACTTCGGTCTTCGGTTCGTTTGAACATCATTACAGTTCAGGTCGCTGGAAACCAAGCAAGGTCAATACCAGTTTAAACAACAGACTGGTCTAAGAAAAGAAGGTATGCAGACGGTACTACAGCGTTGGTGGTATTTGTCCTCATCCATCTCGGGTGCATTTTCACGGGTTGAATTTAGCGCAATTCAACCATGTTCGGTGTCGAACCATTTCGGCTATGAATGCCCCTGCAGTCCGTTGCACATGATGTGTATCGGAGCTGGACTGAGTTCCAGTAAATTGGAAATGCACCCCCAATACCGCCAACGTATACATCGCATCAACAAGTTACTGTTGATGATTCCAACACAGAGGAAACGTTGGGATTGAGTCCGGGGGTCGAGACCCGCCGGAGCTCGTTCGGAAGGTAACACAGCAGCAGTCCAGTGAACACTTTCACTGGAGCCTTCGCGAAAATCATCGTAGTACAGCAACCAATCTAAACACCATCGTATACAGCAACAAGTTTGGGGTTGAACCCCTTCGGATCTCTTCGTGGTCAATACCATTGGAACCTTCATGAAATCGTCGTAGCACAACAATATACCATCGAGCGCAGGAAAATCAGCAGAAATCGAATTATTTAGCAGATGGACAGCAAGAACAAGAGGCAGATCAGGTATCAGTCCTACTTAGTTGGACAAGTTTCAGCACAGTCGTCGCAGCAGTCAACGTCGCCGAGAGCGACCGCGGAGGCCACGAGGCCTCCGTTCCAGGGAAGTCCTTCTATTATAACCTTTTACTCTTTAAAAAGCACCCTTTCTTATATTCCAGCGAATATAACGTCATCAGCCAGTCAGCTGGACAGGATCACCAGAAAATCAAATACGGAGCTAGTCGGTATTAGCCCACTGAAGCTTGGACACCAACGTCAGCCTGTCAGCGAGACAGACCCACTGAACAACCAGAAGGCGACCAGTTGTTTCTAGCATAACGGCATCCAGTACAAGTATCACCAATGACGCAACCATTTCAGCCGAATAATCCCGCGAGTACACAACCAGACCAGCAACTCAGCAGTAGTAACCAGCCAACAGTCATGCATGCAAATCAGAAGCATCGGAATATAGATACCACTCCATCCCTCCCCCGTATCTACTCGTCGTACTCGGTCCAGTTAAGGTGCAATACCAAGCACAGCCAACGTTTGTCAGTTTATAACCACACGCTAGAAGTGGTTTCGAGGTACCAGCAACAAGGCAATTAGGGATGGCGCGGTTCTGGTTGAAGTGACTGGAACTGCCATCCCAACATAAACCCAAGCTAAGTATTTTCAATCGGTACCAATACAACAGGAATTTATCCGCCTTCCCATATAGGTACTGATGCAGATTACGACACATCAACCTACAAGAGCAAACAGCAGAACTACGTAATCACTGTCGATTCAGTACATGGATCTTCACTGCGAGGGGTGGAGGTGGCCAACGGAAGGAATCAACTGCGAATAGATTCTTGAATCATCAAATCATCCAGATCCGTCTAGTATGAAGCCCAGCGGAGTTCAACATATAGCATGCGAGGTCGTCAGGTCGCTACCGTGTGGATACGGCAGGCGTCACAGCTAACATCGGCAACGTGGTCCACTGATTACAGCGTCCAGCATACAACCAACACAATCATCAACCAACATTAGCAGACTACGAGTGGTGGGACCAGCGGAGTCGCTCGGGTCTTGTCTTATCGACGCCGGCTGCATAGCAGTTGACGGAGTCGAATTCAAGTCTCCCGTCCTCGACGCCCATGGTACACCACTGAACATCGAGCACCAAATTGCAAGGCCGGCAACTTTAGCTCGACTTCGGAACATTGATCACAGGATCAGCATATAGAAAATAAGTACAGCATTCACATAGAAATATATTAGCAGTAAGGTTAATCGTACAAGTCAGGTTAGCAATATGTAGTGTTGAAAGTAACGTCTTTCAAGGCGGGCGGTATGTTTGCGCCTATGTCCAATTTCTTATCAACACAGTAATAGAGTTTCACTGTACCCACAACATAAGTGCCATCGGCATGCACTTTAGATCAGATTGATTCAGCGTAGTGGTAGTGAGGATATTTTGCCTTTCTGTCAGTCATATATCGTCGTCAGTATGTGTTTCCGGTCAGAAAAGGGTTTCCGGTTGAACTAATCTACAGTCATCAAAGGGTACAGCAGGACTATAAAAGCCTAGCTCGCAGCAGGTCAGGCACGTTTTCACGTTTTCACGTTCTTTACGTTTTATAGTTCTTTTCGTTTATACGTTTATACGCTTGTAAGTTACAATGTGAATACAGTTTAGTTAGTACAGTCATTCGTTATTCCGTTTGCGTTAGTCCGTCTATACATGTTACATTACAGTCTAAGTTCGGTCGCTAACCGTCCTCCGTGTTCTCCGTGTCTGCCCGTCTGATATAATCCGGTAAAATAAACAGTAAAAGAGTAAAACAGTAAGTCCCAGAGTTTTACTAGGCAGATAAAGAATCTTCACCGACAAACCATACAGACGCTTTGATGTGCGAAAACAACACTAAAAACACACCTAATCTCACCAAAACTACTTCAATACCCCGACTTTGCTCAACCGTTTATACTAACAACTGACGCATCAGACGTAGGATGCAGAGCAGTTTTATCCCAAATTAAAAACGGAAACGACTTACCCATAGCATTCGCAAGCAAAAGCTTCACTCCAGGAGAGAAAAATAAATCGACAATACTAAAAGAACTAACAGGAATACACTGGGGAATAAATTATTTCAAACCTTACCTATACGGAAGAAAATTTACGGTCAGAACAGACCATAGACCATTAGTATTTTTATTTAATATGAAAAACCCAACCTCCAAACTCACTAGAATGAGACTAGATTTAGAAGAATTCGACTTTAATATAGAATACATTCCTGGTAAAAGCAACGCTACAGCGGATGCCTTATCCAGAATTGTTGCAACTTCAGACGAATTGAAAGCCTTAAACGTACTTACTGTCAACACTAGGTCCATCACAAAAAAAATAAATAATAGCAATAGCAATAATAATAATTCCAATATTAATAATAATATTAATGATAATATTAATGATAATATTAACATCAACAATAATAGTAATACCTATAATAATAATAATATTAACGATAATGTAAAGAATAATATTACCAACAATAATAATATGAACAACAACTATAAATTACTTAACCACAATGGACAAAAGACGAAAGGTAGAGAGACTGATCACCTCACTATCTATACGACTGAAAACCCGACCGAAACAAGAAACTTACCTAAACTAAGAATAACGGTAGAAAATAACTATTTAATATTCAATATATACAAAGACGCGCAAATGAAAAAAATGATAAACAGAATCACAACATATATAAGTGGAAGAAGAACTCTAGAGTTCACACTTTCAGCATTGGAAAAAGAAATGAATAAGATGCAAATAAAGAAAATCGCTATAGCAAACAACGAAACAATATTTAAAGAGGTACCCATAGAAACATTTAAAGCGCTAGCGAAACAAACAATTAAAAATATACAGATAATAATGTATCAACCACCCAAGTTCATTAGTGATCCTGGCGAGATACAGTACATATTAAAAAAACCACCATAAAACCCCTACAGGAGGACACATAGGACAGCATCGACTGTACCTGAAAATAAGAGAATATTACAATTGGAAGGACATGAAAGGATCTATTTCTCGATTCATAAAGGCCTGTGAATCGTGCAAAAAGAACAAAATAATAAAACATACCAAAGAAAAACAAATAATAACCAATACACCATCAAAACCATTCGAAATAGTATCCATAGATACGATAGGTCCATTACCAAAAACAATCAACAATAATCGTTACGCAATAACGATACAATGTGAATTAACTAAATACATCGTAGTAATACCCACACCAACCAAAGAAGCAAACATAATAGCAAAAAATCTAGTAGAGAAATTCATATTAATATACGGAAAATTTCTGGAACTCAAATCAGATCAAGGAACCGAATATAAAAACGAAGTACTTGAACAGATTTGTAAATACCTACAAATAAAACAAACATTCGCTACAGCATACCACCCCCAAACAATCGGATCATTGGAGAGAAATCATAGATGTTTAAACGAATATCTACGATCATTCGTAAATGAACACCATTCCGATTGGGACGAATGGATACCATATTACGCATTTACTTATAACACTACCCCACACTCAGAACATAAATTCACTCCATATGAACTAATTTTTGGCAACAAAGCAAAATTACCACAAGAAAATTACCCAACAACAATAACACCAATGTACAATTTAGACTTAGGGGCCGTACACAAATGACGTAGCTTTTTTCTGACGATTTTCGACCCCTCCCTCCCCCTCGTAGCATTTGGTCACAAATTTCTAACCTCCCCCTTGTAAATGACGTAGCATTTGCCTAACCCCCCCCCCCACGCAACGCGACCGGGAGATGAAAAAATTACATGTTTTTCAATTCTTTTAAATATATGTCCTTACAAAATGTTTGACGACTTTTATCAAAATTTTCATTATAATGGCAAATTTCCTACAAAACAAGCCCATTTCATGACAAATATTTTTTGTTTAGAATTTTACATGTCATAAAGCATGAAGAGAAGTTCACAATCCTGCAGCGGCCAACGATTTTAGGAAGCATAAGCTCAACTAAATTACTAAATTTTCTTTGATTGAATCCGAAAGAAAATTTAATTCAGCTACCAAAATAAGTCTACTAGTTAGCAATATTAGCTAACTAATGTGGAAATTTAAATCCGCATGAAAAATCTTTCCATTTCTTTGCGAGCCTGCTATTCCGCGAACAGTAAAATTTACAAAATGAAAAACCGCGTGAAAAGCAACTTGGGAATGGAGGAACATTAAATTATCTCTAATTAATGGGTTTGATGCCCGCCAAAAAAATTTAAACTTAATGCTACGTCGCACAACTTCTGACCCTACCCTCCCCCTCGTCACACTTCGTCACAAATTTGGTTTACCCCACCTACCCCCTAAAATGCTACGTCATTTATGCATGACCCCTTATATAGCACAGAACTAAAATACAAGTTAGAAAAATCAAACGCAATAGCGAAACAAAGATTAGAAAAGGATAAACATTCAAGACAAGAATTTATACACATACCAACAAACCCATTAATAATCAACATAGGAGATATAGTATATTTAAAAAACGAAAATAGAAAAAAATTAGACCCATTCTATATAGGTCCCTACACCATTATAAAAATACTAGATACAAATTGTGAAATAGAAAACAAAATAACTAAACAAAGAAACATTGTACACAAAAACAGACTTATTAAAGGAGAATTAAAAAAAAGCAAAGCAATTTTATTTAGACTACTCTAGCAACAAAGCACAATACTAACTAATATTTGTAATATCCATTAGAATTGTAAGAGAGTCAGTTCTTTCACATGAATAATTTCACTTCGCTACATTATTCAACCAAAAGGGGGATGATGTAGCGGACTTACTTTCTAGCATCACAAATTATTCCCACAAAACCAATCCCTACATGCACCAATGTGAATCCTTCTCAGGTCACAGGTCATAAAAACCAAATTTAACATATCCTTTAGTCAGGCCACTTGAAACGAGGCCACACTCATATTTTCCCACAGATCGTAAATTTACTTGAACGATCGTTTTCAAATCCAACTTGCATAACCAGATGGGCGCATTCCAGTTAAACCATTCTGGGTCGCACCACTTGTTATAGCAACATTCTCACTAGGTCATTATTATGCAGAGGCGACAAATAAACAGTGTATTCAAACAAAAGCACCGATAGCAACCAAGGCACCCATACTTATTCATTGATTTGTTTTCCCTTTTTTTACGCTACCCGTACATAATTATGTACTTTGAAATTGTAACTGACTCCTCCCATTTTGATGTACATAGAATAGTTTAAGTCAGGTTAGCTAGGTTAGCTCGTAAGATTTTTAAATGGAATAAAGCAGATTATGAAAGACTACCAACAAGGGAACAACCCTTTTTTAAATCATCAAATATCCAAAACTTTATCGGCTTTTTCCCGACGGTGTATTTCCAAACCATTTCCTGTTTTATGTGAAGGATTTTAACAAAAAATAATTGATGGCAAAAAGAACACTAATGACATACTTTGTCACAAAAAAACAACTTTAAACTGGAAGGAAACAGCCATCTTTTGTGAACCGTAAAATATTTCTGTTTGTTTTTTATGAAAGAAAACAAAAAATTAGCGTTTCCCTTGGGTAATTTCTGTCAGCTGTCAGTTGCCCCAATTAACGGATACGATTCGCTAGTTGGGGCGCAGTCGTGACCCAACTAACGAATTTGCGCTGTAGTAGGCCAAAGCGACAATAGATCATCATTTAATGTTATTACTTTTTGTCATTTTTCTACGCAAAAATATCGACAAGCAACTCGGTGACGAAGCTTTTCGTGGAACGTCTCTGGAAAAAACAAGGTTTGCGGTGTGACTCGTCATTCAAAAACTACTTAATCGATTTATTTCAAACTTTGCATACATATTACACATTCTATGTAAAAAGTACCTAATCCTACGTTGAGTCTACGAAATAATTTTTCAATTGAAAAGGCTTTCTACTTATAAAATGGGGGAATTGCACTTGAAAAGTAGCGATTCTGCCGTTTTATGAGTATAAAAATTATCTCGAAAACTCATCGTAGGGGTTAGGTATTTTTTAAATAGAATGTGTATGCAAAGTTTGAAATAAATCGAATAAGTAGTTTTTAAATGGCGAGTCACATCTCAAATCGTGTTCTTCCAGAGTCGTTCCACAAAAAGCTTCGTCACCGAGTCGCTGGTCGATATTATTGCCAAAGGTGGGTAAGAAAACCAAGCGGTACGAACATTCATTGGTATGGTTCCGAAAATCTCAACACGTGTAAACGAGTGATGTACATCGTATTCGGTTTGGATTTCGTTCACACGGTAAACGAAAGAAAAACCTCCACCGAGTCTCAGTTTCTAAAACCAAACCGAGCCACTCAGCACCGTTTACATGTGTGTACGAATTGCAACTTGTGTTGATGTATTCTCAGCAGCGGTTTCGGTTTGGCTTTAGAAAACCGAGCCTGGTTTTTTCTGTACACGGTGCTTCGGTTGAAAGAAGAAGCAGTAAATTCGTCTGCAGTGCTGCCGAATAGACAACTGAATTGAGTTCAATTAGTTGTTGAGAATCAATGGGGTAATATCGAAATGGCTAGTTCTGAGCAGTTGTTAAAAGTTCAACAATTGATGTTTGTTTCAATGTTTGATTTGGCAAAGTTGTCTAGAGCATACAAATTGATGTTAAGGGACCATTCATAAATTACGTAACGCATTTAGGGGGGGGAGGGGGTACGACAAGTTGTGACAAGTTGTGACATAGGGGGGAGGGGGTGTTAACTAGATCGTTACGTAACATGTTTTCATCGAAGAAAAAAAAATTTTCTTGGAATTTGTTACGTAACAGGGGAGGGGGGGATGGAGAGATTTGTGACAATTTGTTACATAGGGGGAGGGGGGAGTCAATTTTGGGCAATTTTTGCGTTACGTAATTTATGAATGGTCCCTAATGTCAAAATGTTTAAATTGAAATTAGAGAAAACAATGAAATCAGCGATGTGCGCGGGAGTTTGTAGGTTGACGCTTGAGATCGTGTTGCTAAGTTTATGAGTGCTGAGATTTTCACCTTATCACCGGGTCGTAAACATGTTTGCGAGTTCGTGGGCGTAGGTTGCTTGGAAAATCGCGAGAGGCTCTAACGTTTGTGCGCTGACGTGATTTTGTAACGTGTGTTCTTGAATGGTCGCGCGAACCGTGAGTCTGATATTAAATTTTCGGTGCGCGGTTAGAATTCTAGCAGAGAGTGGGATCGTTTATATCGATATGGTTCCCGATCATGTCGCCATGAGACGTGTTGTCTAATAGGTATGGGCGTATTTTCTTAATTGGTCCAGCTGAAGGCATGGACCTAGGCTTCTAGGATCAAGAATAGACTTCCGGACGTGATCGATTCGCAATCGCGTGCGCGAGGGCATTTTTGTAGGTTCCCTCTTGAGACCGCGTTTGAGAATGTGTGAGTGTTAAGACGTTCACTATCACCATCTATTACGTCTCTCATATATTGTCCTTTATTTCTTCTTTTCGAGTCCTATACTGCCATTCTACACCCGCCTTCAGCTGGGTCAGGCTGAAGGCGGGTGTAGAATGGCAGTATAGGACTCGAAAAGAAGAAATAAAGGACAATATATGAGAGACGTAATAGATTAGATAGGTACAAGATACAGCTGAATTTATGATCATCACATGAAAGACATACATTAGTACTTCAAACTCTACCAATACTTGAATAGCCAACCACTACACATAGCACATCCTTTCTTTTTTATGTCGATAACCGTGCATTGAAGAATGCCTAAAACTCTGAACTAGGCCCCGTCGAGTCCAGTCCGTCATCTGTCCGTCTCGTCCTGTCGTGTCTGGGGCTTCCAGGTTACATGCATTCACCAGACGAGACTAGCTTATGTCAGCTTAATTGTGCACTGGTTTCGTAGAATCGAGGCGATCATCGAAATGATAAATCCTACGAGTGAATACGAGTCACCTGTTGAACATTTGAATATTTGCGAGTTTGAATGTTTACGTGTGTATGGGAAGTGTTGTGTGTTGAGATATGTGTGTTACCTGTAAATAATAAGTTAATACAAATAATATTTAATGTGTTAAAATAAGACATGTGTAATATGCTACTTGCAGTTTTTGATCGTTCCTACTTATCTGATTCAATTGAGTATGAGAGTACATCTCAATTCTTCTAAAACCTGGCGACGTCTGATGGTAGCGAATAGTCATTGTTGGCAGCAATGTTACCCTTTTTTGATGAATAAACTCGGAGAGGGTCATCATAGGAATGTGACGCATGAAACCGAAAATAATTAAAACAAAATTAAATAAAGAGAAGAGTTAGTATTATTATTGAGTATTATTTGAACAACACACATGTAACATGCAATAAAACTACTTGGAATCGTCTTAATGCCAGAAAATTATATATATATATATATATATATGTACTATTAACGACAATTGCATTCCGTTAAAAGTTTCTCATGCTATGCTGACCGGGAATGGATGATTGATGTGTGTCGGTAAATTAATCGTACCTTCATTTATCCAATCCGAATGAATCGAATCGAATGCACGAATTGAACACCGGTAAAAAGTGATCCAAAGAAGGATTACCCACTATTCTATCATATAAGCCAGTTCTGCATCCATTCCCTGACCCATATGTCAAAAATACTCAGACGAACACATACACAGATAGACATACGACTAGCACATAACAATTTTATACTAGTACTAAAAACTACAACTATTACAACACAACACAACTAATAGGGTTCAACTGTTATTTTTTTTAATGCGCCTGTGCACGTTGACGAGGTCGACCGATAAATCGACACATAATGACTCCCACTGCAAGCCGTGCTCAAAAAGACAGCCGTCAAGCTGTTGAACAATGTCTGCAAACACAGCCCACAGAAAAAGTCAATCCACGGCGACCCGCCAATCGGCCACGCCAGTGTGCACAGGCTCTTAGCTAACTGTTAGTTTGGGCTGGTGCAGAGTATGAAATAACAAAAAAAACATAAAAAAGGCCCATAAGCCCTCTCGGTCTCCTCGATGCACCACTATCAAGGCGTAATGCAATAACCATCTTAAAGCAGGTGTCTGCTCAAATATGCTTGAAGATGTTTGCAATACCGTCAAACCCGTCAACCTAGGAGAGGGAGTAATTGAATGTATATGAATTATAATTAAAACCATATTATAACCATTAGTGTTAGTTGGATTGGAGGTTAGGTTTCCCGGTCAAAGCGAGGTAATCTACCCACGAGGGAACACTAAACGTGAGTGGACTATTATTTACAATAATGAAAATGATATCATTAAAATGCTTGCAGGAGATTTTTAACAAATCCAGAATAAATTTGGTACGATCACGGAAACACTGTTTTCTTCGCAATTGTAAAGTTTTTCGAAACTGTAGGCCAACTTTCCACAACGAGATTACCGTAGTTTGTTCTTTTAATCTTATCAAAAATTATATTTAGAAAAAAATGTCGCTGAAAAAGTAAATTTATTTGTTTTATTAACAATCAATAAAGAAGCAAATTTGATAGTAAAACATCTCGCATAGTTTTTAGGTCACACTATTTACAACATTGTTTTCAGCATGATGTTCGCCAAAAGAGACATTCGAATTATAAATGTATCACAATTCTCTTGCACTGCTCATTTGCCCCAACCATAATGTCTTCCTCCTCGCCGACCGCTCCACTTTTTATGGGATTTCCAGCGACTTTCAGCACCCTCCATATCATCCAGATCTAGATTAGGCTCTGCAAATCCGGAGTCTTTGTTAGACACCACAGCTGCGAGCCCCAAGCTGGACCCGTGCCCTTCCTCGCCTCCATCGTTACTACCTTGTGCAACAGATACGAGGAAAACCGCACTAATAAGAAGAAGCACTGCAAACTGAAACGAATTGTGGTATTTAATTAGTTTAATAATACACTAGCTTTATAGAGTTTGGAATCATTTCAATTTTCATCCGTTCAAATATCTAAAACGGCTCACGATTCACAGACATATTCAACATTTAGATTAAAACCACTGTATACGTGTGCAACAATGTATACCTTCATGATTACTTAAAAAAAACCTGGGGCAGAGTATTCGATACTATGTGGAATAGAAATGGTGATTAGAAGACAACTGACACGATCAATGATGATCGTCACGGTTTTATAGGCATCCGATTAGGTCGCCTGTTTACCACAACACCACACCAGGATGCCACAGGAACTTGTTTAGTGGATTTATCATTCCATACTAAAATGAACTATGACACTCAGTTGAGAATGCAATTGCATTCTGCCCTTTGGTTGTAATTTCAAACCGTCTCGAGATATGATAGCTCCATTAAAAGGGTGTTCATAAATTACCGATGTGGGAGGGGATTTTTCGAGATGTGACGGTTAAAAATACGGATGCATTGATTGATATGATTGGAAACTGTAGGGGAGAGTGGGTACGCTTGATCCCAATTTGTTTTTTTCTCAAAACCTTTCAATGAAATAAAAATTTTAATTGTAATTTTCGTCAGCTTGTAGTCAATTCGTATTGTAAAAGCTATGAATAATGTTTAAATGTGAAATAAAGTAACTGTCACCGCGAACCGGGCCTTTCTTGATGATTTTCATTTTCTTGTGATAAACAGTGTCTGGGTAGTATCGTAAATTCTGGCTATATACAAGGTGTTTTTAGAAAATATATTTTACATGTTGCTTAGATGCATGTACATGCACAGAAACAAATATGAAAAATGCAACGACGGCAAGTGCAATTTTATTATTCTGCTCAACAGTTATGGTTAATGTTGTTTTACATAGCACAGAGAAACGATAACATAATTCATGTCATGTATGAGCTCTATTATTTTCGGCACAAATCTGTACCTCATCGGCAGAGATCTATGCCGCATCGGCACAGCACTATCATCGACATTTGCTTGAAATTATTTTGCAAGCTGATTTTCCCCTGCAAAATAACATCAATATCGGGAAGGAAAAAGAAGACCGTCTTCGCATGTCCCGTCCCAGGTTTAAATCAAGGGGTGAGTCGCTTAGCGAAAATCGAGTTGTGTTTGCAAAGAAGCAGCGTGATAGCCTGTGCCTAAATGTATCGCAATGTGACACGATGTACCATGGTGTTCAGAAAAACAAAACACGGATTGCTGTGATCATTTACACTTAGTTACACTTTCTTGACTTTCTAGTTTATAAAAATGTGCCTCAATGTGCCAAACATGTGATAACGAGTGAAATGATTGTGTATTACTATAGATCGTCTTCTTATATCGTGTTTTCGTTGCTAATATAGTGTGTATGGTACATTGTTCTAAGCGACTCACCCCTTGGTTAAAATCTACTATTTCCTGTCAGTGATAACAACAATTTTGAAAATCATGTCAAAATGAGGTTTTTTGTAAAAACGTGTGATCCCCCGCCTACTAGGGCTAAAGAAACAAAGCACACTATGACTTATAGGCACGAAAGATCAGCTAATTACCTATTCTGACAAATTAATTAATAAGACTATCTTTGTAGATGCACGACAAACGTTGACTACAGCAGAAAATCATGACAAGTATTTGCGGTAAATCAGTGCTGTTTAACTTGTTTTTCTAGTCTTCAATAACTTATACCATATATGTTTACGAAAAAAAAACTTTTTATATCAATTAACGGTGCCAGGTACTTTATGGAAATTATGTTTTTAAATTTCTATACATTTTGAAAGTGTTTGAGAGAACAAATGATAGGGATTCAAGAACACCCAGTGTTACATGGATCAAATTAAACGTAGACTATGTAGAACAAATTGGCAAACTGTATTGAGTATAGAAGGAAATGTCAACGAAGCAGTGACTAAATTCTATTTAATTGTAATGAATTTAATCTCTGAAACAGTACCAGTAAAAAGAAGAAGAACTCATGACAATCAACAGCCTGTGTGGTTCAACCAACATCTGAAAAACTTAAAAAATAGAAAAAAGGCACATAAAATTTACAAGAAAAAACCTGTTTTAATCCACCTATAGGTGCAATTGTGCCTTTCTCATTTCTCCAAACTATGATTTAATAACTGGTTCGTACAATATAACATTATGGAAATGTCTTTCATTCTTATTACACTTGGTAAGTATATATAAGAGCACCTTTTTGCATTCATCGAGGTATCGGTTTGAATCGGAGTTTTCTATGTGATCGCACTCCACAACCCGTAACTCCGGAGCTGGAAGTCGGATGGAGATGGAATTTAATATCAGTTTCCGGGGACGCAACACCTTTCATTTGAGACTAAGTTGATCAAATCGTTCTAGCCATTTTCGAAAAACCAATATAACCGTTATTCTGAATTTGGATGCTTCCGGATCCGTCGATGGTGGCCAGTGTGGCCAAAGAGACTTTGAATGACTGTTGGTGACCTAGATCTACAAATTCAACAGTTGTGTTTATATTTTGGAAAAAAATCACCTCACCAATTCATCGCAGAATTCGTTAAAATCGGGATTTGCTGCGTGATCGTACGCATCACCCTGTAATTCAGGAACCAGAACTCGGATCCACACAAAATTCAACAGCAGCTGATGGACCTTTCATTTAAAATCAAGTTTGTCAAAATCGGTTCAGAAAATTCCGAGAAACCGATGTGGACAAATCAACAAATTTTGTTTTGTAACCATACTCTTCAACTCGTAATCCGGAACAAGATGTCGGTTGAAAATGAAATTCAATAGCAATCTATGGGAATATTATACCTTTCATTTGAACCTTAGTTTGTAAAAATCGGTTCAGCCATCTCCAAGAAACCGATGTGGACATTTTGTTAACAAATCCGCACATACACACATACATACATACATACATACATACATACATACATACATACATACATACATACATACATACATACATACATACATGCATACATACATACATACATACATACATACATACATACATACATACATACATACATACATACATACATACATACATACATACATACATACATACATACATACATACATACATACATACATACATACATACATACATACATACATACATACATACATACATACATACATACATACATACATACATACATACATACATACATACATACATACATACATACATACATACATACATACATACATACATACATACATACATACATACATACATACATACATACATACATACATACATACATACATACATACATACATACATACATACATACATACATACATACATACATACATACATACATACATACATACATACATACATACATACATACATACATACATACATACATACATACATACATACATACATACATACATACATACATACATACATACATACATACATACACACATACACATATACATACACATATACATACACATATACATACACACATACATACACACAGATATTTTGCGATCTCGGCGAACTGAGTCGAATGTTATATGAGACTCGGCCCTCCGGGCCTCGGTTAGACAATCGGTTTTTGAAGCAATTGCATAACCTTTCTATATGAGAAAGGCAAAAGAATAATATTTAATTAGCTTAATAAGCATGAGTTCAATGTTATCTTCATGTGATTATAATTTGGAAAGGTTGGTGCAATGGGTTTGAACGTGTAGGGAATGAGGGGTTAGTAGAGTGGGAGTGGAGGATGCGTCAGAAATCCATCATCTTATTTCGGTGTACGGGGTGGATGAAGGAAATGCGGGCGTGAGGGTGGTCCAAGAGGAGGGGAGTGATGAAAGAGGGAGGTGTAAGGGCAAGGCGGTGGGGGGGAGGGGCGGCGACGCAATACTCAACTGCATATTTTGCCTTCCATTTGAGACTTGAGAAAATCGGTTCAGTCATCACCGAAGAACCGATGTGACTTTAATTGTGGCATATGCCCGGAATTCCGGACTTCCGGAATCATCGATAGTGGACAATATATTCAAAGAATGTTTGATTGGCAATCAGTGATCTAGATCTGCGATTAGAAGTTATTTGGTGACCATTTCAATAGTTTTTAGCCTCTGAGGTATTACGATTGTACCGATTTATATGGGAAATTCCAGTGTAACCTTACTAACACCCCTGTAACTCCGGAAGCAAGAGTCAGAACCGAATGAAATTCAGCAGCAGTTAATGGCATTACTGTATCTTTCATTTGAAATCAAGTTTGTAAAAATCGGTAGAGAATTCGTTGGGGAATGGGTGTGATATTAGCTTAGGAACTTGGCGGGTTCCCCGGGGGCGTCATGAATCGTCATAGGTGGCCAATGTGCTCAAAGCTACTTTGATTGATCATTAGTGATCTAGCCCGCAAACTAGAGTAATGTTACATCAAGTTTAATATGTTTTACATCATTTGAACATCATGGTGGTTTATATGGGAATTTGCTGTGTGACCGCACTTTTCAACCCGTAACTCCGGAACCGGAAGCCGGATCAACTAAAAATTCAATAGCAGCTTATGGGAGCATTATACCTTTCAGATGAAACTAAGTTTGCGAAAATCGGTTCAGCCATCTCTGAGAAAATTGTGTGAGTTTAAATGACACACACACACACATACACACACACATACACACACACACACACACACACACATACATACACACACAGACATTTGCCGATCTCAACGAACTGAATCGAATGATGTATGACACTCGGCCCTCCGGGCCTCGGTTAAAAAGTCGATTTTTACAGTGATTGCATAGCCTTTCTTTATATGAGAAAGGCAAAACATACCATTACAAATCGGCAAAACTATTGGGACATTTGTTCCCAATTCGAAATAGCCATTAACACTGTACATGAAGAATATAATCGTAAAATCGAGAATGAAATCAAAACCTGTCCAAAGAATTTCTTCAATTACGTGAAAACGAAATTGGAAATAGCAACTTTCCATCCCAAATGCATTTTGACGGACATGTAGGAAATAACAGTACTGAAATTTGCAATTTATTTGGAAAATTCTTTCAGAAGTCTATACTTCATATTCCGAAACAGACCGCCACCGCGACTACTTTTCATTTACACCTGAATTTTCAAATGACATTTCCGTCCACGAACTATCTGAACACGAAATTACCACTGAACTAAAATACATAGACGCATTAAAAGAACATGGACCTGACGGAATCGCACCAATATTAATAATACCAATAAATACCACAACGGAAAAATATGAATTTGGAAGTATATTAAATTACTTAAATAGAATAATGCGTATTTCTCTTTCCTTTTCGACATCTGAACGCTCACGAATGTGTTGAACTCAAATATATGGTTTCTTCGCCTATAAAAATGGCCAGCACGATTAGTGCACCGCAACCGACAGATAAGTATATTGTTAAAATGTTACAAATCATACTGAAAATTCTGAGAAGATTCTCCTAATTACAACTAACGACGGGAACACCCCTGTCGAAATTTTTTTTAGTGAGCACCTACTATTGCTAATGAGCACTAATTACTTGGCTTCTTATATCCCACCGGACGGATACGAGCAATCAGTTCCAGTCCATTATTAGAGAAGATAACAAGTGATAGATTCCAGTTTGTGCTTAAACGCAGAATTTTCTGTTTATTGAAATGTTCAAGGTATAATGGAACCGATGGAGAACTAGCGAGATTGTGTTAATTGATGGAAAAACATTCTAAGAGCAGACAGTTGAAAAGGAATCTCATTGAATAGAACAGTTCCAGCCAAATTGAGACGAGATATGACAAAAATCGATACAAGTGCAACTGTTAGGCCATTTTTTCATTCAGTTTGTTTATTTGATCCGGCCAGTGTGCGTTAGCTTGACGCTACCATGTTTAGTGTTTTACAATTTATATTTGCTAAAACTAGGGTACTACAATATTTTTCTTTTGATTAAAATAAATAAACCTAGAAAAAATACCATTCGGCCTTCTGGCAAATTAATGGTTGGGATAGATATTCAATGGGGAGGCCAATTCCAATATGACACTAGCAGAGACCATATCTGGGGCATTGAAGAAGAATTAGGAATCAGTAGCGTCTGGCTCAAATGGCACGTTCCCCATGCTGATCGGAGATTTGTGCCTTTCCAAGAATCGTCTTTTCATCATTTTCCTGATGGGAAAGATTGGGGAAGTGGTAAGGTTAGGGGTAAGGAAAACAACGACACAGAACAATTAAAACAGAGCATTCTGCACCCCCGGAGTGAAGCTGAACGATCTACAGGTGCTACAACAGCAGGAATAAAACTTCCAACCCCCGAAGGGATTTAGAACCTCTACTCAAACAGTGAGCGGATATATCAACACCCCGAGGGGATATTGAGATAACAGAACGACAACACCCCCAAAGAGATATTGTCATTCAAATACGGCTAAAAAACTATAGCTCTTTACTACACTGGGTTAGGAACAAAAGCATATCCTTAAATTTCAGCTCTCTGTACATAGGTTCATCTATGTATGGAGAACCAAAAATCCGGATGCGCAATTGCATTAATACAGGGCAATTGCATATCAAATGATATGATGTTCCGTAATCGGATTCACAAAGATCACATGAATAATACTCAGCGCGCTGAATAGTAGCTGTTACCGCGGTTGTAGCTGCTGGTCACCCTAAACACAATTACTTGTCAAATGTGTACTTATAGCTCAGCTAACCCTAACGATCATGAACGATCGAGTGAACAAAGGGTGAAGATCTTCTCTTGATTGATTCAAGTCTTATATCAAACATTATTAAATTAATTGAAATTATTTATTTATTTATTCATATTATTATTGGTTCGAGACCAAAACGCCGAGCGTAATCAAACACTGAAAATTGTAAGTGGAATATTAATTTATTGTACATTTAATCATACTGATCACAATATATCGCACAGTTGAAGCTGATTAATACATAACCAAAAACAACATCTTTAATCTGCTATCGAAACTCAGTGCGTTTGCACTCGTTCGACGTAACAATCTTCAAAATTTTCATTTGACCGTTTCGGTCACTTGCGAAGCAGGATGAGCAAAGAACAAAAAACCGGTGATCGTACATCAAATACCAACGATGATGAATTCATAAATCAGAACTCTGTATCTGACTCAAAATCAGATGATCCAGCTATTGATTGGGACGAGTCGTGTGTAAATATAACACCCTTGCAAATTAAGTTGCATCTGGACCATCTGCATGAAATTAGACGCATCCGCATGAAGGCTATTGATGAGCGTGAGGTTTTAGAGCTATCAATGGCTAATGAGGAATACAAAATAAAGAAAGCGCAGCTACATTTTTCGCTGAAAGTGAGATGTCCTGAAGAAAAGGAGGATATTTGTGAGTTGAGCCTTTCTGACACATCACTGCTACCAGAACCATTTGAATATGCTTCTAGTAATGAAGAGAACACTTCGTTTCAGTAACAGAATAATCCACTAACTCCTCAGCAGATCGCATCTCGGCAAGTACTTACAACAGATTTGCCTTTGTTCAGCGGAAACCCAGAAGATTGGCCATTGTTTTATAGTCAATACAAAATTTCTACGGAAGCTTGCGGTTATACGAATGCTGAAAATTTAGTTCGTTTACAACGCTCTTTAGGAGGAAAAGCTTTGGAGTATGTTCGCAGTCGACTTTTACTACCGGAACTGGTTCCTCGTGTGATGGAAACACTTAAAATGTTTTTTGGGCGTCCAGTGTTAATCGTGAACACATTGTTGAATAAAGTGCGCGGAACAGCCTCCCCAACAACAGAGAATTTGCAAAGTCTTATTAATTTTGGGATGGAAATACAAAACTTATGCGACCACCTTATAGCAATGGATCAGAAGGACCATCTCTCGAACCCAACACTTTTGCAAGAGCTCGAAGAAAAGCTTCCAGGGCAAATTAGGCTTGAATGGGCTCGATACAAACAAAGGAGTCAATCTGCATCACTAATTTCGCTGAACAATTATATGCAATCTTTAGTGAAATCGGCTTGCCAAGTTACACACATTGAATGTATTCAAAATACAGAAAGTCACAATTTTTACGACGATAGTAATGACAATGTGCTGAATATCCCAGTATCGTCCAGTGAGGCAATAAGAAACTGTTTGATTTGTCGTGGGAATCATCGTGTTGCAGATTGTGATACGTTCAAATCTTTCGAAGTCGAACACCGTTGGAAATTGATTGGAGATCGGAAACTGTGTAGAAGCTGCCTAAACCAACATAACAGCAGAATGTGCAGGTTCACACGGCGATGCGGAATAGAGAGATGTGAGCTGTTACACCATCCCTTGCTCCACCAGTTACAAAGAGCTTCCAACTCCCGCGGTAATGAATAAACTGTAACACATCTTTATCACGTTGTATTACGGGGGTGGGGATGTTACCGCGGTTGTAGCTGCTGGTCACCCTAAACACAATTACTTGTCAAATGTGTACTTATAGCTCAGCTAACCCTAACGATCATGAACGATCGAGTGAACAAAGGGTGAAGATCTTCTCTTGATTGATTCAAGTCTTATATCAAACATTATTAAATTAATTGAAATTATTTATTTATTTATTCATATTATTATTGGTTCGAGACCAAAACGCCGAGCGTAATCAAACACTGAAAATTGTAAGTGGAATATTAATTTATTGTACATTTAATCATACTGATCACAATATATCGCACAGTTGAAGCTGATTAATACATAACCAAAAACAACATCTTTAATCTGCTATCGAAACTCAGTGCGTTTGCACTCGTTCGACGTAACAGTAGCCATGTGATAATTGAGTTTGCAATGTCCAGTCCCCTGACCAGAATACTGCAGTTGTGCTTGGAAAAATGCAACAAATTTCTTGACATTTTCGGATTCACATCCGGCAGAAAAGCCTTTGTTTGAATGCAAGTTTGCAAGCTACGCCAATGGTTGGCATGTTCGAATGCAGCCCAAGAGCGAATCTTGTGCTTTATCCAACTTATTGACAGTGATAGAACTGGTTCTGGACCAACGAAATCAGTCGCAGCGCCAGCTCTAGCCAATTCGTCCGCCCATTCATTTCCAGTAATACCGGAATGACCGGGTACCCATAGAAGGTAGAGAGCATTTGAAATGCTAAGTTCTTCGATTTGAGTTCGACATGCGATTACTAATTTCGATCTCGAATCTGCCGAACTAAGTGCTTTCAGGGCAGCCTGACTGTCAGAGCAAAAATGGATTCTTTTATCGCAAATTCCCTGTTGAAGTGCGGATTGTACGCCACACAGAATCGCAAAGATTTCTGCTTGGAATACGGTACAGTATCTACCAAGCGAATGAGATTGGTTTAATCTCATCTCATGACAATAGACACCAGCACCGGCTCGGCCCTCCAACAAAGAACCGTCCGTATAACAAACTACGTATTCTTCAAGTTGTCGCTCCATCCAGCCAGACAGCCATTCCTCACGAAGAGGAATTCTCACATTGAAAGTTTTAGAAGGAAAACTACATGTGAGTGTAAGGTCACTGGGAGCAAGTGTATATTCATCCCAAGTAACCATTTGGGGCCACAGTCTTGTGTGGCTAGTTACACGATCTATTGGGTTACTGTTCCAGAGCCCAGTAACCTTAAGACGGTATGCACAAGAAAGTGCTTCTTGTTTCAGAAACACATGTAGTGGTTTTATGTTCAAGAGTGCCTCGAGAGCAGCAGTAGGTGTTGTCGAGAACGCACCAGTCATCGCCATCAAGACCATTCTCTGAAGATGGTTTAACTTTAATTGGATTGTCATGACTTCTCCCTTCTGCCATCAAACAAGGCACCCGTATGCCAGTATTGGTCTAACAATTGTTGTGTAGATCCACTGAATGTACTTGGGTTTGAGTCCCCAAGATTTGCCGAAAGCCCGTCTACATTGGCCAAAGGCGATGCAAGCTTTCTTGATCCTGAAATCGATGTGAGCTGTCCAATTAAGTTTTGAGTCGAGAATTACCCCAACGTACTTAACTTGATCTTCGACAATAATTTCAGAGTCAAAAAACTACAATGGACGAGCTCCGGTTGTAATCCTTCGTTGCGTGAAAAGCACCATTGAGGTTTTATTTGGATTAACTGATGGTCCAACATGAAAACACCACCGATCAACAACACATAAGGCTTGTTGCATCAAATCAAAAAGTGTGTTAATGCAAATACCGGTGATCATTATATGATAATCATCGGCGAAACCATACGTCGGAAACCCAAGCTCATTTAGTTTTCTCAACAAGCTATCGGCGACAAGGTTCAATAGAAGTGGTGACAGCACACCACCTTGAGGACATCCGCAGACACTCAGTTTCCTCATCTCTACTTGTCTTGTCGATGAGCACAGATGTCGGTTGCTAAGCATTGCGTGTATCCAGTTCGTGATATATAAAGGTACTCCATGATCTCGTGCTGCTTCCAAAATGGATTCGAAAGACACGTTGTCAAAAACACCTTCAATATCGAGAAAAAACTCCTAAACTTGATTGCTTTTGTGAAAAAGCTTTTTCAATGTTGTAGACAACATTGTGTAACAGGGTGGTAGTAGACTTCCCCCGCTGATATGCATGTTGCATTGCATGCAGCGGGTGCTCGCCCAAGCTACCATCCCGAATGTAGTGGTCGATTAAACGTTCCACTGATTTGAGAAGGAAGGAGGTCAGACTGATCGGTCTAAAGCTCTTTGCCTCCTCATAAGTGACGCGGCCACCTTTGGGAATGAATTTGACAGTTATTTCCATAACTGACGTACTTCAACCCGCCGGATGCCACGCGGCCTCTAGGCTGGTTTTGTCCGGAGAAAGATAATAGAGTTATCAACCTCCTAGTGGACCACAGCCAGTCAATAAATAAATAAACCTAGAAAAAATACCATTCGGCCTTCTGGCAAATTAATGTTTGGGATAGATATTCAATGGGGAGGCCAATTCCAACATGACACTAGCAGAGACCATATCTGGGGCATTGAAGAGAGTATAGACAGCGATGACAGGGAAGAGGAGCAGGAGACAAAATTGTCGCCTCATGGCAAATGGAAGATCCCCGCCAGGACATCACGAACCGCAACGCCGGACTGCCCACCTTGAACCCGCACGGAATCTTTTTGGATCAGGCTTCCAGACCGCAGCCAGGGACATATAAGAGACATAACGACATACCAGAACATCCCGTACCGCTAAGAGTCTTCTTCGGACCCAGAAGGAATCAATTAGTGCACCTTCAGACATTATGTTCGATATCGTGATAGCCAGCATCACAAGCGTCCACTAGCCCAATACTTTGGAACTGAGTATCCTGTGTGTAATGATTTACTATGAGTCGGGACATCACACGAGTAAAATCACGACCCACACCCACGAAACCTTCAGGATTACCGAATGTAACCACCTTCTTAGTTCTCCATTGCCCAATGAATTTTGCCAACTTTCGAGAGTCCTCTGATGAGCAATAGCAATGAATTTCTTTTAAGCAAGTTGGTGTTTTAAAAAATGTCACCTTCTGAGCGATAGTTTTACTTATTAATAGAAACTATAGTTGTTCTGGTGCACGCTTCATGGAAGGTATAACTAGCTCAGTTTTCTCCGTGGAGAACTCAATATACCCAGCTTACGAGCCAAAGAAGAAAAAATATCCAAAGTATCTTGTAATGATCCTTTGGGTCCCATAACGGAAACCACAACATGGTCTGCAATTTGTCATAGCGTGCAGGAATTATCAACACATTCATCGATATCATTGACGAACAAATTGTATAGAAGAGCACATATCACGATTAAATGGTCCCTGTAGCTAAATCGTGATGTCGATGAAACATCATGAGAAAAATGCATATGCTGTTCCCACTCCAAGTTTAACAAAAAGTTGTTTAAAATCGGCGAAAGAATATACTGGTGCAGCTTCTCGGAAAGAATGTTGATAAAAACTGAATCTAAAACCCCCTTAAGGTGCAAGTAAACTGATGCCATTTGTTCTGTACGAGCAAATGGCAATTTACATTTTTGTTGATAACAAAGTCAAGCAATCGTTCGTAAACCGATCGCTTCAACCCAATTGTCGAGACGAAATAGAATCATTTTTTCGAACAACTTCCGGATACATGAGAGCATTCCAATCGGACGATAGGAGTTGCGATCGGAGGCTGGTTTTTCTGTTTTTTAGATGACGATAACACTCATTAGTTTCCAATCGCGTGGGACAAGGAACCCTCATGAATCTTATCAAATAAGCTCATTAAGTGACTATTGACAGAGTCAAGCAGATGCTTCAACAAGTTGAATTTAATTCTGTCTGGCCCTGGTTTTTATTGTCACAAAATAAGAGAGCACGTGAGAAGTCCACTATCGAAAAAGGTGTTTCGTTCTCACTAAGGTGAGGGGACACGGCGCGGTAGGTTTTATGTGCCCGGGCGGAATTCAAACAAACTTCCTTGGCTTGGCGAAATCAAATAGTCGACGGTTTGAATGTATCACGTTCTTGTTTCGGTTTCTCTCCTTAATCTGTCAACGAACCGGCGCCAGTAACCACGTTTCTTGGCTTTCATCAAATTCTTCATTCGCGTTTCCAACAACGCATACTGTCGTTGTTACGCGTACAACACACGCGGTTGTCTTTTCTGTGTACACATCTGAGCACTCTTTGTCCCACCTCGGATTGGAAGAACGTTTTTGGATGTTCGCACCGGGTACTCGTTTGACAAAAACTGTTACTCTTCCTCCGGAGTCGATAGTTTCGGATATCACAGCAACGTTACTCTTCCAATCGATGTTACGTGTGAGGTCATATGAAACATTGATTGATTGATGACCTTGAGCCGTTTATAATATAGACTTCGATTTGCTGATGTTCGCAACCATGGGGATCTATCTGTACAGTGCGCGATATCAGTATACCGTAGGGGAATTGTGGGTAAAACCGACACCCCACAACTTTCCCTAGAAATCAAATTTTTATTCATTTCATAATGACACACTATTATTAGTACGTTTATGTAGAGCATTTGAAGACAAATTGGATTTACGTTAGTACGCCGAATGTCATAAAAATAAACAAAACATACGACAGCAGCTTTCATACTCGCCTCGATGTAAAATTTTGTTGGTAGATTTTAAGGTTTTAACCGAACAAAAGCTTTTCAAATCACCACATTTTTCACTACCGATTATTATCGGCCTTTCCTATGATCAACTGGGTGCATTGAAGACGAGTTTGAGAAATTCAATATTTTTTATCGCTTTTTTAAAAAAATGTGCGCTGTTGGGGTAAAACCGACACCCTTTGGTTAGGGTAAAACCGACACGCTGTTAAGATGGTTGCGTTTACATACGGTTCATTACAAAAGACTGGGGATCTTTGTGACACTTCAATTACACTATTAGCACACTATAGTAATAGCAGAAATACACAGAAATAGTTTTATTGTGTTTTTTTTGTTTCGATTATAGAGGTTTTAACCTTAAGGTAATTCGCCTCTTCGGGTTAGAAAAATCTCTTATGAAAAATTTCTAACCCTATGTGCGGGGTCGGGACTCGAACCCAAGTGCGCTGCGTACAAGGCAATAGATTTACCAACACGCTACGCGCGCCCCCTATTGTGTTTATTTCTTATAAGTCTTTTTAAAAATCAAAAACTGGTATTTTTGCGCATCAGATTCTATCGAAGCTTTTGCTATTTCTGCAAAAAGATCCTCAAACCGAAGTTCTAGTGTTCTCTTGGTTTGTCATAGATGTACTTTATCACAATGAGTCAATGATCTTTTGTATAACCTGGTAGATCGTTGATGATCAGAATTCGAAAAATCAAGGCTGGAAAATGTAGTTTTACTAAGAAGTGTGCGCCACTTATAAGTGAATGAATCCGATTAGCAGAATGTAGAACACTTGCAGATCTTCTCTTACGAAATAAGCACTGAAGGTTGCAATGATGTGCGTAAGGATTATTTGGAAATATCATTATCATGAAATAATCATATAGCATAAAATACTCTTGTTTATATCAGTACGCTTTCGAACTCTCTTCTCCTCACTACATAATGAAGCTACGAAAAACACATATTTGTATCTCACATACTCACACTTTATTACTCAGGCATACATCACATTTAAAAAAAAATACAATCATTATAATAAAGTGGAGAGAAAACAAATTAAAGCGGGTGTCGATCTTACCCCTATGAGGCGTCGGTTTTACCTGCAGTGCCTACAAAAAGTCACTTTGTTTTCAAAGTTTTGCAAACAATACTTTTTAATGAAATTAATTTTTTGAAGCGCTGACGAAATTAAGCCTTGTTAAGAATTTTCTGAAGAAGAATTCGGTGTAGATATTATAATTTTATTGGTTTTGTGGCAACCCAGAAAAAGTGTTAAGCATAAGGTGTCGGTTTTAACCATAATTCCCCTACACCATCAAAATTTTAAAATAATAGTTCTACGCCCAAATCAAAGTGAAATTTTTTGTGATACTTTGGACCGATATAAGTAACATGGATTATATCTTGACATTATTGTTATACTTCTTATTTTTAAATGAATTAATTTACAAACAACTCATACGAAATAATTCTACCGTACCAAACCGAACCAACCATTATTAATCAGAAATCAGACTTCTTTTGAGAACTTAATACTTTTTCGTCCTCCTAAAGCTCCAATAACATCTACTATACGTTGCGCTGTGAAGCCGACGCGGAAAAAGTAAAAAATCTGCCTTTCAATTTCATTTCATCGCTATTTTTGCATTATTGTATACTAGGGTAATTTCGGGAGAGATGCTGCGTCAGGAGAGATGCCGCACTCTCTATATTTCGTATATGGGGTCACTTTTATACGGTAATATGATAATGTGAGATTGTCTTTCGAAGAATTACAACACTGGAGATGTAAAATAATCTTTTTTATTAACTCACGAAAATTGTATTAATGATTATGTGCGTTCAGTTGCATCCCGGAGTGCCAAAAATTTTTTAGCACCACATTAAAATTTCGTTTGTTTTAAATTGTTCGATTTTTTGGTGAATCATGCATCGGTTGAATAGCTGAGAACTTTTAGAAGGCATTCTGATCATGAGCACGGTCATCCATAATTTCAGAGAAAAACGTCGTCGTGCGGCATCTCTCCCCTACAATTTGGAGAGATGCCGCATCAAAATTGCAGGTGAGATGCCGAACTCGATAGAGGAGAATGCGTTGCTAAAATGTATTTTTTTTCACCTCGGAATGTCATTAAATGATCATTTGCGTCAGGTATAGGTTCTTAATAAGGTATATCCACAAACTAACGGACCTAACACAGCGACATAAAGGATTATAAGTTATATTTAAATGGGCGATATGTACCTAAGTATTAGTTATTCGGTTTGTTCTTCAAAGTTTCAGGCACTAACTTTCGTGAACGCATTGATTTGTAGTGATGTCAATATTGGGATAAAAATGAAAATTCCAACGGATTGATGCTTTTTCAAAATGAATTTTTGAGGAGCAAAGTTATAGAAATTCATTGTTGGGTGAAATCTCCAAAAACTGCTTTTAAGGAACCTCTACCAACACGTAGATATATATTGGTCGTAAGAGCATATAAATAAACTAGCTGTAACCCGGTGCGCTTCGCTACACCCATCAGGACTAAACGAAATATTTTAAAAATACTAAAAATAACCAATATTTTTGTTACAAAGAAGAAACTTATTGTAATTCTCGCGGATAGACAATGTTCTTAGTTTGACCACCTGGAGCACAATTAAATTAATTGCTCTGTTTTCCTACACACAATCGTTTGAAATCCCTTGGTATCATTCGAATTCGAGGTAACAGTACATCTGCTTCTTTATATTTTCTAGTTACAATGGTCGCTTAAATGAAATTTTTCAACCAAAGCACAGTTGTGGTGGGTCGATGTTGCGCAGTAACTAATATAATAAGCACACAAAGTTTCAACTGCAACACATGCGGTGCGCAGTGTTGCAAAACGACGTTTTCACGATCAAAATTAAATAACTCCTGAACCATTGGTTTTGGAGAATGGATTTTTTCAAAGAAGTTTATGGATATAAATAGATGCATCTTTTGATATAATGAATTGAGTTATTAATCCCCTCAAAGTGAGATAGAAAATTTATTTCCCCGAATAATTTAGCTAGAAACTCGCTGTCTTCAGTAAAGTTCTAGAAAATATTATTGTGAAAATCTTTACTGAAGTTACTAAAGCTCTGTATAGTAACAGTAGCGAGATATGTAGGTTTGCTTGGGATAGACGCATTCAAAACAGTTTTTCGAATATAACTTTTTACGATTACTTTTTATTATGAAAAGTGTCTTCTACAAAATTGTTAAAAGCGATAAAATACACATTTTTTAAACAACGAAGAATCTGTAGCTCTCGAAACAACAAAGTTATTGTCAATTTTCGAATATTTTTTGATCAATTTACACCTTAAGCAACTTCCTTAATAGCAAAAATTCGTACTACGCTATAAAAAAATTCGTAGAAAGAACTTTATTCTTTCGTTTAAATATAAAAACCTCCGTCTGACGGAGACTGCTGGGTAGGTTACGTATAAAACCAATACTCCTGAAAGCATGGTGGATCGACTGAATTAAATAATTCAACACGTAAATCGATAGATTTATATGCGTAACAGAATTACCATCGATTTTACTTTGGATGGAGTAGTGCATGAAATTGAAGTCAATATACGCAATCGATTGATTCTTCAACAGTGTATTATTTTACAAAATCATGTGGAAATGTGGTGCAATTTATTTTTGCATCGATTAACATTTTCCCAATCCATATATCTCACTTTTTTGGCGAATTGGCCTACGAAGGTGACTATAAGAATCATTCAATAAAAGTATGCACATATAGTGAAAAGTTCTGTTTTCGAAACATATTTACAATGATACGAAGACATAACGGTGTTGATGGACGTGGGTAAAGTTAATTCATAAAAAATGGCACATTTAAAAAAATATTTTGGCGATACAGAGAATGTTAGTATATTCATTCACTTTCCATATAATCACTGCACAATTGAACAATATTTCTTCGAATATCATAGCAGAATACTGAAAATTGAGCCAGTGACAGAAAATCTCTGGAGGTATCTCGTTGAAAACTTGCTTTGTGGTGTACATCATAAATCAAAATATATTGGACCAATCGTTTTCAAGGTTTGCACAGTGCTTCTACATATCCACAGGTATTGATCGAAGCTTTTATTTTTTTCTTGATATTCGAATTTTTCGTAGCATTCTGCAGCTAAAAATGCAATTTTCGTTTAAAAAATCATGAAACTTATTTTTGTGAACAAAGTTATGATCTTTAATGATGTTATGATATGAAGGAGAACTGTGCAAAATCAAACAATTTGGTTCAGTAGATTTTGAGTTATGCTGTACATCGGATTTATTCGAGGTGTCTCCTAAAGATTCACTGAAACTCACCCAATTGCTTAAATGTTGCATTATTGACTGAATAGACTAACACTCTCGGTATCGCCATTGTTTTTTTTGAGTACGATATTTTTTCAACAATAATCCTACCCCCTTAAGCAAGAACTGATTTCATCAGTAGGTGTCGACTAACGGGTAAAATTTGACGAAGATCGCCGACCACGCCACCAACTATTCGATTAGTTCCTTTTATAGGTCATCGTGAATTCGTCTTATATAACAATGTACATTCTTCCAGAATTTTGCTTATACCCGAATTTTGATTGATATTGTAAGTAACGTTTTCCGCAAGCGCAAGATTTAGTAGTTATTTTAGGGCAGAGCTGTTCGTCCATCATCCAGCAATGTTGATTTAACTTCAGATGAAGCGATCACAAGTGCAATTTTCAATTTAATTTTCAATTTAATTTTCAACAAATTCATGCAATTCATCAGTATTATATTGTCATTCGCGTAATAGATCTCTATCAAATAAATTTTTGCCATTCCATTTATGTTCTGGTAAACATACATGCAACAAAATTTTAAATTTTTGAAGTAATTTATAGATATTGCATCAGAAACCCTCCCTCTCCTTCAGATTCCGAAACCAACAATCATGTCCACTGTCTTGGTGGAAGAAATACTTATGCCAAATCATATTATATATATATATATATATATATATATATATATATATATATATATATATATATATATATATATATATATATATATATATATATATATATATATATATATATATATATATATATATATATATATATATATATATATATATATATATATATATATATATATATATATATATATATAAAAAGGGTTATTCAGTACACCCCCCCCCCCTCTTCCTTTCCTCGGCTTAGGTACTTCTCACCCTCCCCATCGAGCACAAAAACCACCCCATGACCATCTCCTTAGTGGAAGGAATACTTATGTCAAAATTGAAATCATCGCTAATAATCACATTGAATGAATAGATAAGGATTACTACATTCTTCGCCCCCCCCCCCATTTCGTGGTCCACTCCCATCAACCATTGGTTGAGTGGGAGAAATACATATATCAAATACTAATAAATATGGAGATATAAATAATTCTTTGCCTAAAAACAACCCCCCCTCATCAAGCTCAGTCTACCCCCCCCCCCAAAAAAAAAAAACCATACCATGAACATCTTCTTGGGGGAAAGAATACGTATGACAAATTTCATCAAGATCGGACTTGTAGTTTAGAAGTAGTTAGCGGACATACATACAAACATACATTGATTTTTATATATAAATAAATAGTACCCTTATTTAAGTTACTCCAACTTAACCGTTATACAAGGATGCGAAAGAAAAATATTTTTAAAATGTTAAATAAAAAAATGTTTCTAGAAATGGTAGTACCCCCTTATGAAAAGCGAAGGTGTTAGCCGATTTATAGGTGTAATCAAACTTCACGAAACTCAGCTAAAGACACTTAATCGCAAAACATCAACGAGAGCTAAAAATAGTTTTGTTCACCATTTTTCAGTTTGTGACCACGGTGCGGCGCACAGTGGCGGGTCTTCAAACAAAAGTCGGACAAAACCTCGAATGTTACCTAATTTGGCTGAAAATCCCAATTTAAGCTAATTTTGAGGTGGTGAGCCCATTTTTGATGTCAAAAGTCGTAAAATATTAAATGCATTTTTCCATACAGTGTCATTGAATCTTTCTTATAACTATGATCCCGTTTTCATGATAGATTTTCCGTTACTGTTCACCAATATCAGCAATACCATAAAAAATGAAGATCATTACTTTAAATCCATTGTATAACGCGTTGGTTTACTGTAGATTGTCAAAATATTTTAGATAAAACACCATGTGCCTCCATATCAGCAACAAAGCTTCAAAATCTCCTTAAACCTTTTTGCGCACCTAGGCGCAGAACGAGACCATGATATTCGAAAAGTAGAGGTTATTTCCCATAGAATGTATACTATGTGACCGTTCCGAAATGATTCCGAAATTTGTACAGAATATATTAGTGAAGAAAGTATTTTTGATCTGGCCACCTCAAAAATATTTAAACGAAAAAGTCATAGTTCCAAGCAAATTTACCAAATGTATTTTATTCACTATCCAAGTTCTTTCGTTCCTCTACACAATGAAACAAGTTTTGCTAAAATCGGACCAAAATCAAAAGAGCAACATGTATTTGAAGTGAACAGAGTAATGGTGGTTTCGGAAATGAAAATCATTAAAAAGTCCGGACTTTGCTACCTTTAAACTCATGTTAAAAATCGTGTTCTTATCTAATGATCATAAAATTTTGAATATACGTCATTCAATACATGAGAAATTAAGGAAAAATATAAAATATCAATATTTCAAATATAAATTTTTGAGGTTTTGGCCAGCCTCCAGCCACTGTGCGGCGTCTCACCCGCACATGCGGCATCTCTCCGCAATGACCTTTTTTTTGTAAAATGTTCGTGGAAATTTGATGATTTTTTTTTTTTCATGGCAAAAACCATTTCACAATATTTTAGAAACTTGTCGCAATTGACAAAAATGATTTCATCAATTATTGAATGGTTTACTTTGATGCAGGATCTATTTTTAGAAATGTGCGCCATCTCTCCTAAATTACCCTATATGAATAGTTATTTGCCAAAGATTCCGGAGGTTTGGGTACATTAAAGTTCAGTACGCTCATTGTTCGATTTTTCTTGTAAAATGTGTGGAAAAACGGAAACCAACTCGATTTTCAAATAGGACTTTCTCGCATATCAGACAGGGCCCAATTTAAGGTTTTATAAGTTTTTCGAATATCTCTATAACATCTTGCGCAAACCATACCTTTTTGGTATTATCAATGTACAGGTATGCATACATTTAACATACTTTTTTGGTTAAAAAAACTTGTATACTTGAATCGTAAATTAAACCGAAACACGAAGAAAAAGGTTTTCATGAAATATCTTTAGTTGTTTATAGACAACAAAATGCATATATGTCATTAGCAAGTCCCCATTCCGCTCAAACATAATATATACTTTAAACCGGCAACAATTTTGACCTTTTTTCGGAACACTGCTAATTCAAATGGTAATTGGATGCACAGATCATATGCTAAATATGAGCCTTTTCCGATAGCTCTAATTAACCCACAAGAGGTTTCAAGATTCTATAGCAATATCTACGGAAACTCGGAAATAAAAACTTAAAATCCAATAAAAAATTCCACAGTAACTCTGCATACCTCAAAACTTATGGTCGCGTAGCTTATTTTATATCGAACAGCTTTGTTGAAGATTGCATATTGATTGATAAAGTTATAAGACAAACTGTTTTTTTTTTTGAAAATTCTTATTCTAAGCATGTGCGAGAAATAGAGGCAACATATAACTTTATATGACAATATCTTTTTACTGCAAAATCGGATCAATTTGCAGTCTTCGGCAATGTTGATCCTTACACCTTAAGCTATATATCTGCAGATTTTGGTATGCACAAGATTGAATTTATTGTTTCTATTGCCTATTTTTCATATATTTTCACATACAAAGTTCAAAACTCTTGTGAGTGAACTAGAGTTTTCGGAAAAAGCTCATATTGGATAAATGCTATGTGAAGCCAATTACCGTTTGATTTAACAGTGTTCCGAAAAAAAGTCAAAATTGTTGCTGGTCTAATATACATCTATCAATTCCATTAGATTTACCCTATGTTCTTTCAGATGCCACAGGATTTTAAATCTTTTTCATTTTATCAATATGTATTATTTTCTTGTTTCATTGAAGGAAATAACTTTACTGTTAGCGATTCTATCAACCGTTGCCATATGCTTGCCAGCGCATCAATCAAATCTCGGATTAGAATCTCAGTCCCAAGGTGACTCACCTGCGCACGCAGTTCACAATGACCAAGATGATCTAGTTGTCGCCGAATCGGCTCACCAAGGCGGTGGGGGTGGATTTGGTGGTGGAGGTGGAAGAGGATTTGGTGGTGGAGGATACGGCGGTGGAAGAGGGTTTGGAGGAGGGGGCTATGGTGGTGGTCGTGGTGGTTACGGCGGCTATCGCGGTTACGGTAGATATGGTGGAGGTGGATATGCAGGATTTATAGGAAACAGGCGATATAGAGACTATGGAAGGTACAGAGGTTACGGGTATCCTTATGTAGGAACGGGAATAGTAGCAGTTGGAATATTGGGTCGTTGAAGATTTTCTTCAATAACGCGAAATCAATACTATAAATATTAATGTAAATAAAAATAACAATGATGTTAAATAATGCTTTCAACACACAGTTGTTTCACGTGAAATTAAATTGAATGGATAATAATACGAGAATGCCTTAGGAATCCCTTGGAAAAATTTTTGCTAAAAATCTTTGAACACCGAATCAATAATAATAATTCGTCAGTATCGTGGGGCTCAAAAACTCGACACGAGACACGACACAATCCTTATTGTGCGTATTAAAAATAAAGGGATTAAAAAATTACCTTTTGGTCTACCGGTTTCGGAGTCGATGTTGCCCATCTACAGGACGACAGATTACTTACTCTGGCGACACATACATTCATACTGCGTACATAACTTGTCGAGAAGAGATTTAAAAAAAAATTTACTCAATTTTTAGTTTTGTCAGCTTCAGTGAAAACATTTTTAATCTCTTTCTGCTAGTACTGCAACTTAGGGAAATTGTGCAGTTTGTGACTTATTCGAAATATAACAAATATCAATGTTGACACCAATTGTTGAATTTTCAATGTGATTTAATATTATTTATAATAATATACGTTTTAGTAATTGCAACCATTGAGGGAGCGGTGTGTGATTAGTAGATAAGAGGGTTTCGTCTATATAATCTATAAATAATCTTTCGAGATAACAGAAAACCTCCAATTTTGAATTTAACCCTCCGGTACTCGCGCCGTTGTATTTTGTGCAACACCTTCCAAAACTCGAGCGAAATCTTCTCCTAGCACCAGCGGCTGCTCATTCGGGGAGCCATTCGCGCGAGTGCCGGAGGGTTAAAAGACTTTTGTCATCAGAAAAGCGAATTCGATTTTTGAAATATCATGTGATCGCCACTTTAAAAACTTTGATTTGTTGTTCCAGTTTATAAGGGAATTTCATATGCAACCGCACGATTCAATCTATATTTCCATGTAACTGACCCGTACGAAATTTTACAGCAGTCTATAGGGATAATATCTCTTTCATTTGAGACCAATTTTGTCAAAATCGGATAACCGTTTCCGAGAAAGTGATGTGAGTTTGTAAATTTTGGTAAATGACCATTTTTTCCGGAGCTGCCGGAACCTTTAATTGTGGTCAATGTGTCCACTGAGACTTCGGGAGAAGGTGGGGGGAGGTATGTTCGGTTGATGAGGGGTGCAACCAATCGAATTTTACACCTTTCATTTAAGACTTGGTTTGTGAAAATCGGTTCAATTAACACAAAATAACCGATGTGACTTTATTTCTAGAATATGCTCAAGACAAGGGACTTCCGGAATTGTCGATTGTGGATAATAACTTCAAATAATCTTTGATTGGCCATCAGAGATCTGGATATGAAAATCGAAATGATTTGATGTTCATTCCAAAAGATTTTTAACCTCTGAAGTATTACGAGCATACACACTAACCTATAACTCCGAAACCAAAATTCAGATCTGAAAAAATAGTTGTAAATTGGTGTCATATCGTTTGTAGTTTGTAGAAAACGGTAAAGAATTCGCTAAGAAATAGATGGGACATTAATTTAGGAATTTGACAAGTTCCCCGGGGCATCGCGAACTGTCATAGGTTTACAATGTAGTTAATACTTCGATTGGTCAATAGTGATATAGACGCGCAAATCCAAACAAAGAAATTTTTCAATCATCACTTTAATTGGTCATTTCAATCAAGCCCTTTTTGTCAACAAAGTTACTCACATGCATTCCCTTCGCGACTCATTGCAATCAAATGCTCTTTTACTCAAAAAATGAGTGAATTCTGCTTCACCTAAAATTTGGACACAATATTTATTCTGTAGCAGTGCAACTAATGAGCGTAATAGCGGTCTTATAAGAACATGATCCAGCGGTACAAAAGTTGAACAAGATGGATGCTTGAATCAAAAAAATAATCCTGCGCACTCATTTCGAAAACCCGATACTGTCAAACACAGCGGCAGGCTGCGTCTTGAGTGGTTTTTCCAGTTTTATTTAACTTTCTCTTGTCAATTTCCCATATACTTTTCGATTAGGAGGAATTGCGGCAGAGTGCTTGTGGACGAAATCCACTTTATAGTCTTAGTACTGCTGTAGCACCTCCCGGCTGTGGAGTCAGCTTGCCAAGTCTAGCTAGAACTTCACTGCACATTTGTGAGCCTTAATGAACGGTAATATATATTTTTCCAGGCAACCATACTTAAAGTTCATCGTTATTTGGAGATAAAAAACTAGATTTTGAGTCCGCAGGTGCAAATTTCTTGCCAGATCATCAGTTTCTGGGCTAATTTTTCAGTGAAAACAAGCTTAAATTTGCTGGGTATGCTGGGGACCACGTGATATAGCTATAGATGTAATTTTTGTGCGGGAGCTTGCAGAAAAGTGTTTTCGATGTGTGTGTGTGCAGGATCAAGTTTCTATTCTCGTCTTCCATCTAATGTGTTTACTGCTAATCTGCTGTTTTCACATTTTCAACAATTAAAAAAATCGAAAAGTCTACGTACAATTTTGGAGAGGTGGAAGGGGGGTTGCACAAACCTACTCAATTCCACAAGAGGAGCAGAGGTGAGGGGTCGAAAAGTGTCGGATTTCGGACTACGTGGTTTATGAATTGTCCATAAGCCGATCGAAAGGCACGCGGAAAATTTAGAAAGGATACGCGGCTGCCTATCATCAAAGCTGAATGAGTAGAATTTCATGCACTACCAATAATTTAAAAAAACTTCACAATTTTCAAATCATTTATCTGTGTTTGAAGTAGAGATTATTTCACAAGATCACAAGATCATTATTTCACAATGATCGAATAAACTTATTAGCACATTTACTAATTCTACTCGATAGGTTTGTTATTTATAGCCCATTGGACTCACATGCGCCATCAGTTCTAGTTCAATTTTCAAGAAGATAACATCACATTATTATAGTTCAACCTGTTTAAAGTGCTGGAGATTTTGAGTTTACAGGAATGTTTAAGGTATGCTCTGCAATTTTTCGCTAGTTAACGCAGTTGATATAATTAAAAGGTGTATAGTTGTATAGTTTCAGTGAAAAGAATGTGTTCCATATAACGAAATTACAATTTGAGAATGAATAGTAATAGAACAATTTTGTTGTTTCGAGCGTAAAATTGTAATTCGAGTGATAGAAATTATCTTAGTCATAGACACATACCAAATAAGGTGTAAATCTGCAACGACATCAAGCAAAATGAATTAGCACTTGGTATTGTATCGGGTCTCCTGGCCAGGCGTCTTTGAGTAATTTGCCTATTTTAGCTTTATAAGGGAAGGTGCTACAAAATGGCGGCAATTTCAGCAAACTTAATTAAATGGCTCTATGTGCGAATGTTAACCTCTCTTTGGTTGCATTTTCTTTCGAATAATACGGCGGTATTATCAATCTTTAAATACCTTATTAATACAAATCGAACATTATGATTTGGAACTTTTATTAAACAAAGTGTTCAACATAATTAAAAACGACCGAGCTGTGAACCGAAGAGAAAGTAGATAAATATGGGTGGTTACCTCACCTATTATTTAAATTTGCAAAAATTATGTAGCCAGTGATCTACAAATCACTTATTAATCCTTTACTTTGCACACCTTTGCTAGGTTTACAGGAAATAGAACAGGGGTGACATTCCGCATCTCGATTCGAGTGACTCGATTCGAAACGTTTTGAAGTCGTTTCGACTAAATCGCGGCATTATGTATCGCATTCGACCAAGCGTTCGAGCTTGTTAGATTGCGGTACTAGATTTCGACTGCCTGTTCGAGCGCAAACTGTCAAATAAGAGTATACACTGAGAAAAAATATTTTTAATTCTGGTACGAATAAGTTTCATAAAACCAACTTTGGTAAAATATAGGAATGGTTTTAACTTATTTAGTTTTTAGTTGCTTGTTATCGAAATATATATGGATAAGTTTCGCAAATATAACATTTTTTTCTAGTATACAATAGGGGTGAGCACTTTGAAATAAAATCGATGTTGTCAAACATCGATCCAAAAAGATCTGATGTAATATGGACATACGATTTTCTTCCTTTTATGTACGAAAAATAAATTTACCCTTTCCAAAAATATTTATACTATATAAACCAATTAATAAAAGAACGAATTAATTCGTTTCATTCACGAAAAATGTTTTAGACATCGATGATAACTTTTATGCACTGTACGGGCCAATCAACGTCAGATTTGCAAATAAAACTTTAGTTATTCTAATTTTGTTCTTGTTTTCTTTAGCAAAAAATATTTGACAGGTATTTTTGTTATGGCTGAATATAATATTTACTTCAAGGTATGAGCTATCAACATTTGAAGTTAGAAAAATTGAACATGTTTCAATCGCTGATAGCTCGGAAAGTATTTGATGCATGGAAAAAATATTAAATACAAAAAGTTGCATTTTCACATGAGCTTTCCGGAAAAATTGAGATTTTTTTTAAAAGTAGGATATTTTTTTGCTTATTTTTTCTTCAAATAATAAAAATCATGTTAAAAATATTGTATAAAAATTTTGCGGTGGATCTCAAAATGTTTTGCGAAATATTACAATTATAACATTAGAAAGGGCAATTTTACATAAAACGTCATGTTATGGGCCAGCTTTAATTGAAATATCTCGTAAAGTAATAAGGTCTCTCAATATAATTATAAATGTTTTCATAGAATAAAACACTTATTAGTCCAAGTTTATTTTTTCAATATGTTTCTAACATTTGCAGAATTCATAACATAAATAACAAAAAAAATATGTCTGATTTTTATTGGTGAGCTCATTCGAAATCGCACTTTTTATTATTAATAATTTTTTCCGTACAACTAAGAGTTTCCGAGTTATCAGTGGTTAAAAAATGGTCCAATTCATAAAATTCAAAAACTCATAACTTGAAAAAAAAAAATCTATCGTCAATTACTTTGTGCTAAGTATGCAAGAAATTTGTTTAGTAGGAATTGAAATTGTGGTTGTAAATTTGACGTGGAAAAACCCGTACATTAAATATGTAAAACTACTCAACTACGTTCATCAAGATGCCATTTTTCAGTTCGTGAATTAGACGAAACGAACTATTTACAATGCACGAAAATGCTTCGTTGTAGAAAACGAGTAATGATATTGTTCATCGTATGATAACATTAATTCCATCTAAGAATTTTTTTCAGTGTAAACAAAATTGCAGTTTGTTTTTTTTCCGATGAGCATCAAATTCACAGAATAAAAATAGTGATAGTGGTAAATAAATTGACTCAAACATGTTCATAATTTGTTCACGTCACTCACCCCCGGTAAAGTTCAACCGGAAATGAACTGGAATTCTGGCTGGTTCCAGTTCGTATACGGGCTCCAGTGACACAACCGATTCTAACTAGAATCGGTTGTGTCACTGGAGCCGGAATACGAACTGGAACCAGCCAGAATTCCGGTTCATTTCCGGCTGAGCTTAACTGGGCCCTCATCACCTTTTTTCAATGCCTGGGCATTATTATAGTTTGATATGACTGTATTCTTGAACTTCTTACCACAAAAATTTAATATATCTCGCTGTTTAAGTTGAAGCACCGAAACATCGAAATGCCTAGCTGGTAGTGTCTCTTATTCGGACCTCAGTCGCATGATGGAATGTATTATCTGCAGAATGAGTTATTCACAAATAGTTGAAATAGTCAAAACAAAAATTCGTTTTCATGTTTGCGGGGTTTTCCGTGTGCTTGTTAGTTAATTATTTTGTTATAGCACACAGCTAGAGATAGGGAGAACACAATCAAAATGAAGTGTTTCCAGAAATTTAACATGGCATAATTTTTAATCGGTTGATGCATTCAAATTTGTTAGTAATTCAATTTGATTCAAAGTTCTTTGCTATATAAGATAATATTCTGTATTTTCATGCATTTAACACAAATGACGATATAACACCTAATTCTTTTGGTGTATAAAACGCACATTATAACATTGAATTCAAGGCTATATTGTGATATTGAAAACAATTAAGGTATTGTCGGGAACAAATGCATCAATTAGAATATAAAATTGTTTAAATCACCACTTTGAAATCAAGAATGATTGTGATTCTATACATCTATCAAATAGCGATTAGACAAGTCAAGGTGTCTTCACTTTGCTCCATCGATTTGTTTTAACACTTTTTTATTATTACTTAGTGTAGGATAATTTATTATCAATATTTAGTATTACTTTTTCCAAAAAAAATATGTTCCTGAAGGTGAAAATAGATATAACATAGAGTAGCTCAAAGTACGTGGGAGCTTTTTACACCTTCTGGTAATTTTTTTTTCGATTAGAGAGGTTTTAACCTAAGGGTCATTCGCCTCTTCGGGCTAGAAAAATCTCTTATGAAAAATTTCTAACCCTATGTGCGGGGTCGGGAATCGAACCCAGGTGCGCTGCGTACAAGGCAATCGATTTACCAACTACGCTACGCCCACCCCCTTCTGGTAATTTTATATCCTCTAAGTATTCCGATTGTTAACCAATTTAAAGAATGACATGATATAAAAACACAAATCATAATCTCGAACGACAGTCGACAGCAATAAAACTATCGAGCAAATACGTTCGACTCTAGTCGCTTTCGAGTTCGATTGTTATGGTTCCATAATGCCAACACTTCTCGATAATCTAGTACTTCTTCGAGCGAACTCGAACGAAAATTTACTTTCGAGCTCGGTTCGAAATACATAATGCGAAACAAGGTCGAGTCGATAGAATTTTGATCGAATCGAGATGCGTAATGCCACCCCAGTATCAAAAGAGATGTGACAAGTGCCATACTATTGGCTGCGTGAAGTGAAAGTTCAAATCGATTGTCTCGGTTTTCAGCCTACTGTTTGAGATAGTAGACACTGAAACAAGTTACAACGGTGGCAATAGGAACATGGCTAAAATAGACTCAACACTACATGCTGAATTTAGCGTGAGAAGCCAATATAACCTAGTATTATCGTGTTGATAATGATTTTGTGAATATTTTGGTCGTAGAGTTTTGACCCATATTCATAATTGTTCTACTAAGACGTTCAACGTTTTCATACCGTGTTTATTATTAGACTGTTTCTTACAAAGAAAGAGGAAAGATTAACTCCGGTTTATAGTGATTGTACATAGAGTAATCCCAGAAATAGTGCAAAGCCCCTCCTAACAGAGCGGATACGGGCGAATCATCCAATATCGAACATTACTAGCCTATTTCGGCAACTGAGCAGAATTTGATTATTTAGATATACAGGTAGTCATAGCGAACGCGAAAACTTTTCCTGTCTAGTAGAGTATGCCATCGTGTTGTTGAATTTGAACGAATCCCTAGAATAACGCGCCATAGCTTCGATCTGAAACGTGATAGATATAAGTGCTAAAATAGTTGAATCGAAGTAGTATAGCGCTAAGTGATGCTAATCATTTTAAAAATAAATACAAGCGTCAATAATAATAATAGTCGAGTAATACGTTTTGCAAATGAGTGGTCATCCAATTTTCCATCACGTTTAGTTGAAAATGTATTTTGTATGTGAAGTGTTACTAGCCGGGTTTCGCTCCGAAGCAATATAGTTATTCTTTCAATATAAATACTGGCAAAAAAATAGAAAACCAAATCATTGTCATCTCTGTGCACCATTCTGAAAATAATTCTTTGTCTATTCTATTGCAGGAAACAATATATCTACTCATCGTTTTAGCAACTGCTGTCCTATGCATGCCATCGGCTCAATTTGGTTTCGGCGCAGGATACGGGGGATATGGCGGTTACGGTAGAGGATATGGCGGAGGTGGATATGGCGGATATGGAGGATACGGTAGAAGTTATGGAGGAGGATACGGTGGATACGGAGGCGGATATGGGGGTGGCTATCGAACCCCTTATGTAGGTTTCGGAGGGCTCGGAATTTTGGGTCGTTAATAATAATGTTGACCTCATGGATCGCTTCAGTTAGAAATTCAAGCAATCTTATACCAAAACTTTTGTAGCATAAATAAGATCATTATTACAATATTTATATACATTGACACTTTTTGATAACACTGGAAATATATTAAAAATTTAAAAAAAAACATATTTTGTACTCTTTGCTTTCATTGTTTTTTGGCCCGATTACCTTTCTTCTAAAAATATGTAAGGAAACAAATCTCATTTCGAGGCTCGCTGTAGGCGATTATAAACCAACGTGTTTGCAGAGCAGTATCGTGCGGTTGGCCGGATTGGCTCTTGCTAAGGGCGCCAACCTTAGGGGGCGCTGAAATCCTGATCTGTTTTATATAAAAGATGATGAATATTAAAACAGACAAACTAAATTTTTGTTCGCAAATCTAACTGAAAAAGAAAACCAATGTAAACATCAAAGAAGCGCACAACTGAGAGTCCACCAAAGGTGTCAAAAGATTACCCTATGATCGTGTCAGTCTCATCCAGATGTATTCATAATCAGCCTTATTCTTCATTACGACGTATCACATTTTCGAATGGATGTGGTTCGATCGAAGTAGGCTCCCGTTTGATTTTGTTGTCGTTATTGAGAATGCGAACCACATTCGTTCGAAAAAGCGATACGCCGTAATGCAGAATAAGGCTGAATATATTATGATGTTTTTCTCAAAAGAAAAGTGAATAAAGAACTAAACAATGAACGTGCTCGAAAATGTCAACTACAAAGTCAACAAATAAAAAAAAAAATAGCGATAATATTGCAAACTTTATCGCTTGATTACTCAGTTTCATAGAAACACAATGAGATAAATTTGTGGTCATGGGTAATGAAGCAGCCCCTCTCCTTAAAGCTGTAGCAAAGATCGTGGAGTAAGCTAAATCAATTGTAATCGAGAAGACAACCCTACGTTACCTTAGTTTCGCAAAATGCACTAAGTTGAGTCACCTGAGATTTTTGGTGTTCTTGGAAGCGCCGAAAACTCCTTCACATATCTCAAATTCCTAAGATCAAGAACTGTTTACACTGGTATATTTCGTGGCCTCTCAAGAGAAAAATTTAAGCTTTTGTAAGGAATTTTATCAGTCTACAACTTTTGGAAGCAGTAAAATATTTGGAGCAGGTAAAATATGTCCCCACATGGGTATTATCAAAATCGCACTCCTCAGGCAAAAGAGCAGAATAATCTGTCGTGGTGAGTGGCGAGCTATTTTTAATATTTCTGCCAGTCTTCCCTGCTACACGCGGTACAAGGGTACGAGCAGATTTTGTGCTTCGTTTTACACCCAGACTTCGGGTTCGTACCGCATTCAGCAATTTGTGCCTAAACTCGTACCCGGAACACGAATGCGATACACTCATAGGGAACTCAACCTCTAACTTGTATCGGGTACAAAATTTTCGTTTTCTGTTTTGCATCTCGTTCTGCTAGTTCAGCACCGGACTCCTGCACTCACTCTGTTCAGGTATACAGTAAAAACGACACCCAACTGAACGCAGCACGGCCTCGGTGTTGTATTTCGTTTTGTGTCTTTGCTTCGTACTGGTACCGTCCATCCATTATTATATAACTTATAACTCGTTAAAATTGGCAGCTTGAAAAAAGGTGTGCAGAGAAGCTCCGTACGACGGTTCTTAAGTGCATTTCAGTCCGTGTATATATCTAAATTTTTATTACCGGTCTGTTCTATGTGAAAAGAAGTTGTTTTTTCTTCGAAAAATATATTAACATACGTGTTTACACCACCGGTAAGTCTCAGCTCTGTTGTTAAACGCATTGGCACTAGAAATAAGTTCGAATTCGTTATCGCATAATTGGCAACCCCAACAGACCTCCAACCTCCTCAGGTGGCATGTTACCTTTTTTTTGAGACGAGTGAAGATAGGGTATAAGATAGGGAGTGCCGCACTATTTCATAATTGACGCGGCCTACGATCGATGGAATGCGAATAAATTAGCATCAGCACCTTTTCTCCGTTCTTAAAAAATGCCATGTTACGATTCTGTTAAAGCTCAGCGAAAACTCGAATCGAATAGCCCAATTATCGCACTACTATTTGAGCCTATCCGTTAAACAAAGATGGCAGACGCTGCCCTAACCAACAGCTTATAATGGATAAGGTAATAATATGTAGAAACATGGCGTAAATACACATCCTACTATGTTGTTAAAATTGCATGATCTACATAAATCAAAACGAAATATTTTGATTTTTTTCAAAATACGAACACGATCAGCATAAGGTTAGGGTTAGTAATCTCTACTGCTCTACTGCTCGTCATATAGTTTTTTTCGGTTTGGTTGCTCCCCGGCTTTTCGCATAACGTTGAAAGCCTATATGAAAATTAGCGAGGGAGATACAAACTACTTTTTTGTATCTCCCTCGCTAATTTACTGAAAATAAAAACAAAAGCAATCTCATGGATAGTTTTCCCGGAAAGTGAATTACTAATTTTCCGGAAACAGTAACTTGCTAGACTTTTTAATAAACATGGCATTACGAATCGATTTAATGATCGAATGGTTAAATTAATGTCAAATGTACCACGAGCATCAACATTTATCATTATTTATCAAGTGAATTGGTCTTGTAGTAATAATTATTCAGAATGATTTGCTAAATCACAAATATGATCGGTGTTAAAGCAGACCAAACTAAGTGACATTTTATTGATTTCGAGAAAAACATGTTAAAGTTCGAACCGCAGCATTCTTTATAATACGGAATGAATTTTTGCCATAATTCTTGCTTATGGTAAATAATCTGGCAAAAGTCGAATGTAACTCAAGAGAATTTTTATCCAGGGCCATCATTATCTCACTTTTCGATAATTTACGACTTAGTCCGGTCTTACTTAGCACCGACCATATATAATTCGGAAATCTTAAAATCGATTCACGATAGCAAAATTAAAACTTACGGGTATCAATCATCACTTTTTTTGCACTTGCTCAATCAATTACCACTAATTCTACAGACACAAAACTATGACCAAACTCAAACATATAGTGGCTTAAATATGAACCTGTCGTTAAATTTTCCAACTACGTTTCTGAAATTCGGTGAATCATTTTGAATAGTTTTTTTTTTATTGAAAACCAGATCTTCGCAATAAAGATGTTCTGATATATTATGATATGTTCACAAAATCAATAAATTTCTGCAACCACTTTGATCCTTTTATCCATACATCATCAGAACATTGACGAGCAAGTTACTGCTTTCTGAAAAACTTAGCCACATTCTAAACTACACTTTTATTTGTTTTTATATTGTTGGTTTTCACAATTTTAGTAAACCGCGATGTGTATGAGCAAAAAAGCAAAAAAAAGACTTTCCATACACATTTCTATTCAAACTTAAGCGAGCGAAAATTGGAAAAAAAATAATCGCCCCCAAAATTTGCAGTCTTTTGAAACCACAAAATGAACGTAAAAAGCACTGTGATCGGTCATTAGGATTATTTTTATTATAAAACCACGAGCAAGCCTACTGTATATTTTTGGCGCGAGCTAGGGTCTGATTGTATTGAAAACGAACTTATATGTTAATTTATTTTAAAGCTTGTCTAAGATATGCATTTGTTTTGAATGAATTATTAGGTAAAATGAATAAGTTGGTAGTGAAGGAGCGTTTTTTCACATACAACAGGGAAGAAAATGTATATGAATGTACAGTAGATGGCTGTAAGAGCAAGTTAAAGGGTCCTGAGAGCAGTTTAAAAAGACATTTATCAAATCTACATCCAACGTTAGCGTCGCAGATCGGTATTCAAGGCTATAAAAGAAAATCCGAGTCCAGTCTTGAAGAGGGAACCAAGACTAAAAAGTGTAAAACATTTACAGTAAATGTTGATCCAAACGATTTCTTTTGTGGACTCATCGAAATGGTTGCAATCAATTCGATTTCCTTCAATTTTTTCGACAGTCCGGCCTTTCAAGAAACAGCTGGTGTACTTGCCAAACCACTCGGAATCTCTATTAATGCTGACGGTATGGCGTCGTCTGCTACGGAGGTAGCCAAATGTATTCGAGGCCTCATTGCCAACGAGCTGAAACAGAAAATGTTTTGCTTGAAGTTCGATGGAGCCGCGCGACACAATAGAAAAAAATTGGGTATAAATGCACAATATTTGAACAACGGAAAACTTATTATTAGAACACTATCTATGGAGGATATGACAATACGTCAAACAGGCGAAAACTTAAAAGCACGAATCGATCAAGTTCTTCAGAAATACGATGTGGATATAATGAACGTATACTCTGCGACGACAGATAATGGGAGAAACATGTTGAAATGCACAGAAAGCCTTCGAATGCAACAAAATAAAGAGCTGACTATGAATTTGATGGAATCTTTCGAGGCGGTAAATGATTCGGATCAAAATGACGATGAATATACTTTTGAGGAATGGGATCAACACGAAATTGAGAAGGACGATAGTGTGGATGACATGCTCAATTCATTGGAGAATTTGTTTCACAACGGCGATGAAGGATGTGTTGAGGCTATAAAATGCGGAGCACATACGTTCAACCTGATTGTGAAAGATGCATTGCGTGTTGAAAAAGACGATTCTCTAAAAATGATAAGAAAAGTTGTCAAAATCTCTAAAAGGATTGAATATCGCACGTTCTTTGAACTGGCCAAAATACCTTTGGCGAAAATTGATGTGGAAACAAGGTGGAGTTCGACTTGGGAAATGATACAAAGCGTGTACACATACCAATCGTTTTACAATGATATTGGCAATAAATGCAATGATCTGAAGCTAACTGACGAAAATTGGAAATACATGGGTGATTTCATTGCTGCGTTTGAGTCAATCTTCAGTGCCATCAAGTCTTTTCAGTACAACAATTTAGTGATGGGAGATGTATTGAAGATTATAAAAATGTGCCAATTTAAGATCTTCTGAAAGCATTCGAAAATCGGGTGCAATATTTGTTTGAAAACAACGCTTTTCGGGCCGCTATGATCTTTGATCAGCGATGGTGTTTCCTCGATTCACCCTTTTTTTTTCTAAAGAAGATAAGCTTCTTGGTATAGTAAGTAATTTGAAAGAAATATATTTTCAGCTCGTTACAGAATTCTTCATTTACAGGACCACTTGCTTAAAGTTTCCAGTTTGCTTAAAACGATTAAAAAGACAAATGAGCCACTGTTACCGGTACAAGATGCTTCGCTTGAGCATCAAAATGATGATTTTGAAGCAGTGTTGGCTGAATCATGTAGAAATGCTACGACATCCATCGGAAGGAATCAGATGGATCTTAAGTTAAAATTGATTCATTTGGCGAATACTAAAACGCGACTTCCGGTATCTACTGATATTATCAAATATTGGGAGGCAAAAAAATTCGAAGATGACGAGTTATACGAACTTGCGTCTGTCGCTTTGTCTTGTCCAGCGACGCAAGTATCAGTTGAAGGATGCTTTTCGGCAGTAAAACTGCTACTGGAGCAACATCGCTTAAGAATGTCCTCGAGTCGGCTGGATGATCTGATGATGATACATTTCAACCAAGATCTTCTTCCAGCTGCAATAGTAAAAGTTTGTGGAAAATCCATAGATTAGCACCTACCGTTTCTTTTTTAATTGCTAAGTTAAACGTTTAATACAAAATACGAAAAAATAAAATTTGACTTTTAGTAATGGAATAGCTGCCGAAAATAGCTAACCTCATTCACGTCACTAACAGTAACAGTTACGACATAAAAGTAGAGTGGATTACATGTTGTGGTTAAATGCAAATTTCTCTTACATGAAGGAGCCAATAAGCGTCAAAATAGCTACTGATGGTGCACAAATGTAGCTAATCAGCCTTAATCTGTAATACTACAGATTGTTTTTTTTTCTAATAAATGAAGACAATTTGCATTATCAATAACGACAGCAACATTAAACGTGAATTTTATTTGATTGAACCGGGATAAGGCTGAAAACTCGCAATGATGATGTCATCATCACCAGTCAAGAAAAACTTTTGTAGGGTAAGGTGGGGTAAATCCGACCTAGTAAATGGTTCTGGCTGTAAAATGCTCATTTTACATTGGATCAAGTCGTTTTATATACCAAATTAAAGGTTAGACTCCTGGGCAACTTTCTGTATATAGCATTTTATTAGGATCTAAACAATATTTTGAGATACAAGCTTTTAACGAAAATGTTCATTTTTGCTGTTTTCAAAAATGGTGGGGTAAACCCGACCCCCTATGTTTTTGGTTGATTTAGTGCAGATATTACCCAAATTTTATGTTTTTACATTTCTTATAAAAGAAATGTATAGAATTCGCTCAAACTTTCAAGATTTTTTCCGAGGCCCGGAGGGCCGAGTCTTATATACCAATCGACTCAGCTCGACGATTTGGGACAATGTCTGTGTGTGTGTGTGTGTGTGTGTCTGTGTGTGTGTGTGTATGTAACGGACAAATTCTCATTCGTGTTTCTCAGCAATGGCTGAACCGATCTTATCCAAACCAATTTTAAATAAAAGAACTAAAAAACAGTATGAACGCTATTAATTTGTTTTTGATTCTGATGTTTAGTTTCCAAGATATTAATGTTTGAATGCGCAAAAATGGCGTTCTTGGCAGTTTTTTTTAATTATCTGCCGAAATTGACAATATAGATTAACAATTCATATGTTTTTAGACAGCTTTAACGAATACCTTTCGAACAAGCTATAGATTGTTGAAATCGAACTATTATCAAAAGAGATATTTAACATTAAATGCGGACGAAAGATTTTTATCATTTCCCATAGCCAGAAATATGACCAAAACATGTAATCTATTATTAACGCCAAAACGGCTTATTTTAGGTCAATAGTATCTTCGGAGAATTTAATGGAAGCAATATGCCCTTTCTTTTGGTATTGTGCTTTTGCTGATTAATCCCCCTATGAGTGAGATATTTTCACAAATTTTTTTGGAAGTGATTATATCGAAATGATGTCTTCAGCAAATTTGTAGCTCTTACTTTTGCGAATAACTTTACTGAAGACTTCAAATATCTATTTTGAATACTTTAAAAGTTATGGCTCGTTGTTTGTTGATTACTCTTTGTCGCCTATTTATTGTTCAATATAGTAATAATCCATTGAAATAAGCTAAACATTATTTCGATAAAACGAATTTTGTATTTCATTTTACTATCTACAACCGCTAGAAATAATCACCGAACACTTCCAAGTGGTCTGGAAGGAACTTGATAACTTATCAATACAAAAATGTTCATTTGTGCGAACCTTCTGACTGCAATTTTTCCAACTTATAACCATCGGATCGATCTGAAACATATCGGAAAAAAGCGAAATAAATAACTCCAAGCAACGGCGTAGCCAAGAGAAGGTTTAACACCATACAACCCCCCCCCACACCCAAAAAAAAAAAAATTGGATTGAAGTTGAAAATTTATTGATGCAGACTGATTTAATTCAATATTACAATAACAATTATCTGATCCGTAGATTGATAACCTGTTGTTGTAAACATCATGAGGACTTTTAATAAATTGTCGGAATGGGGTCCTGATATGTAATTGATCTATTGGTCTTGATTTCACAGTTGTCTAATAGCATCAATATCAAATTCCTGTCTGAAAACATTCCAATAGAAAATTCCATAGTTCTGTAATCAATCATAATCCTCAGATTTATTTTCAAATTGATCTCGTTTTTGTAGAGATGTACTGTAATAAGAGTCTTTATTTAATAGGAAGCGAAGTTAAAATTGATTTAATGTCTATGAAACATAGAACTGCTCACCAAAAAATGCATAAATTTCAACATTTGCTAAAAATGTTTTTGCCTTTCTCATTCACTCTAAAATTCATCGATCTAATCCCGACCGGGAGGGCCGAGTGTCATATGCTAATCGACTCAGTTCGTCGAGATCGGAAAATGTCTGTGTGTGTATGCATGTCTGTATGTATGTGTGAGTATGTGTGTATGTGGAAAAAATATGACCTCTGTTAATCAGAGATGGCTGGATCGATTTGCACAAAGTTAGTCTCAAATGAAAGGTACAATCTTCCCAACGGCTGTAATTGATTTTTTTTATTGATTGGACTTCCGGTTCCGGAGTTACGAGTTGAAGAGTGCAATCACACAGCAAATTCCAATATAAACTGAAATGAAAAATTTTCAAAATCAAATTTGTATTTTTGAAGAGAAATGACATTATAATGCATGAAACATTGAGATTTGATGTAAACTCGAAAAAATTACGTTTGACAAAAATTGATTTTTTTGGACTTTGGTACTTTTTTGCTCTGTTACTATTTTCTGAAAAATTAATTCTGCATAATTTTAAAACTTCAAAAATTACGGTTTCGGAATTATGCCGTTTAGACATTAAGATCGATTTTCACCAAACCCCCACCAATTGTAAAATTGGTATTGTAAAAAAACGTAAGGGCGATACTTCAATGCTGATAGGTGGGACCGAAAAAGTAAACAATCGCCAAAGGGACTATATACTGTTATATACAATCATTTTGTCAATTTCAATAGCAAACACACATAATAATTTCAAATACTTCATAAAGTTTTGGGTTTCGATCACTGAATCATGCAATCTAGGATGTAAAAAACACAATAGTTCTTAAATAGGAAATAAAACCAAGTCTAAAAATATGCTCTGTTGATTTTCTTTGAATGGTGGGTTTTTTCAAGAAAAAGCGTTGATTTCTTAGTTCTCAGTCGCGTTGGAAATTTGAGTAAAGTATAAACTTTAAATCGATTAAAAAAAATCGATTTTTTTGGCTCAGTACAATATACATAACCCCTTTAGGAAAATCAGTTTACCCACCACAATGCATTGATTGAGGAATTTAGATATTTTATTAACAGAGCATTAGCAATAATTCGTTTGTATGTCTATTTTATGGGTCATTTTTTCGCCTTCCCATTGATTTGGTTTGAGATTTCTAGCACTGATGTTGTCCTATGCTGATTTGAGTGATTCTCTGAGTCCTGCCACTATCCCATGTAGTATGTGTTATCAAAAACATCGCGAAGCATCAAGTTCTAAATGTTCTCAAACGATATAATATCCGAAGAGAGTGATAAGAGTTATAAGAAATGTCTCATCACACTGTTAGGTGGATTAAAAGCGTTTTTCCATGATAAATCAATGAATGTTGTATTATTGAATTGTAACATGAAGAAAATGGAGTTCAATGTCAATCTTGGAATGCTAAAATCGCGAGCGGTAGCACGTAATGATATTCCCATTGGCATCGGTGAAATTGCTTGACGAATACTACAATCATCACGTTTTTGTGTCGTTCGATTGTAATTATGAACCATTTTTCATAAAAATAATATAAAATAACAATAAAAATCTATTTCAATTTGATAAATAAACATTTTCTTAGCAAAAAAGCGGTCGGATTTACCCCACTATTTAGAGGTCGGATTTGCCCCACCGCGTCATTTTTCATTACGATGCAATTAAAAAAAAGTTATGAAAAAGGTTGAACCAAATTCATCTACGTACTTTGTAGGACTTTAATCAAAGAATTTAAATCCACTTACATTTTTTATGCAATCTCTTTAACAATCAGAAATATCCTGTAAGCAATAATGCACAAAAGTCAAATCAAAAGTTGTAAAAACACACTTTTTGTCGTTTGAGCATCTCAATGTAGATTAATAAAATGCAGTCATGCCACCATTATGATTATTTTCGATGTTCTACACGACACCATTGATATTAGTTCGCGTAGTGCTTCTGATTTTCGGTAACAGAGGGGGGTCGGGTTTACCCAACGGTCGGATTTGCCCCACCTTACCCTAAGTATAACGACTGGCTGGGTCGCTCCACACAGCGCCCTAGATTGAAAAGAAAAACAAAATCAAATTCGTTATGCGCTCGTCCTGTGAAGAAAATAAATTCCATCCACACTACACCGGTAAAAGCCGCAGCCGAACTGTACCCGACACAGTATGAAGTATGGTACCAGTACGAAGCAAAAGCACAAAACGAAATACAAAACCGAATTCGTGTCGCGTTCAGTGGGATGCAGTGTTCACTGTATACCCGAACTGAGCTAGTGAAAGAGTTCAGTGCTGTACGCCTACCCAATATTTTTGTTCCCGGTACAAACTTGGTATGGTTTCAGGGAAGACTGCAAAAGAGTACTCAGAGCGCTTTTTAGGGGATGCTTCAGATTCCTCGGGCGCTGTTTGTATACTTGGCATGGTTATGTGGAATCTCCTGCCTCTGCTGCTTCTGCTTGTGCGACTGGCATATTTTAGTCCTGCAAGCCATTCAGTACTCAGCACGTAGAAACGTCTTGACTTGAGGACTCCTGTTTCAAGTCGCCTCTTACAACATGGGAGCAGGAACCCAGTGGATCAATTCTTGGTTGAGAGTCGGATGTCACACTGACTCTAGGCTAGTTTTGTGTAGAGAAAAATAATAGACTGTTATCAACCTCCTAGTGGACCCCAGCCGGCGAAAACGTTTCTCTGATCGCCTAATTTACTTCCCTCGTGTTTTTTATGTCAAGGTCATCGTTGTACCTGGCTTGATGCCCGCCATCAGATGTTATTTACTGCAAAAATCTTTATGAAAATCAACCAATAGTACTCTACCAATGCGCATTGCAATGCCCCGAGTACATTGATTCATGAAAATTTTTCTAACGGTGTGCGAAAAAAACTGCATTTTTCGTTCTCCAAGATGGCCGCTTTTTGAGTTGATATATGGTGTCTTTCAAGTTGGGTTAAACTTTCTGTACGCACATATTCTCATTCCATCTATGAATATATGCAAATACTTAAAATAAATGTGCGTTTCATTGGCGTCAAATAACTCAATCGATTTTTGGAAAACCCGATCGTATGCGTCAAGGGATTGAACGCAGAATATTTCGATTATTATAATACATCAAAATAGATTAACAAATTAATTAACATGATAACCAAAATATTATATGTATATTTAACTCTTCATTAACAGTTGATGCAAGCCCATTAGGCTGTCACTTGTACTTTTAAAGAAAATTTTCAGTTTTTAGAAACGTTGAATAAGTGATTACCTATTCCATTGCAAAATAATTGATGATGTAGGAACCCACCATCAGTGTATGGAATACTCCGGTGGCTGCAGATGCTTTTAACAGTAAAGGTAACATTGTGCTATCAAATGACATTCACAACCTATCCTATTGCAAAATAATTCGGCACCAAACTGCCAAAGTAACTTTTGCAGTTCGAGATTTGTAATGAAAATGTTGGAAAGGTGACTCTCTAAAACATCCTGTAAACATACGTCAATAAATGCCGACAGGATTATTGAACTTGTTTTGGAAGCCCTTGAAACCTATGTGTCTCCCTAAATCTAGCGAAGCAGAGCAGATAAAGAACGATGATAAAAAACCAAAGAAAAACTGCCCAACTGCCACACAATTCTTGCTTTTATTTTCTGGTTGACGGCTTTCCGTGCCAAATGCTTCGGACCAAAAAATATATAAAACATCCAATTTGAACAAAATGTTTTAGTTTATGTTGATATTCAAAAGTGATCGCACGTGATAGACGATATCTCTAATAATAAGGAATATTTTGATTCATCCAATATGTTTAAGGTACGTCTAGTAGAAAGGTAATGTGTTAAGTGACGCTAATATACACTGCATACAACCTGCAAAAATCCCCAACAAAAGTGTCATTCGCGCCATAGGCTAAATACAAATCGGGGAAATCCCTAATGAAATATTGTAACAAACATGATATTTCCGAATTAGAGAATATATAATTTTAATTAGGGTGCTCATCAAAGGAATTACTTCAAAGCATTATTTCCATTGCGTGTTTTATCTGGGAAATGATCATAAATTTGTGCACAAAATAATGAAAGGATTCAATATTGTTAATATGAACGCAAATGCCTTGTACATTTAGTGAATTAAAGTAATTTCTCTTTTATAAAGACATGAATTGCATTCGCCACTCCATATAACCATATAATGCACCCAGTGGCGTAGCCAGAAATTTGGTTTGGAGGGGGTTTTGATGAAAATCGAATTTTTTTTTAAAAATGCTAAAATTTAATATGAGTTTGATAAATTATTGAAAACTCAAAAACATAAGTAGTCTAACAGATGTCATTCCAGTCTACAAACAAGAAGGATCAACATGGAACAGTTTTCAAACCTCTATAGATTATTTTCTTGTATAATATGTCAATGAAGTCAAAAATTGCGATCTTTTAAAGTGGGATAAATAATCTAAAAAAATTTCAACGTTCAAGATCACCTAATATAATAATCTTTGACTTTGAAGGTTTGACAACTTCGGGAAGTTATCAACATAAAACAGCGCCTGAAATTTTAGTGATTAACTCTCATAGAGGTAATTATGGTGAATTAATTTTTCAAAAATATTAAGAGACATGGTGCCTTCAGCAAAGTTTGAATGAATTCAACATATAGGGATTTAAATGGACAGCACCTGTAGTGATCAGAGAATATTTTTCCAAAAACATTTTGTGGAATATTAAATTAAATTCGTCAGCATCAATTTTTTTTCAATCCAATTAATTTTGGTTTGGGGGGGGGGGGGGTTTAACCCCAACCCCCCCCCCCTGCCTACGCCACTGAATGCACCAAATGTAGGTTTTTACATCCATTTTAATGATTTTCACTCAAGGTTTAGATTAGTGCCAAATTTCTAACACAGATTCATCTGTAGCAGTCGGGGCCACTAATTGACCATGTCGTGATCGGTTGTCGGCACATCTCGGAATATATTTCAGTAGTTTTAAGAACCTAATCCAATAATCTTTCTTGTTAAAGATGCCATATTGTCATCTTTAATTTTAGAATAAAAATTTATATCAAAATGCATTTTTATGATTATAGAGGTTTTTACCTTAGGGTAATTCGCCTCTTTTTCGGATAAGATAAATTTCTTTTGGAAAAATCTCTAACCCTATATGCAGGGTTGGGAATTGAACCCAGGTGAGCTGCATACAAGTCAATCGATTTACCATAGCGTTCGATGTTTCCTTCAATCGCTGCATTGATAACGAATTAAATTTTTTACTATTGCAGGAAATCGTTCTACTGACCACCATTCTTGTCACTGTAGCACTACCTATGCCAGTACAAAAAAATCAACCAGATTTAGGACCCCAATTACAAAATAAGTCACCGATCAGTTTAGTTCCTGTGGAGCAAGATGATTTAGCCGTAGCAGAATCGGCCCATGGTGGTGGTGGTGGTGGTGGTGGTGGTGGCGGTGGTGGTCACGGTGGTGGATTTGGTGGAGGTCACGGAGGTGGATTCGGCGGCCATGGTGGATATGGAGGAGGACATGGCGGTTACGGTGGATTTGGAGGACATGGCGGAGGACACGGTTATTATGGTGGGTATGGTGGACATGGAGTTAATGCTGGTTATGGTGGTCATGGCGGATACGTAGGATATGGCGGATATGGAGGATATGGTGGATACGGTGGTTATGGAGGATATTCTGATTATGATTACAGATATCCATATGTAGGAATTGGACTTGGAGGCTTAGGGTTACCTCTATTAGGACGTTGAAGCGTATATATTAAAAATATGTATTAGTATTTATTACAATAAACTTAAAATGTCAAATTGTCCTACAGTAGGTTTATATTGGGACCGATGGAAAATTTGCGAATTGAACTATGATTGAAATTAAAAGTACCTAAGTCCATTGTTCATCTTTGATGCATCCAAAACTATAGCAAGTGCAGGGTCTGCCCAGGGAATCAACGACCTCTTACTAGTACTAAGTTGAACATATCTTTAATTGGTTTCTCTCGCGGTATTCGTGCTACATATCCAGCACACAGTAGTCTGTAGGGTTCGTCGCGGTGCGGATGTGGGCGGTAAGTGGATTGTCCGCACCGCAACCGCAAAAAAATAATAAAACCGCACCGCTTACCGCAACCGCACTTTATTTACCGCACCGCACCGCGCGGTAATGCGGTAAATGCGGTAAAATTTTTATATTTTTGAAAATGGTGTTGAAAAATTGTACATTTGTGTAACCATATATAATAAAATGTTATTCTTATGCACACGAAATTTAACTTTAAGAGACTCCTCAGAATGTAATGTTTATGAAAAAATCAACTTTTGCATTTTCTATTCATAAAATTCCATACATTTAAAGGCAAACATTATACATTCAAAAACGTTCTACTGCAGTAATAGGAAAACTTTTATTTTAACAACCCTTCAGTTAATTGAAAAATGTGAAATAAAAATGTAATAAGAAATGAAGTTGCATATTTTTTTCTTTAAATTTTCATATTTTCAATGTTTTTGACATATGAAAATGAAATGGATGATTTTCGCATTTACGTAGTAAACCACCTTTCATTCTTAACGGAATTTCACCAAAAAAAAATTAAAGTCGAAATACCAGTACTTCTATATAGTAGCGCATATATTCCAATACAGTGAAATAAAAACATTGTATTTCATTAATAAGAACGACGCCATATTTGACGAAAAAAATTGCCTATACATTACATCTAATCAGGAGTCCGGTCTCAACCGGCACAGAATTATTGAACATTAGAAAAACTGCAAAAAATGTATGATTTGTAGCATACAGCAGGAATGATTTTTAAAAATAGGGGGTTTTACGGACAAAATATCCCAAAACTCTAACTTCCGCATTCTTTAAGAAACAGATGTATTATCATTTAAAAACTAAGGTTGCTCCCTTTAAAAATGAATGAAGTGTAATTTTCTAAATGCTAGTTCGAAAGTTCTAGCATTTAATATATTTTCCTCTAATATTTTGCCAAAGAGCCAATGGCAAAAACTTCAATTGAAGTGAACGAGAGTCAAACTATGTGGTATTTGGCAACAAAAGCTTCAAAAAAGCTACAAAATAGTCTTGACTGAAAAATATTAGGACCTAATTTGGTAGAAAATTATAGTAAATTTGAATGGAAGTACGCGAAAAAAAGTTATGTAGCATTATGCTATATTTCACCCTAAGGAGGAAAATTTGGTAAACACCAAAATTTCTCACTAGGGTGAAAATTTGTTGGTAAAACCAGTCTTTGCACTTGAGGGCACAAATCCTTATTTCTTACACAGTTGCGTTTTGGCTTCGCCTCATCAGAAACCGACACTAACTTTTTGTCGGAATGGATTAGCGCTGGCTTGACGCAAATCCATTAAAACTAAAACACACTTTGTGTTTCAATCGAACGACTGATCAAACGTGATGTCCCGTCCGAACAGAAGTTTTGTTTATGCCGATGAGACACAGTGAAGCCGAGACTTGTCTTGGCTTAGCAGGCCTATGCGAAAGCACTATGCTATATTTCACCCTAAGGAGGAAAATTTGGTAAACACCAACATTTCTCACTAGGGTGATCACGTTTGATCACGTGTTTACCAAATTGATATCGAAAACGATTCATAATTCCACGATTTCCAACAGAAAACGAGAGAAGTGATTCACTTTTAAATTGGATTTAAGAGTAAACATGTATTGTTTTTAAATTATCTAATAATTTTGTCTCTATTTTGATCTTGCATTTTATGTATTTGAAATGGTTAGTTTATGAAGTTTTACTTAGAAGTATAAAATAACTAGTCCAAAATATGTCGTAAAAATAATAGCGTCAAAATATTTCGGACACAGCTAGATTTTCTTTCATTATCAATTAGAATAATCAAAATTATCACTTTATCATTTTTTTTTGCGGTGCGGTTGCGGTAAAACCACGCGGTAAAAGCTCTTTCCCGCACCGCATCTGCGGGAAAAAGTGCCTCACCGCACCACAAATTTTGCGGTGCGGGTGCGGTAAATACCGCGCGGTTGCGGTAATTACCGCAACCGCGACGAACCCTAGTAGTCTGCCGTGCTTTATCAGCCTTCCAATGTCTTCAAGCACCTGATACTCTGTCGTTTCCAACGGCTACGCTTCACAACAGTTCAAAGCAATTATAGTTGTAGGCTGTAGGGTGTTTGGTTCATGGTTAAGAACCTCTCGAGGGATGGTTGACTGTCATATTTGGAGAAAAAAGTCGTTCTACACATACCATCAAATCTCAACCGTTACTAGGTTATTGAACTTTTTGAGTTCAAAACTTAGTTGTCTTAAAATAACTCTAACTCAAAAAGTATACTTTGTTTTTCAAATCTTTTAGATCCCTTGAATAGGTGAAAAAAATTCCCATTGAGTGATGTCCTAACATGTTTCAGCTAATGAGGTTAAGTAACCTTTTCACAGTAATTTAATTTAATAATTTCGATCGATTTTTCGTTCATTTCGCGAAAATAGTTAACATCACCATGTTAATAATAGAGATTGTTTGTTTTGAAGAGCTGCATAGTTTGTTCTTTGACATGATACACTTATCTGTACCTTTTCTTATTTTTATTCGAAAGCTAGAAAAATTTTGCAGAGAGAAATGTATTAATACTTTTCAGTTAAGTGTATTTAGTATTCTTTTTGAAGTAAATTAGTTTAAAGTTAATGTTATTTTTAGCATTTTTGTTAAGTTACTTAAAAAAGTAAATAATAAACATTACCATTATTATCATCGAAATGATGCATCTCAGCAAGTTCTACAATTTTTTCTTTGACTCCATTCAATTATCTCTTTTAGTTTCGAAGCAAAATCATTTTTATCACCTCGCTTCATATGCAAAAACAACAATTTCGAATCCACTACGATTGTGGTGAGGTCATGCTGTGTTAACTATTAAATTGCAGCGAAATGTAAAGCGATGCGGATAAAATGTCAAACAATAAGTTATAGAGAATGTTAAGGGACACCAAATGAACAATACTAAGGATAAATGTAGTTGAATAATAATTAGAATAATTACAAAACTTTCCAAAAAACGCCAATTTTGAGATATTTTACTAGTAAAAAGCCATTCAGATATTTGTACATAAATCGAAAGAAAATTTTCACAGCTTTCCAATGATGACTTGGAAATAACGATATAAAGCATATTTTTTAGATTAGAGTCTTTTAAACACTTGCAAGTCGATTACAGGAACAGTTTTGTAATGAAATTACAAAGAAATGAGAAGAGATAGGAATATGATGTTGAAGAACAAATTATGAATCGTCCTAACTTTTGGATAATAGATATTACTATAATCATAATTCATTATTTTGACAAAATTAACAAAAACCTCATCAAAAACGCCAACGTTTAACCACTTTACAACTCAAAGGTAATAAAAACAAATTAAATTAATTAAACACCATTCAATAGAAAATTTTCTCACCTTTCCAATGAAACTAGAAGATTTAAAATACGAAGTACACTTTTCGAGTTAGAAGTACTTGTACTGGACGGATTGTTTTAACCCTTTCATGCCCAACTTTTTTCTCGTGCATACGGGTGTTCAAAGATCCTATTTTTATGGAAAAAGATGTTTCGTGTTTCTTGACGCCACCATTTTCAAGGAAAAATTGAAAATGGTGGCGTCAAGAAACACGAAGCATCTTTTTCCATAAAAATAGGATCTTCCATCGCAGTGCCAGAAGCTGCGCAAGTTTTACCTTCCAATGCTTAATACAATTTTCCTAGAATTTTTACAATAGTCCAATTAAGTGGAAAATGTAGTCGAAGACAGTCTAAATTGATAGGTTTTATCAGTTTTCAATAATATTGCAAAATAACGAAGATATATCAAAATTTCATTTTACGTCGTCAACCTAAACTGTCCCTGGCAGCACTGCTCATCGGAATCGAATCAGACTAATTGTAATAACTTCAGTTTTAGAGCTAATACTTGTAACTGTTAGTGCTCAAATGAAAGGTAATAGTCACATTTATTAGCCTTACTTGTTTATGGGAGCAATTCTTGCCTAAACCAAAAGTTATAGCTGCTTAAAAACGTTGTTGTCCACAAACAACATGGGCATGAATGGGTTAATAATTCCACTACGATACTGATAATGGTTACGAGAGACTTTATTGACAAATGGAATGTGCACGAACCATGAATAACAAAAACGTGATTTTGTGAAAACCCTGTACCCTGATTGGTGGGTGGTTTGGAGAATTTTATTGGATTGTTAGTCCCGCTTATTTGATGACGAAGGATGCCCCTATTTGATGACCCGTCTTCGTAGCAGTAGCATCAGCAAAAAGGAGCAGATCGTCGGTCCACCGAAGGTAAGGCTGTTCACAATCAGTGACATTTCATTTCAGTTTTATGCCTACACAGAGGATATAGTTATCGCTCACTGCTCCCCAAAGTGTAGTACGGTGTACACACAGGACGGTGCACTGATGTGCGCTCTTTGGTTTGTGATCTTTTGGAAAGTGGCAGCGCGCTTGACAGTTTTTCGTTGGCTGTTGAATTGTACTGTAGAGTTGATGTTGGCATGTATTAGCATGCTGATATGATAATACAAGTTAAGCAATTAGTTTACTAGTATTACTTTACAGAATATGTCAAGTAACTGAACAAAGTTTTAGATTTTGCATTCAATTTGTAAGTTAAAGTTACATCTTACAAATCAAATCGGGTTAACGTATTCAGCAAAGTAAGGCATGCGATTGTGGCGATTATTTATTGACAGCCAACACCAGGTTTAAAAAATTCCCCTAAAACGAGAACTGACGAGCGCGAAGCCTTGAAGAGCAGAGGCTGTGCAAAAATGTCTCGTTATTGCTGACAACAGACAGTTCAGGGGTTAAAATAAAACGACATTACTGTATACTACCGTTCTACGCATAATTGCACCATGCGTATTCCCTTAGTGCGTGGGACAATTATCTGTGTAGTGACAGTACAAGTGTTTCTTAATTTTAAAACTGTGATTTTTGTGTGATAGATTCTACCTAATTGCACCTTACATGAATATGTTAAGTATTTCATCGAAAAAGTACTGGGAGAATGACAAGGGCAAACTTCGAACAAGTGGTCGGGACAAAAAAGTTATCTCTACAGTACCATGCGATTTGTCTTGACATTGAAGGTGATATGGAATTAATATTGAAGGTGCTTTTTACAACGTGTCTTTCGAATCCATTTTGGAAGCAGCGCGAGATTCGTGGAGTACCTTCATATATCACGAATTGGATACACGCAATGCTTACCAACCGACATCTGTGCTCATCGTTAAGACAAGTAGAGATAAGAAAACTAAGGGCCCTATCAGAGACTAATCGCAGTCAAAATTATGTGGTACACTGTGTACTAGACCTTCTGCAGTAGTAGAAGTAGCACGGTCCCTTCAGTTCTGCCAATCTTGTCGAACTAATCTAGTGTTCTCTTTTTCTATCATGTTTATAAAGTTGGTAGCAGTTATTTATTGATCGTCGCTAGGATAATACATTTGACATTGTTTACGTGCGAAATGTGTTGCAATATTTTTCTTTTTGTAACATAATCGAGAGCGGAAGACAGCGACCAGGAAAATATTCGGAATTTATTTGCAACGGAGTTGAGGATATGCTTGTTTGGAATTTTTAGATTTGAGACGGTAAAAAGTAGTGCATATGCATCATAATAGCCGATACTAGTGCACTAGTGCTTAGGAAGTCCATCACAACATAAGTTTTGAAAACGAAAATGCGTCAGAACTTCTGGAACCCTATGATACCTATATGTTCCAACGTAATGACATGGGACGCAAGATATGGTACCGAATTTTTTCGTAGCATGTTACTAGATAATTGTAAAACCCTTGTAAAATACATTTCCAAAAATATCTAGAAACAAATATTGTCTAATGGGTATTCCTGACCTTTAACTTGGTGATGATTATGGGAAAATTAACCGTACATCGTTTATGTTGTATGTGATTCGCAGTCGGAAACGTTGGTCACTGTTAGGGGTAGCTACCACACAAAACCGTCATTTCAAATAAACAGGCCTTCCCCTATACTCCGTTGTGACGAGAATGTCACGTCACTTAGTGACTAGAAAGAAATTTTCTTCTAGTCAATAGGTGACGTGACTATGAGAATAGTATCTCTGATAATTACGTGAACAGCACCATTGCTGCACAACAACACATGAAACTCGCTGCATCAAACCATAAAATGTTGTATGTGATACCGGTATTCATTATATGATAACCATCGGTGAAGTCATATGTCTGAAACCCAAGCTTTTCTCAACAAGCCTTAGGCGCAAAGGTTCCATAGAAGTGGTAACAGCACACCACCTTGAGAACATCCGCAGATACTATTCTCATAGTCACGTCACCTAGTGACTAGAAGAAAATTTCTTTCTAGTCACTAAGTGACGTGATTGTGAGAATAGGGCCACTGGTATTATTGTCGCAGATCCAGATAAGTTAAGGCTATCGAATAGTTAATGTATCTTGAACCACCAATGGCAATAACGGTGGTCGCCGCGAGGTGAAAATGCATGTTTGGAATTTCTGCGGTTCGCGTAGTCGTGTGGAGATCCGTTTGGTTGTCTTAAACTTGACGCATTTCTTTGAATCGTGCATTTCAGAAACGTTTCGGTCCCCTTATATAGTAGGTGTGTGCGCAGAATCCAAACATATTGACTCGATCGGTAAGCAAAGATAAACAAAACAAAGCTGTATAGAAGCTAAACGAAAAATTCGTCGATACGGATTCGGCCAACACGAAGCTTAGGTGATAATATCTGCTGAATTTCATACTAATTCAAAAGTAAAAATTTTATTATGTTGTTAAATAACTGCAAGTAGCGGGTTACCCCCTGGGCTCAAACTTTTAGCTGCGCGGTAGACTCTTATTGACAGGGCGGCCTAGGTGCTTCTACCTTAATTTCGGATTTTCGTACATAAATAAAGTAAATAAAACAAATATTGAACTTTATTCTCCTCCGAATTCTCCGCACTGCTACTACGGTCGATTTGCTGATGGGCGCAAAGGCGGATGGTCTCTTCTGACCGGCCAGGACTTCAATGACCGCCTTCTCATAGGTCGTCCTCTGGCTTCTTCGGCAGCAAGATAGGTGAGCTTGGCTCCTTTGTTGTAACTTCCCTAGAGACGTTGGTGACGAATCACCCGATCCGCTTGCTCCCCGCAAGGAATCTCTAAAGGCACGACAGGGTTCTTTCCAGGCCAAACCTCAAATATCGTTCATAGAACTTAGTAATATCTTGACTGCAATTAATAAGCAGGAAAAAATATTAAATATAAATAAGAAACTTGTTTTATTATTAACCAAATTCTACTTTCTTAGGTAAATCAGAGAATCTGAATCACATTTTGATGAAAAGTCTATTAAAAAACTTTCAGCTTTTGACGTAGGACTACGTCTTTGTTTTCGATATGGGGGTGCACTCTGCAAATTCTACAAAAATGGTATGTAACGAAAAGTGGTCCAATTTTAAACGCATATAATTCAGCCATCTCACGATAAATTTTCAAATTTTTTGCACAAATCGCCCGAAATACTTCTAAGAATAGATTCCAACGGATAAACCCAAAGATTTTTGATATCATAGCATTAAAAAATTAAATAATATACAACCTTGTCAAAATATCGCGCATTAACACACAGAAGATAGCGCTTCCCAAGCCCTGTACGACAGATTGGTGTACCTAGCGCGCTACGCTTCTATGAATGACGTCATCATCGACTATTTAAAGAACGGACTTGGCCAGACACGCTCAGTTCCCTGTTGAACGGCTGGCGAAGCAGATCACTGCGCTGTGTTTTTTACAGCCAGTGTAGCTGAGTTAGAAGTCCGTTACACTGGCTGTGGAGGGACGCTACACTGTGTCGTCCAACAGGCGACCGCTCCAACTGCTTCCTAAATGCCGCTGTAATGTTGCCAGTAAATTTTTGGTTTAACTAGCACATGTATTTGCTATTTGCGCTTGAAATTAAGTAATGTAGTGGTAGTAATAAGCTTCGCATTTTGGTTTAAACGCAAGGACAGTTTTTAAAACAGGATTTGATTAATTAGTTTAGCTCATCCCAGCAATTTTATCAACTCTGTAATTTAAAAGGAATTTTATGGAACCTGGTGAATTTGGCCCCACTTGCAACTGGTATAATCAACCTGCACAAAGTGTTGCATAACGCAGGGCTGTTTTTGGAACAAAATGTGTTATCATTCAGCCCTTCGCTATGCAAAATCACGATATTATGACAGATGGGCTAAGCGCGGCCGTTCCTTTCAATCGGGAAAGGTCGCATTGAATTTTGGTGAAATGCGCTAATAGTGTCGTGGTGGTACTTTGTCTCTTTCGCTCTACCCATCATCATCAGCGTTGACTCATTTTGCATTGTGCGCTTGGGTTCAATGTTTGGGGCGAATGTGTTGGTAGGTAGGGGAACTAGCGGTAAAATGAACACGTTAAGCAAAGTCATTATTTTCTAACTAATAAGTGAATGAGATATTACAATCACCTTATATGTTTCCTGTTAGACATGTTTTGTACATATCTGGTAAAAATACTTCGTCATAAACACATTTTTTCAAACATGATTCTTGATTTCTATCCATGTCCAAAAATGAGACATGTTTATAGCGAGTGAGTAAATTGAACATGTGGCGGTGGTAAAATGAACAGCTTATGGTGACTTGCAAAATGTCCTGTATGTATGCAATGCGCAGCGTTAGAAAGCATTTTTCCGATCAATGCTAATATCCCAACAAATCATGAGCTTTGCATACACACAGGGCATTTTGCAGGCAAAAAAAAATGTCACGGAAGAATTGAATTTTCACGACGTAATATTAACCATTTTACAATCCTGTGGCATCGAAACACATCTACAAACTTAGGGTTACCCAAGGGTGTTTGGACTTTTAGGATCTGTTTGAGAGCAACTAGAAACCTTGGTCTATACATGAGATGTGATTATATTGTCTAAAATTTGATTTTTCTTCACCGGTCCGGGTGTTTTTCACACACACTAAGTACTAAGAAAATAAATATTTTACATTAAGTAGTATAGTCCTACGTCTACAGTTCGTGCAACCCCATAGTTTTTTTTTAACATTTTTGATAGGAACGAAACAAAATCATTATTACCAATTTGAACGCATTCCATCGATTGTATGCCGAGTTATTAACAGCATAGTATGGCACTCTTGCTACTATGGTAAAAAAAGGCTCATAGCCCTACCATTGGTACTTGTTGCGTTTGTTGTTGAATAAGACTGAAGAATAATTTCAGAATCTAAACATCATCGGATCGTTGCTATGACAGATATAAATCCAACTACTTAAGCAACAAATTAACTTAGTTAATATAGACAATACCGCATCAATCACCCCAAATAGAGCCGTTTGTTTCTATACAATGCATAATATAAAATATTTACCTATTGGTTTTCGATCCAATAATTGTATTGATAATTAAAAATTAACTCCACTCTCTCTTATAGACAGTACGAAGCGTGACACTTAGCTAGGTTATTCCATTTTATTCCCCCTAACTGTATACAATATATTGATACCTCTAACCCTTCCTTGAACAGGTGAACGGTTAACGTTTCGAAGACAGCAGAGCTTTGCGCAAGCGTTTCCAGAACAGCTCTTGCTCGTGCGTTCGTTCGTTCGGCCACTTGATGTAGGTTTTCGTCTTCATCAGATAGCTAAGCGTTTTTGGGCATTTACGCTTCGGAAGGTCCTCCAGTAGTACCAGTATCAGTTCATCGCGGCGTGTTTCTAGGAGTCTGCGATTAGAAAAAAAGAAGATAAAATTCGTTTGAATAATCTGAATCGGTGTAGCGATAATAATGCGAATTATATAAAATTTGTTTAACAAAGACGTATACGAATTGTTCTGTATTCCAACATTCCAAGAAAGATGATTGTAAAATATATGTTTATGATCGGATAGAGACGGTTCAGTTTCATTTAAAAACTGCCAATTTCCCAGCTCATGCGATATTCTTTCAGAGAAAGGCCTTATTATTAACGCCTCCTCTCTCCCAGACCTCACAAAAGTTGCTCGGTCTCCTACATTCTGAATGTGGAGATTTGTATTACCTATGTACTCTATCGCTACAGAGCCTCTCAGATCGATGTTTGAGCTGCCTTACATGATATGATGAGCATTTGCAACAATGCCGATAATGAGCGGAACTTTTGTCTATGGTACTAATAGTCAATGTAAATATTACTGCACAGATATCGCAATTTGTGAGCATATGAGGCACGCGTCAATAGCCTTATTTGCAAGAATGCAAGCACGAGGCATTTCACGTTGATTGGCCATGCCTGTCTTGTTGTAAGCAATGAAAGCAGTGTTAAGCAACTTTCCAATACAGAAGTTTCGTTTATAGAGGTACGGTTCTTGAACCAATGCTGTGGAAGGTTTACTTTCCTGCATAAATCGAGATAGTTTATATTGGAGCTTGATTTGTGCTCTTCTAACAATTGTTGATTAGAAAACTGTACATTTCATTCCCAACATATATTGCACAACAAATAGTTGACACCAAGTAAGTTGGGATGTTAATGCATGTAGCGAACCATATCAAGTTTAAATGGGACACGATCATTTATTTCCCAAGATTCGCGAAGAAAATAATGGTCCACTGTATCGCATTTGGAAGCAGGAACCCAGTTGCCCAATTCTTGACCGGATACCACACGTCCTCTGGACAGCTTCGTCTGTACACATCGGAATTTGATAATAACCCGGGCCGGGATTTGGTTGGCCGTGTTCAGAGTGATTGCACAACCTTTTTATGTGAGAAAGGCAAAAAACGTTAACTTTTGACTATGTTACCGCCAAACCAAGTTAAGTAACCACTTAACTGCAATAACTGAAAGACTTTCTCAGCTACGAAATGGACCTCAACGCTCCCAACCCCAAGCCACAAAATTGATCGTAACGCTATTTTGAGTTACTATATACTTCAAAGGGTGAGACAGACTAATTTTGAGACTTGCGGTTGGATGTACTGAAACACGGCAGTACAAAACATTCTTTTTGAGTTAGAGGTATTCTAAGACAAATAAGTCATTTACAGAAAAAGTACAACTCTGCAACGATTGAGATTTGACTGCATGTGTAGAACGATTTATTTCCCCAAATATTACCCTCTATCACCTTTCCAGAGCTTCTTAATCATGAACCGAACACCCTGCATATTAGAGTTTTAGGAATCTTATACTTGGAAAATACTCCTTACAAATAATACGCCATGAGCGTAATACAACTAACCTGTGTTGTGCTAAATGCATTTCAAATTGACACCATCGACTCAGCAAAAAGCTTTCCGAAACAATCAGCATCAGACATCTCGAACGGTCCATACAGGATATTATGTTTTCCAGAATTCCGTAACCAACCTGTGGCGGATGGGAAAATTAATGTAAAATTAGGAAACAACGACTTCAGCAAAACCGTACCTCGAAATCCCTTTCATGAAGACAAATCGATATGAGATCTTCCTGCTCCAGAGTAGGTAACATGTAGTCTAGCACCCAGGACCGATCGTTGTCGCTGTAGCTGACGAAAACGTCATACTGGTAGGGGGCTTCTACCTCAACGAGTGTTGTTTTGTCCAAGTACATTGTATCATCACTGAAAAAACTTAAAATCGCGGAGTTTTTGAACAGCACACAGAAATATTTTATATAAAACCAATTCCAGTAAACCGCTATTCCCAAGACCATTACAAAGATCAAAAAACAACTAGCAATGATGTAAATTGCTGTAAATTCTTCGATTACATTCTCTAGCGATGTCATGTCATCATCATTATTGTCCAAATAGTCACTTTCATCTTCCCGAGAGCACGCAGGTAAATCGAGAACATTTTGCTTTTCTTCAGTGGTGTGATTCGTACAATGATAGTCCACTTCATTAAAATCGTAAAATTTCAAAAGCGATGACGAATTACTTCCAAAACTATCATCATCTTTCAACAGCGGGTCCGAGCTGTTACCAAAAACCGATCGCAACAAGTAACCATAGTTACAACTGCATTGAAATATATTACCACCAATCGCCAGATACTCCAACCCATCGAAATCTTTCAGCATAGCGTCCGTCGTTTGTACCAGGCTATTGTTTCGTAGGTTCACAAGCTTCAGTTTAGATTTGTTAGAAAAGATTCGATATTTCCAAGACTGAATAAGATTGTGGCTAACATCCAACACCTCTAAATTAGTTAACCCGTTGAACGGTGCAAACTCCAGTGATTCCACTAAATTGTTTCTTATGTTCAAGACTTTTAGTGCGTGCAATTCCTCCATCCAATCCAGTCGTTGTATATCTGATTCCATAAAGTATAAAACTTCAAGCTTCTTTTTCAGCAGCGAAAAAGTATTCCGGCTCATTGATTGGGTTCCTCCAACGTTTCCGGATAAATCTAGCACCTTAATACTGTCCATAAACAATCGGTCAAGAAGTGTTGGTAGATCTGTGAAGCAGTAACTGACATACTCCAATCGTGCAGTGAGTGAACTCAACGCGATGAATGCCTGCAGTTCGAGTTTTGTGAAAGATAAATCGAGAAAGCGTAGTTTTTCGAGTGGTTCAAAAACCTTTGCATCTAAATCCATTGCGCCTATTTTCTTATCCGCTTTAAGTTCTTTACTGCGTTCGGAACTATCCATTTGAGACAAATCCAGGTGAACCAGTTTATTGAGCTTACTAAATGGTGGAGCCGGTAACTTACCGAATTCATTGTTCCCTAAAAAGAGGTACTGCAATTGATGAACTTCGTGAAAGAAGTCAGGAGGAAATGCTCGCAGCTGGCAAAATCGCATATCCAGAGCGATGAGTAATGGGAGTTTAGGAAACTTTGGATAAACCGCTGGAAGAGGTAGAATATATTAATCAAATCGAAATTAACTCTCACTGAATAAATTAACAATACAAAGTGACTGGAAAATCGGTTCATTCACAATATGCTATCAGAGATAGCACTTGTTTGGTCCATGACCTTACTGCTCATATAAGCATAAGAGTCCCATATGGATTTTTGTCGTTAATGAGATATTTGATGGAATGTATTCTGTATCACCACTGAATCATAATGCGCAAATAAGTTTATCAGGTTTGTTCAGAAAATATCCAAAAAAATACCAAAACATGGTTGTCCCATCCATAAGGCTCAATGAAAAATGTAAATCTTGAACAGCGTTTTTCTCGGCTTGCTGTTTTTCAATATGGGACTCTTATGCATATATGGGTAGCTTAGTGGAAGCACAATTCTATCCAGTGAGCAATACATGAAATATGTTTGTAATACTTTACCTAAGTGCGGCGTCAATTCCTTGAGCGGATTTTGCATGAGAGATAGATATTCTAAATTAATAAATTTCTCCAATGTACTAATCGGAAGTAGTGTCAAATGGTTGAAGGCTAACGATAAGTAACGTATATCCTGCAAATATTAAACAAATTTAAATAAATTGTAAACGCTCTATGAACATCTCGCATTCCCGTTGAAAAGTTTTCACATTAGAGTGACAAAAAAAGACCACCGTCGGCGCACTCCTGAGTCGATTCCTAGTCCCACTCCAAATTTGAAGCCAATTGGACAAGTTTGCCTGTCGGACCAAAGACATAGCTTGCATAGGATTTTCGACAATTTTCATGGAGAAAACCCACTTGCTCATTTTTTCACCGCTAGATGGCACTGCATGTATCAGATTATCACTGAAAAAATAACTACAACTTTGTCGAAGATTGCAAGTCAATCCTCCTTTGAAAGAATAAGTTATTAAGTGTTTATTGAAGTGATGTCTAAGAATGTTTGCATAGAGCCTAGCAGCGCATTCCCATCAACTATACATTTTCGAAAACAAATCGTTAGATTTAGCTCAACATTATGTTTAGAAGAAAGATTGTTTAAAATACGAGGCATGTTTTGGTGAGAAATTTCATTGCTTGTAGCACACGTATACCAAACGTATTTATGCCAGTAGCACCCGTTTTCCACATGATGTATTTAGTTTGTTCAGTGCATGCTAATGTATTCGATGGTTTAAGTTCAAGTGAATTAAGTTCACGTATTTGGTGTTTCTGACCACTATGAACATGCGAAGTAAGATATAAACAATTTTTTGTGATTCTCAATTACCTCCCTCGTATTTTAACCTATGTTACAAATATTCGAATTCATTGAATGAATATTGGTCATATACAGTCTCTACGCATCGCTCGATCGAGATAGAAGTGTTTTGTTTTCGGTCTGTTGGAAAAAGAACAGTGCAGTAATCCGCTTTCAAGGATATTTTGCCATTCTCTGCCTCTTCGAGGTTTGGACTTTTATTCTTTTGTGCGTGTGTTAACCGTTAGGCCACATTCCTCAACCTTTTGTTCGTAAAGCGAGGATTGAACAATAACCAGCTATTTAAGCTGGACTGGTGCGTCGTGGGAAACGAGTATACAGATAAGTGAAATCTACCTTTTTGATACATTTACGGCTTTTTCCCGTCTGCGCGGGTGCTGACCCCGTGCATTGACGGTGTCGATGGCTTCCTCCCCGGATGGCCAAATGGAGATCGAGTCGACTCCTAAGGCTCTCCCCCGACCCAAACAATATCCAGAGCTCTCGACCGGTCCCTTTGTGGTCTTCTTTCGGCCCAAAACAAAATCGCTGAATCTATTACAGATTTCAAAAGACCTGACGGAACGGTTCTCGGCTGTGACCGAAATAAAAAAGGTCCGCTCAGACAGGCTGAGGGTCGTGCTGACTAACTCAAAGTAGGCAAACGATATTGCTTGCTGCGAGCACTTTACGAAGGACTATCACGTGTATATTCCAGCTGTAAAAGTACAGTCTGAAGGCGTTGTCACCGATGACAGTTTGACATGCGAGGATCTGCTGCAGTACGGGGTTGGCCGTTTTAGAGACCGCATACTTCAGCCAGTGAAAATACTCGAGTGCAAGCGTTTGCACTCAGTAGTAGTTGCGGGGGATGGTTCAAAAACGTACCCCCAATCAAACTCTTATCGGTTGACCTTCGCTGGTACCGCTTTGCCAAATTACGTCCTCTTGCACAAGGTTCGTCTGCCTGTGCGTCTGTTTGTGCCGCGGGTCATGAATTGCACAAAGTGTAAACAATTGGGTCACACAGCCACCCATTGTAGCAATAAGGCCCGCTGTGGAAAATGCGGGGAGAATCATCTAGATGATTCGTGCAGTAAGAATGCTGAGAAGTGTCCTTACTGTGCAGAGAATCTGCATGATATCTCGGCATGTCCCGCGTACAAACTACGCGGGGATAAACTAAAACGTTCCCTTGCGGGACGATCCGAACGTTCTTTCGCAGAAATGCTAAAGAAAGCTACACCACCAACCTCAACAAACATCTATGATCACTTGCCTCCTAACGAGGGCGAGGCTGATGACCCACAAGAGGGAACATCTACTAGGGCGCCTAGAAGTTATAGGAAGAGGAGGAACATTTCCTCTCCTAAAGTTCGTTGTAAAGGCCAGAAGGTATCCCTTGACGGGACTCCGAAAGTCACATCTATTGGAAGTGTTGCAACCAAACCGAAGCAATTAGCTCCTGGTCTCGGAGGATTAAACTCAGAGAAGGAGTTCCCAGCACTTCCCGGAACATCAAAAATCCCAAGTGTTCCTCTGTTTCAGTTCGAGAATAATCGCGGCACTGGAATTATCAAACTCTCGGACATTGTGGACTGGATAATAAAAACTTTCAATATAACTGATCCAATTAAAAGTCTTATGTTAGCTTTTCTCCCTACAGTAAGAACATTTTTGAAGCAGTTGACTGCTAAATGGCCCCTCCTTTCAGCGATTGTATCCTTCGATGGCTAACTCATCGAACGAGGTCACGGATTTGATCACTGTTCTACAGTGGAATTGCAGAAGTATCATCCCGAAAATCGATTCCTTCAAAATTTTAATAAATAATTTGAGTTGCGATGCATTTGCATTATGTGAAACTTGGTTAACTTCCGACATAGATCTCAACTTCCACGACTTTAATATTATTCGCCTGGATCGAGACACCCCCTATGGAGGAGTGCTTTTGGGGATCAAAAAGCGCTATTCCTTCTACAGAATTAACCTTCCCTCGATAACAGGTATTGAAGTTGTCGCTTGTCAAGTAACAACCAAAGGCAAAGATCTTTGCATAGCTTCCATATATATTCCCCCCAACACCGCGATTGGGCATCGCCGGCTACATGACATCATAGAATCCCTGCCTGCACCGCGACTAGTTTTAGGCGACTTCAACTCTCACGGTACGGAATGGGGTTGCCTTTATGATGATAACCGTTCCTCTTTAATTCACAATATTTGCGACAACTTCAACATGACAATTCTAAACACGGGTGAAATGACACGGATTCCTCCCCCACCTGCGCGCCCAAGCGCATTAGATTTATCCCTTTGCTCGACCTCGCTAAAGTTAGAATGCGCGTGGAAGGTAATCCCTGATCCCCACGGTAGCGACCATCTGCCGATCGTAGTCTCAATCAATAACGGCTCAAGGCCATTGGAAACAATCAATATTTCGTATGACCTCACACGAAATATCGATTGGAAGAGCTATGCTGCCGCGATATCCGACAACATCGAATCTACTCAAGAACTTCCTCCGGAGGAAGAGTACAGCTTTTTGGCTGGCTTGATTCTCGACAGCGCGAATCAAGCTCAGACTAAGCCAGTACCTGGCGCGAACATACAAAAACGTTCTCCCAATCCCTGGTGGGATAAAGAGTGCTCAGACGTGTACGCAGAGAAGGCCGCCGCGTTTAAGACCTTCCGGAACGACGGGTTACCCGCCAGTTTTCGACAGTACGCGACGTTAGACAAGCGAATGAAGAGTTTGATGAAAGCCAAAAAACGCGGTTATTGGCGCCGGTTCGTCGACGGATTAACGAGAGAAACATCGATGAGCACTCTTTGGGGAACAGCCCGACGTATGCGAAATCGAAACAGTACTAATGAGAGCGTGGAATATTCAAACCGTTGGATATTCGATTTCGCCAAGAAGGTTTTCCGGATTCCGCCCCGGCACAGAAGATCTACCGCGCCGCGTCCCGTCACGATAACGCGAACGAAACACCTTTTACGATGGTGGAGTTCTCACTTGCTCTCTTGTCGTGTAACAATAAAGCTCCAGGGCCAGACAGAATCAAATTCAACTTGTTGAAGAATCTGCCAGACTCTGCCAAGAGACGCTTGTTGAACTTATTTAATAAGTTTCTCGAAGCTAACATTGTCCCACTCGATTGGAGACAAGTGAAGGTCATCGCCATCCAAAAACCAGGAAAACCAGCCTCCGACCACAATTCGTACCGTCCGATCGCAATGCTATCCTGTATCCGGAAGTTGTTCGAGAAAATGATCCTATCCCGCCTCGACAATTGGGTCGAAGCAAATGGCTTACTGTCAGATACACAGTTTGGCTTTCGCAAAGGCAAAGGGACGAACGATTGTCTTGCGTTGCTCTCAACCGAAATTCAAATGGCCTATGCTAGTAAAGAGCAGATGGCATCAGTGTTCCTAGATATAAAGGGGGCTTTTGATTCAGTTTCTATCAACATTCTTTCAGAGAAGCTGCACCAGCATGGTCTTTCAGCGACTTTAAACAACTTTTTACTAAACTTGTTGTCGGAAAAGCACATGCATTTTTCGCATGGTGACTTATCGACATCACGATTTAGCTACATGGGCCTTCCCCAGGGCTCATGTCTAAGCCCTCTGTTATACAATTTCTACGTCAACGACATTGATGAATGTCTTGACAATTCCTGCACGTTAAGACAACTTGCAGACGATGGCGTGGTGTCTGTTACGGGACCCAAAGCTGTCGATCTACAAGGACCATTACAGAATACCTTGGACAATTTGTCTGCATGGGCTATTAAGCTGGGTATCGAATTCTCCACGGAGAAAACTGAGCTAGTTGTATTTTCTAGGAAGCGTGAACCAGCACAACTACAGCTTCTATTAATGGGTCAAACTATAGCTCAGGTCTTCACAGTAAAATATCTAGGGGTCTGGTTCGACTCGAAAGGTACTTGGGGATGCCATATTCGGTATCTGAAACAGAAATGCCAACAAAGGATCAACTTTCTTCGTACAATAACCGGAACGTGGTGGGGTGCCCACCCAGGAGACCTAATTAGGTTGTATCAAACAACGATACTGTCGGTACTGGAATACGGATGCTTCTGCTTTCGATCCGCCGCGAACATACATTTCATCAAACTCGAAAGAATTCAGTATCGTTGTTTGCGTATCGCCTTAGGGTGCATGCAGTCGACCCATACGATGAGTCTCGAAGTCCTGTCGGGCGTTCTCCCGCTGAAAAATCGATTTTGGGAACTCTCATATCGATTGCTCATTCGATGCGATATCTTGAACCCGTTGGTGATTGAAAATTTCGAAAGGCTTGTGAGCTCAATTCTCAGACCCGTTTTATGTCCCTGTACTTTGACTACATGGCGCAAAATATTAATCCTTCTTCTTACAATCCCAACCGTGTGCATTTCATAAATACTTCTGAATCTACTGTTTTCTTCGACACATCCATGAAAGATGAGATTAGTGGAATTCCGGACCACATACGCCCACAAGTGGTTCCAAATATTTTTTATAATAAATTCCGAGAAGTCGACTGTTCTAAGATGTTTTATACTGACGGATCAAACCTCGAAGGGTCCACTGGCTTCGGTATTTTCAATCAAAAGTTCACCGCCTCCTACAAACTCAGTGACCCTGCTTCAGTTTACGCCGCAGAACTAGCTGCTATTCAGTATACCCTTGGAGTCATTGACACATTACCCGCAGACCATTACTTCATCGTCTCGGATAGTCTGAGTTCTATTGACGCTATTCGCTCGATGAAACATGGAAAGCATTCCTCGTATTTTTTGGGGAAAATACGGGAGCTACTGAGTGCTTTATCTGACAAATCTTTCCAGATTACCTTGGTGTGGGTCCCTTCTCATTGCTCCATTCCGGGCAATGAGAAGGCAGACTCCTTAGCTAAGGTGGGTGCCATTGAAGGTGACGTTTTTGAAAGACCAATTTGCTTCCACGAATTTTTCACTATTACTCATCAGAGAACCCTCGAAAGTTGGCAAACCTCGTGGAGCAATGGAGAGCTAGGAAGGTGGCTACATTCGATAGTCCCTAAGGTATCGACGAAACCTTGGTTCAAGGGGATGGATGTGGGTCGTGACTTCATTCGTGTGATGTCTCGACTCATGGCGAACCATTACACGCTGGATGCACATCTCCGACGTATTGGGCTCGTGGAGAGTGGTATCTGCGCTTGTGGCGACGGTTATCACGATATAGAGCACATAGTCTGGGCGTGCACCGAGTACAGTTTCGCCAGGTCTCGGCTTATGGACACCCTCCGGGCCCGAGGAAGACCACCCAACGTCCCGGTTCGAGATGTGTTGGCAAGCCGCGATGTCCTCTATATGTCCCTTATATACACCTTCATAAAAACCATCAATATCCAACTTTAACTGCCCCTTTTTCCTTATCATTCTCAGAAACGCTCTCTTCCACCTGTACCATACACCCACGATGGTTTGATGCGACTCCAAGGCGACACAAAACATCCCTGTCAAATGAGCCAACAAACACGGGACCTAAAGCACGAACATCACACGCACAACTCGAAATGTAGCCGATCAACATCTGAGCCGCACTACGAAATCGTCTGGAGAAACCCCTGCCATCTTAAGAACGACCACCCGGCGTCCCAGTACATGATTCTTCCTGATGAAGGCCACCCTGATTCTGTAATCCATCCGTTGATCTCCCGAAGTCTGAAACTGAAATAATGTTCTCCCCCTGCCATGTTTGTCCACCCTACTTCCCCTGACTCTTATACACAGAAGTAACACCCCTTCCGCCCCCCCCCCCCCAAATATCTTCATGAAGCATTTAGCTCTTCTTGCCTTTTCTAGTTTTAACTATTATATTATATGATCTCGTTGAAAATGCCCAACTCTACTACCACATAAAATAACTCTAATTAATGTCTCCGAATCTTTACAAAATTTAATCACGCCCTCTAATTATTTCTACTTTTAAGATAGTCGTATAAATTTTCCCCCTTAGTTAAACATTATTTGCTCCAATAATCTCATTGCTAAAAATGTCAAACCATATTGCCATAAAAACTAAATGACCCCCTAATCTTACGAAAATTATATTACCCCCTTGTGTATATGTATAGCTAATCAATATGTAATCCCCTAGTTTTAAGTAATTTAAAATGTAAAACAAAACAAAATTGGCACCTTTAAGCTAACGCAAACCTGCCTTATCAAATAAACGAATTGGAAAAAAAAAATTGGTCATATTCACCCGCATTCATCTTCCATATTCAGTGACGCTACCAAAAACGTCAAACGAACTAGCTTCACTTTCATTCAAGGCAATTTTGTAAGTCGTCTCCAATTATTGCCCGAAGTGAACGTGCAACAACAAATCAACCGTATTAAAGTAGGCGCTGGCACAATGCACAATGGTCCAGAATATCAATTTAGCAAGGATTTTGAGATTTTACTACAACTAAATCACTCACGGTCGATTTCTTCACGCTCGCTTAACTTTTAAACCATGTTCACCAGTACGTTTAAACCTGGGTTAAGCGCTAAGCGAGGGTTAAGAAATTGGCCCTTAGCCTTATTATGTCTCTGGGAATGTTTTTGTAGTTTGTGAGCCCCTTCTTTTTATTAAAAGAAAAGTTGGGTGTTTCTAATTTTACCAAGATTAAAAACTAAACTTTTTAATCGTTCTAGGTAGACTTGTAGAACGACAAGCTCTAGAAAAGTTTGCGGAAGACTTGTAAGCTCTATTTGTCATACTTTTCATTTTACAACAAATTTAAAATCAAAGGTTAGGGGTTTCTTAGAAAAACTGTTTTATTTAAATTACTTTTGGGGTATTGATTTAAAACTAAAGTAGTCTTCAGACAACTTTAAGTGTATTTTAGGTGAATAATTTGTTTCACGGTACCACATATCTAACTATAATTATTGAAACGTTATGGGCACTTTCTTGCCAAATATTGGGTTCTTTGGAATACCGATTTCACTCATTGGGGCATACAAAAGATAATTCTTTTTCAACAACAAGGTCATGATTTAAGGTATAATTGAGAAAAAAATGGCGAGTACGATATTTTTCAAACTTTCACAAAATTGATTTCAAAAAATCAACTTTTGATGTTATAAGTACTTATATTTTTTGCATAATAGAAGCTAGAGTTTTAATGTATTAGAAGAAAATGTTCTTCTTCAATAATTCTGAAAAACATCTAAAGGATATTGCAAAGTTCACACCAAATCGAAATGCGCAGTTTGAAAGTGTGATGAATCAAAAGGGTAACTCTTTTGACCGGGTGTACTCCATTAGGCATAAATACGTTAGGCATACGGACGATTGGCATACGTACGTTAGGCATACTGGACGTTAGGCATAAATACGTTAGGTATAATAGATGTTAGGCATAATATACGTTACGCATAATGGACGTTAGGCATAATGGAAAATTGGCATAATGGACGTTAGGCATAAATTATCACTCCAGGAAAATAAATTTTTGGCGGTGATTGCCTCGAAAACGCTCTTAGCATTTGCACTTTCTATATGTGGTAGAATTACTCTGGAAGCTGATCAAACTCGATCAATATTTTATTCTACTGTTCCAATTTTTAAAAATGGTAAAAAATCGGATGTCGTCACTGTTGTGCTATCTTATGTCAAACGCCTTTTTGGAGTAAACTGAGTTAGATAAGCCACATCACTTGTCCAAAAAATCTCTACAAAGTGGCGTTTTCAGAATTTTGACATTCTGCTTGATTACTGAGATATAGCGAGAAATATGATGAGAAAGTATGAGTTTTTCGCTTCAAATCAATGTATCTTGGGCTTTGCTTAAGTTATATTGAAGTTTTAAATTTTTTATGCGTAAACATTTCTGAGGAACACAAAGGCAGAAAAAATTTCATAAGAAAAATACACGAGTTGTGAGAAGAACACAGTTTATGTTTTAAACTGGAAATATTGTATATTTGGCAACACTGTAGCCAAAAGTTACTATTTTTTCTAGATTCCCTGACCCTTTTCCTTCAAAATGCATCTAACCGATTATTTATAGTCCAAATTAAACCAAATATGTGAATAAAAGTTAATAATTGATGCTTTATTTGTATGAAAAATTTTCCAGATACGATTATGACACGCCATACAAATTTTGTGATCAATACACACCTATGACACGTGTGAGTGCGACTTTTGATTACATTTATAGTAAAAACTCGCAACATAGTCAACCGGATCATCGGAATATTTGAGAAATTAATACAGAAATATATTCATCAATTGTATTCTTTGAAGTTTCAAAATATTCAATCTCAAACATTAAAAATCGTTTTTCTCGAAATGTGCCAAATGGCGCTTGTCATAAGATAGCACAACAGCGACGATGTGGAATATCGTGGAATAGCTATTATCTCGTGAATTTCTAAATTTTTTGAGGCGATTGTTAATAAAAATTTATTTTACCAAATCAAGAACAGAATTACTCATATGCAACATGGTTTTTTCAAAGGGCGTTCTGCAAGTACAAATCTACTCGAGTTCATTAACTACACATTAACAGAAATGAATAACGGAAACCACGCAGAAGCTCTTTATAAAGATTTTAGCAAAGCATTTGATCGCACCGATATACCCATGCTACTTTTTAAATTAGAAAACATAGGGTTTGAGCCAGGACTACTTACATGGCTACAATCATATCTTAAAAATCGTGAACAAGCTGTTAGATTTGAAGGGATAAAATCAATCCCAATTCAAGCTACATGAAGAGTCCCTCAAGGTTCTAATTGGGGCCCGCTATTCTTTTCTTTTCCTTCATTCTCAAAAATGTATAAGTTCTTATATATGCTGATGGTATGAAACTTTTTCTAGAAATAAGAAATGGTGAAGACTTTCTGACATTGCAATATGAAGTAAATATATTTTATACATGTTGTAATAAATGCCTTCTGAAACTGAATGTATAAAAATGTAATTCCATAACATTGAGTAAAAAGAATAATGTACAGCACAATAGTCTTATTGGGAAATCAACAAGTAGAAAAGTGTGATAGAATAAGAGATCTAGGAGTTATTATAGATTCCAAAATAACATTCATAGATCATTATAACACAATAATTTACAAAGCAAACAGCACAGTAGGTTTTCTTAAACGCTTCAGCTATAATTTCCAAGATCCCTACACATTAAAAACATTATATGTAGCCTATGTGCGTTCAACACTAGAATATTGTGCAGTAATGTTTCGATTATATCACGGTCGGTCTGTATTTTAGCGTGATATATTTGAAGCGTGATATACTCAAAACAAACCAAAAAATTACATTCAAGCAAATCCATGTATTTCTATACACAAAAAGTAATGAAAAGGTCAAGTTAGTCAAAAGAATAAATCTGAGTAGGGTAATGAGCCTATTTTTGCCATGCTTCTATAATCACACTACCCATTTGAAGCCGTTGGCAGCGTCTGCCATCTTTGTTCAACGCATTGGATAAAACGGTATGACATCAGTGGATAATTTTTCCCCACACAGCTTCACCTTACGTAGCACATACCGTTTTTTAAAATAGTTGAACCACCCAAAACTAAACTTAAAGGAATCTGCCACATTAGGGTTTTGGACAAATAACTTGACTATTAAAATCAGTGTATTCGAAGAGATTACGATTCAGTTCTCGTTGTTTCAACATCTATAGAAATAGTCCCATCACCAATTGTTGATGTTGTCCTTTCAAAAGAAAAGTATTCACATCGATTCAAGAGAAAATTCATATCTAGGTATACCTACCCAGGGATGGGAATTGTCATTCATTCGCATGATTCTTGGCGAATCCATTCATTGCTTTGACAACAGCCAGACGTTCATTCACGATCCGACTAAAACTTTCTAAAAGAACACAACTGAACGTAGGTAGAGATGAACTTCCGAAGATGTGAGCCAGGTAAAAGAATGACACGTACTATGTTGAATGAAGAAGATCGTGTTCTTCATTCGCGGATTGATTCGGAAGATTGTACTGTAAACATTCACAAATGAATCAACTTTTAGTTCACAAATGAATGTGGCATTGTTTTCTCTGGTTGGGTTAGGTCAACTTTATAGTGCAAATGTACACTATAATCAATGTTGAGAAGTAGATTGCACTAGAATCCACTTGAAATTGATATTGTTCAATTAATAATTTCGTATTTTTCAAACAATCCATGTTACGGCTCCGCGGTTCGGTTTTTTCGTATGGCGATGCAGGTAAATTCATTACTGCGTAGACAGCAGGGTGCATTTTAAAATGTTCCTTTTGAAATTTTCGAGCATCAGCGGTGCTGGCTTATATACGCAATTCTCATCTGCTTTGAAGTGGAATTTTCTGTCCTCTTCCTGGATAACTTGCAACAGGGTCTTTTTTTGAGTACAGCGTCGTTTCATTCTAAAAATTGTTTTTTTTTTTTCACCAGCACATTGCAAACTACTTACTCAACAACAAGAGATCACCAAGTGAAAATTTCATAGGTCTATAAACAAGAACGACAAGTTTTTTTTTATTAGAACGATCCGGTGAATGTTGTGAAATGAATCTTTGTGAATAAAAGAATGCATTCATTTGCGATCCTTTCTGCTTTCATTCAAAACACTACGTATGCAATGGAGAATGAATCATAGCCGGGCGCTGTCACTTTTTTTCAGTTTTTTGTTTTGCTTCTCGCTTTCGCATGAACGCGTAACTTTGCACAAGAAGGGTTGGCGAGATCGGGTTTCACAGTAAGAGCATGTTGGTGGATGATTTCAAATTGATCGTTTCGTGAAATGATTTTTCCCATGAACCTACCATAATCTAGCGTAATTTGTTTTTCTCATTATTTTGTTAGATTTTCTTGCGGATAACTAACAATTTAAAAAAGAAGTCGATTTGTTTACCTGCTACACCAAACGGTCCCTCCAGATGGTCCCTCAAGGGCACGGCAAATAAGTTACGATGAATTAAAAACTAAAATTGAAATCGGTCGAAGAATATTTCGGCAATCCTAGTCATTGCAACAACGTCTTGGTAAAACATGATTTCGAGATTATTCACGTTTAAAGTTTCACGCCACGCCCTGTCTTCACTTAAAGGAACAAGATAAACAGCGCTATAACTTTGCTTCTACTACTTATACCCCTATAAAAATTTCAGATACTTTCTTAAGAATCTATACTTTAAGATAAAAGAATAAAAAAGTTCGACTTTTTGACCGACCTCATCATATGTAAACCCTTAACGAAATAGTTCGAAACCTAATAATAGGCTCATTACCCTATATGTAAATAAGCAAATCAATTGTAAAAAACCCCTAAAAGTGCCAGGACACAACATGTGGCTTAATTGGATCAAAACGTAGTGTGCCTTATCTGTTTTTCAAAAAGCATGATATAATCGAGATAAAACCGTGATATATTCGAGGGTGATATAAACGAGTATTGATATAAACGCATAGTGATATAATCGAAACATTACTGTACTATATTTTGGTCGCCATTTTCAGCAACGCATGCAAATTGGATAGAATAAGCACAAAAGCAGTTTGTAATGTTCGCACTTAGTAAACTAGGTTGGAGTGGACTACATTTGCAATCTTATGAAGTACGGTGCTTGCTAATTGACATTCAAACATTGAAAGATCGTCGTGAATTTTCTATGGTGTCATTTGTAAACGACATTGTATCACATCGTATTGATTCATTCGAACTATTAACGAAACTAAATGCTTTATGCTCCTTCTCGACAACAACGTAACCGCAGCATCTTTTGTACAATTCGTCATCGTACTAATTATGCCAAGTTGGGCCCTTCAACCAAATGATGAATATTTACAGCAAGCATTGCGAAACCATTGACTTTATTATGTCGAAAACAAAACTTAAGCAGCAGTTTCAAGTAAATCAAAATTTAAACTAGTGTTAAGTTAGTTTAATAATTACTGTAAGAAAACGTTCTACATCTGATTGACAACTTGAAATAAATAAATAAATAAATAAATAAATAAATAAATAAATGAATAAATAAATAAATAAATAAATAAATAAATAAATAAATAAATGAATAAATAAATAAATAAATAAATAAATAAATAAATAAATAAATAAATAAATAAATAAATAAATAAATAAATAAATAAATAAACATACATGTATGGTGCAATTGTCCAATAAGAAATTAAGTGCTCTCGAAGAACAGCTCACGAAAGAAAGACTAATGCATTTTATTATTCATTCAACAAATATAAGAATATTGCTGCTTCAATATTAATTTCTCCCATATTATTAAGTTCAATGATTATATTCTTGAGGTCATCAAAATAGAACTACAGAAACTGTCGGATACGAGGGAGAGTTTGTTTGTGTACTGTGACGAGATAACGAAACGAAAAAGGTATCGTCACAAACATAAAATCTGTAGCCTAAGGCTGATGCTGTACGTAACAGTGTAAGTTTCCATAGGCTCCAAAACTTAATGTTTTTTTATTATTTGGATTTTTTAAGATTTGGATGCAACTGTATTGGTAATACATATTATGGAATTGAAATGTGCTTGTACCAAATCATTGACTCAAATCATCTCGTCCACGGAAAAAATAGAAAAAACGCTACACTTGCAAACGATAAATATGTCGCATGGTATGTTTCTTTTTGGAGTCTCTCGTTAAACTCGAAAAAAGAAAGTGTATGATTGATATCTTTATAATAACGAAAGCCTTGCGACTACTTTTATATTTTTGTGAATTTGTGTCCATTGTACCTAACGTACACTATGCCAACCGTCCATTTTGCCTTACGTATATTATGCCAATCGTCCATCATGCCTAACGTCCATTAAACCTACTGTACTTATGCCTACCGTATGTCTAACGTACTTATGCCTAACGTATTTGTGCCAAACGTCGTGCACCTCTTTTTACCTGACAGATTTTTGACATTGAAAAGTTCATAAAAACTTGCTCTATTTGAATAATTTTTGCAGTTTTGATTTTACATTAATATGACTAGAAATACTGTTAGATATTTTGGAGGAATATAGTTTGTCTTAATATAATTAACCTTTAGCTTCGTTCGGTGTAAAGTAATAAACAGGGTGTTTGGTTCATGGTTAAGAACCTCTCGAGGGGTGATTGAATGTCATATTTGGAGAAAAAATCGTTCAACACATACCATCAAATCTCAACCGTTACAAAGTTATTTAACTTTTTGTGTTAAAAACTTATTTGTCTTAAAATACCTCCTACTCAAAAAGCATGTTTTAAATCTTTCAGGTTCATTGGGAATGTGAGAAAATTTCCCATTGAGTGATGTCCTCACGTGCTTCAGCTAATGAGTTTAAGTAACCTTTTCAAAGTAATTTACTTAAAATTTAACAATTTTGATCGATTTTTCGTTCATTTCTCGAAAATCTTAATACTTAACATCATCTAAAATGATTTTTCAGATTGATAGGCTTGAAGAGCTGCATAATTCATCCATTGACATAACACACTTATCTTTTCTTGTTTTCATTGAATATTTTTATCTTATTTTCACTGATAGGGGAAACAGAGGAGAGTTGAAACAGTACCCATTACTGGCGAAACAGTTTCGTAAGGGATTCAACAATAATTCATTTGTTTTATTTTTGTTTATTTTATTCCTTCGACTTTATTTGGTTGGCTCGGGAGCCATTCGGTGTTAATGAGATATGTTTTATTTATATCGTGCCCACAAATCCTCCAGTACACGCCAGCTACGCTAAATGAGTGGTTGAGTATTTACGGTAAACACACAACCAAAATAAGCAAAAGTAAGTTTTCGTTATATTCTTTAAATTGGTATAAATAGGATATTGAGTGATGTTGGATCACGAAAATATCATTATTGTGTAGTCTTACAGTTAACATTTATGAATTGTGTGCGTTTTTTTCTATCTTTGCAATGCATAAATTGTAAATTGTGGATCAAGCCTTACTTCTCGACCTCTGAGTGTTAAAACACCTTGTTTCGACTCGCCGATGAACTTGTTTTCTTATGGTAATGTTATAATCACATCAACGTTCCTAAACAAATAAAAATAATCAAGATTCTTCTTTTCTGAACTGACAACAGTGATCAACATTCTCAATTTATTAGTTATGTCATTTAAAACCACGAAATATGCATTTGTTCTAATTGTTTACTCCTATCAGCTTCTGAGGCTTGGAGCGAACTGGCCATAATTCAAAATATACCAAATACTATAAATAATTACCTGTTTTCATAAACCCGTATCACTTGTAGTCATAAATAGTATCACTGGTCATATCAACCATTTTAATGATTGCAGAATGTTCTAGGGGAAGTGGATGGAAAACAATACATAACCAAATCAATGAAAAATTGCTATTAAATTTCTTTATTCTACAGTTATAGTCAACTAGTGGTTAGGTAAAGTATTTTACTATTATTACTGTTAGAATCAGTGCTGAAATTCCTGCATTTATGGCCAAAATTTAACATTAATTTTCAAAACAAGTGTCAATTTATATGTAGATCTAATGATAAGAATGCATCTCATTTTAATGAATTATCTTAGAGTGAACGAATAAAAATGACAAAATTGTAACATTTAATGCTTCAGAAAACGCTTCGATGATATTTAAATTAGTTAGTAACTTGTTTCATCTCACATTGATGCTTTGTTATTGACTTGTGTCAGTTATTCTAACATAATTCGATAAAGTATAAACAGAAGTAAGAAATTTAAAAGTAAGCAATCATCGAATGACAGTTTTTTGTCGATTTATCTAATAAAAACAAAAAAATAGTTTCAATCCTCCTCGGTCTCCCCTACTAGCTCTAATTGAAAAAGTATGACACTTATTGTTCTTTTTTACCTGTACCTGTACCTGTACCTTTCAGTCAAGTGAATTTAGTATTCTTTTAGAAGTAAATAATAATCCATAATAATGCATCCTAAAATAATCTTCAAGTTGTCCAAAGAGTATTTTAGTGTAAAATAAAAACTACAAAAGATTAGAAATAAGACCGTTTTTTCGAGAAACACCCTAAAGATTACATTTGGATTTGTCGTGCAATGGAAAGTATAAAAGATGGAGTTTGTATGTCTTCAGCGATTTTTTTATAAATGCGTTGTTCTAAAACTTCATTGAAGACAATCAAGCTCTATCCTGTGCCGTTAGAAAGTTCAATTTTAAATCTTGCTAAAATTAGAGTAACCCTAGCTTCTGTTTAAACGAAAAGAAGGGCATTGCAAAGCACAAAAACTTTTCTAAACATATTGTAACGCTAAGTTGTTTAGTTTCAGCAAAAAGTGAAAATTCCAGCTAAATTTACGTTCTGGACTACTGTTTAATGTAAGCAATAATAATCATTGCTTTATATGTTTCACCAATATTTGAAAACATAAATTTTTAGTAAAATAAATATTGTTAATATAAATAATATTTAGTAAAATAAATATTGTTGTATAACATTCAATTGAATGAATAGCCCGGATTTTTAATGAATATTGTTTTCTATTCACCACATCAGGTTCATTCTCATTTGTTTAAAAAGTGCTACTCTGATTGTAAAAAATGTCGAGGTAAGCTCAAATACAATATTTCAAATCATGTGAACCACCTCCTTCGGCTTCGGCTCGACATTTCCGACGACCTTGACTTTAACATGAATTTATTTTCGCGACTCTAACACGTATATCTTCCACGAACTCAACAGAATAATGTTATCTCCTGTATTCTTCTCCGCAACAAAATCATTTAAAAATTCCATTACATAAAGGTCGATAATGAGTCAATTAATGTAAGATCTAGGTTGGTGAGATGGGCAAAAATCAGAAAATTGATCACCCAAAGCGTTAGGTCTACACTGCTAACGTGAATGGATGAAACAGTTGGAAAACCCCAACGTTCTGTTCATTGATGATACGGACCAGTTCACCATCCATAGCTATTTGTGCAGAGCACGAACGACTCATTGCCATTGCCTTATCACTGTCAAACCTACCAACAGATAGTACCCCAAAAGATTCATTCGTGCATGTTTTGTTATGATGGCTACTAACTTTGAACACGGTTAGATCATCGAGCTTTTTGACGATCGAAACCAATCCACTGTCGCCCAACTTCAGATTAGACAAATCCAGTGCAATCGAGTCGTTTCTAATCGTTAAAGATCCGTTCGGAAACAGCCACGGCATATAGTTGAGTGCATTGCCAAGAACACAATCAGGACCTGGTTTATCGTCGTAATTGAATTTGTTCAACCGGATATTGTACGCTGCTCCCGGCTCAGTCGGTAAGTAGATATCGTATCCATTTCCAGATTCGTTATAATCGAGGAACTCTTCTTCAGTTGGGCTGTAATTGCTGTCATTGCCTGTATCTATAGCGTATGATTCGAACAGCAATAGCACCATGCAGAACACTGTCGAAATCACTTTCACTTCCATATGACTGCTCTACAAAGCGTCATTTCTTCGGAAAAATTCGCGTCCAACTAGATTTTGGCGCACGCGGTTACAGCCAATTATTGCTAAGTGATTGATTGCTTATCAGCCGTGATTTCAGTTGTTTTGAGCGGCCACTTCGCTCTACCGATAACTGCTATAGCTTCACCAGGTGAGTACATCTCAGCTCTTATCACTGTCATGCGACTAATTAAGATATCGAACGAGAAACGTACAACGATTCCCCAGATTGCTGATGCGGAGAGGATGTGACTCGTTTCTCAGAGAGGAACTTGAAGTTCGGTACTATATATAATGTTCGACATTCGCGAATCCTTTCCAGGCGAATTTCATAACGCATTGAAGATGATTAAAGCTTACATAAGGATGTTTTAAGGTTGAACGGAAAATGGTAAGAAAATCGAAATCCAAAAAGGCACTTTTTCGACAGTGCACTGGAATCAATCCGCAGTATAGGACAATATTCTACAGAAGCTTATTTATTTTCACGGTAGTGAAAATACGACCAATGATTGATATTGTATTGTACACAGCTCACTTCGGTTCGATCTCCAATACCGTGCATGGCGTTGGTCACTATTTATTAAAAAATCACGGTTAAATAAAAATAAAACTATTAAAAAATTTCAAATAGTTTATAATTTTCACAAACTTATTAGGAAAAATTGTTTAATAAGCTTTCGTAATATTGTGTAGGAAAAAAGCTGAAAATTTCAGTATTTTCTCTATCTGCAACATATAAACCTTTAAGTATACCAATTAATTGGTATACGAATTTGGAATAGGTTCGCCAAATTTTGGAAGAAGTCTATAAAATAACCCCTTGAAAGCTACCTAAAAATTGTTGTAGTTCGATGCAATAAAAAAAATCCCCAAAAATGAAATGTACCTATTAATGTGAAACACAGTGAATAATACATACAATAAAGACCCATTTCTATCAATCTCATGGTGTATTTTAGGCTGACAAAATGGGGACATTGACTAAATCGGGCATTTTTTTCTTTATAATAAACTGAAGCTGTTAAAATATTCTTCCCGTCCCTTGATGTAGTCTGATAACTATTTCTGATTATGATGAACTTTTTATTTTCGCATATTTCGCATATCTTCATGATAAGGAAAACATGCTCAAGAAAGGATTTACTCGAATTCAGTCTTGTTCGTCTGCTAAAGCCCATCAAACATATGTTCATATTTGGCTGATAAAATCGGGGTTTCAATGTGTTATAATAGATATTCAGCATTCGAAGAAGTTTCTTGTGAACGAGTGTAGAACGACTTTGTTTCTACTTACTTGAAGTCAGCGGCGTAGCCAGAAATTCGGTTTGGTGAGGGTTTGGTGAAAATCGATCATACTGTCCAAACGACTTAATTCCGAAACCGTAATTTTTGAAGCTTTAAAATTATGCAGAATTAATTTTTCAGAAAATAGTAACAGAGTTCGTGTCTTTAGCGAATTTGTTGAGACTTTATTGTAGTCATGAATATTAACCTGAGAAAATTCACCATACATACTTCTTGGACGATATACCGTTAAAATTATTTCATCAAATGATGCGCTGTTTAACGTTTGTAAAACTTATCGAAGATACTAAACCTCCGAAAATGGCGGTTTCAAAATGATGCTATCTTGACCTTAAATTACTGTTTTTAAACATTTGACAAATACATATAATTGGTCAAACAACAAAAATCAAATGCTCATCAAAATCGATCAGAACCTGCTAGAATCGAATGGAAATCGTCATTTTTCATAAATTTCTCTCTACATTCGGAAAGTGTTATCCTCGTTATTAATCATAATACGTTTTCGTCTCAACTCGACGCATTCCCAAAATAAAAACCTGTTTTAATCCACCTAGTGGTGCAATTGTGCTTGTCTCATTTGTCCAGACTACGATGGTTATGTTCAATAAAATGGTGGAAATGAATATTACATGTTCAGTACGATTTGCACATACATACAATGGATCGACAGCCACGATCTTGAGATACTATGTGATACTGAAACATCGCTTGAAACCAGCGGCGGTTCATGGAGAAAGATCCGGGAGGTCCAGGTCCTGCCGAGAATTTTCAACTTGTTAAGAAATTTTAAACTAGTTTTAATTTTAAAGTAGCAACCCCTCACTGCATACTCCCTCCGGGCCGGTATAATTGACGATTTTTGGAGTGATTGCATAATTTTTCTATATGAGAAAGGCAAAAATGTACCAAAGTCCAAAGAAGTCAATTTTTGTCAAACATCTCAATGTTTCATGCATTTTAAAGTCATTTGGCATCAAAAATACAAATTTGATTTTGAAAATTTTTCATTTCAGTTTATATGGGAATTTGCTGTGTGATTGCACTCTTCAACTCGTAACTCCGGAACCGGAAGTCCAATCAATAAAAAATTCAATAGCAGCCGATGGGAAGGTTGTACCTTTCATTTGAGACTAACTTTGTGCAAATCGGTCCAGCCATCTCTGAGAAACAAAGGTCACATTTTTTTCCACATACACACATACACACAGACATTTTCCGATCTCGACAAACTTAGTCGATTGGCATATGACACACGGCTCTCTGGGTCGGGATTAGATTGACGAATTTTAGAGTGAATGAGAAAGGCAAAAACATTTTTAGCAAATGTTGAAAGTTATGCATTTTTTGGTGAGCAGTTCTATGTTTCATAGACATTAAATCAATTTTAACTTCGCTTCCTATTAAATAAAGACCCTTATTACAGTACATTTCTACAAAAACGAGCTCAATTTGAAAATAAATCTGAGGATTATGATTGATTACAGAACTATGGAATTTTCTATTGGAATGTTTTCAGGCAGGAATTTGATATTGATGCTATTGGACAACTGTGAAATCAAGACCAATAGATCAATTACATATCAGGACCCCATTCCGACAATTTATCAAAAGTCCTCATGATGTTTACAACAGGTTATCAATCTACGGATCAGATAATTGTTATTGTAAAATTGAATTAAATCAGTCTGCATCAATAAATTTTCAACTTCAATCCAATATTTTTTTTGGGTGTGGTGGGTGGGGAGGGGGGGGGGGGTTGTATGGTGTTAAACCCCAAAACCTTCTCTTGGCTACGCCGTTGCTTGGAGTTATTTATTTCGCTTTTCATTTTCCGATATGTTTCAGATCGATCCGATGGTTATAAGTTAGAAAAATTGCAGTCAGAAGGTTCGCACAAATGAACATTTTTGTACTGATTAATTATCAAGTTCATTCCAGACAACTTGGAAGTGTTCGGTGATTATTTCTAGCTGTTGTAGATAGTAAAATGAAATGCAAAAATCGTTTTATCGAAATAATGTTTAGCTTATTTCAATGGATTATTACTATATTGAACAATAAATAGGCGACAAAGATTAATCGACAAACAACAAACCATAACTTTTAAAGTATTCAAAATAGATATTTAAAGCCTTTAGTAAAGTTATTCGCAAAAGTAAGAGCTACAAATTTGCTGAAGACATCATTTAGATATAATCACTTCCAAGAAAATTTGTGAAAATATCTCACTCATAGGGGGATTAATCAGCAAAAGCACAATACCAAAAGAAAGGTCATATTACCTCCATTAAATTCTCCGAAGATACTATTGACCTAAAATAAGCCATTTTGGCGTTAATAATAGATTACATGTTTTTGGTCATATTTCTGGCAATGGGAAGTGATAAAAATCTTTCGTCCGCATTTAATGTTAAATATCTCTTTTGATAACAGTCCGATTTCAACAATCTATAGCTTGTTTGAAAGGTATTCGTTAAAACTGTCTAAAAACTTATAAGTTGTTAATATATGTTGTCAATTTCGGCAGATAATTTAAAAAAACTGCAAAAAACTCCATTTTTACGCATTCAAACATTCATATCTTGGAAATTAAACATCAGAATCAAAAACAAATTAATAGCGTTCATACTGTATTTTAGTTCTTTCATTTAAAATTGGTTTGGATAAGATCGGTTCAGCCATTGCTGAGAAACACGAATGAGAATTTGTCCGTTACATACACACACACAGTCACACACACAGACATTGTCCCAAATCGTCGAGCTGAGTCGATTGGTATATAAGACTCGGCCCTCCGGGCCTCGGAAAAAATCTTGAAAGTTTGAGCGAATTCTATACATTTCTTTTATAAGAAATGTAAAAATATAATATTTATTTAGCGTGAGTTCAATGTTGTCTTCGTTTTAACATATTTTGAAATGCAGGGAGGTGGGGAGGGGGAGGGGTATAATTAGTGGGAGGAAGAGGATGCATCGAGAACCATCTAACTTAATTTAGTATACGAGGTGGGCAAATGGCATGCGGGTGTGAAGTTGGTCTGAGAAGGGGGTGGTGAGAGAGTGGTGTGATTTGCCAGCAGTGAACTAGACCTGCAAATCGTAGTAATTTGATGTTCATTAGAATAGATTTGTAACCTGTGAGGTATTACGATTGTACTAAATAGCTGTGTGACATTAGCTCGGGAACTTGGTGAGTTCCCTGGGGTATCAAGAGTCATCATAGGTGGCCAATATGTTGCAAATCTACTTTGATTAGTCATTAGTGATTTAGACCCGCAAATTCAAGTAATGTTGAACCCATTTGAATATATATTATATCACTCGAACATCATGGTGGTACCAGTTTATATGGGGATTTGCTGTATGACGGCACTCTTCAACCCGTAACTCCGGAACCGGAAGTCCGATTAACTAAAAATTCAATTGCGTCTTATGGGAGCGTTATACCGTTCATTGAAAACTAAGTTTCTGCATATCGGTCCAGCCCTCTCTGATAAAATTGAGTAACATTATTTGACACACAAATGGATACAGACATAAGGAGCAGCAGGGACAGGAGGATAGAAGTTCAGGGGCTCAATGATCTCCCCTGACCTACTGCGAGTTGGAGAGTCTTGCTAGGATATGGTTGGGCAATGTTGGGCTCTGCTAAACCTCTATAAAAAGTCATATAAATCCGAAAGCTGCTCTATCGAAACGAGTCGGTGCGTGCCGCTTCCGCAAAGGTTTCAAACAAGACTTTAGAATGAAGCACCCTCACCCAAATGGAGTGCCAACCGGCACATTAGGATCGAAACCAGTCATATCGTAATTACGGCATACTGGTGGCGCGGATGTGAATAAGGCTTTCGTCAAAATTTATCCATGGACCGACAACCACGCGACTCCACTATCCTAGTAAGGATGGGTGACACTTCCCCGAAACGGTGAGTGGGCTAATGGTACTACCGGCCACCTGTTTCATTAAAACTTCGTTAGGTCTCCAAGTACGTTCGAAAACCGGCACCTTAGCTGGTGGAAGTTGATGTTCAGTTGAACGTTCATGACTAGCGCCGATCCGGCTCTCAAAGCGGTACCCCATGAAGGACCGCGTAAACCTTCGCATGCATATAGAGGTTACTACTTATTACGGCCGTAGATAGCGGCTTAGAATTGGGACCCAAGCATGGAAGAAGACAAAAACAACAAAAATAAAAATATTTTAACGGATCAAGTGTGGTGAACCCGTTCGCCAAAAGTGGGCTAGAAAGGTCGCCGACCTAGCAAAACGAACAAGCGCAACCGAAACAGCAGCAGCAGCGAGAGCAACCTAGAGAGGCCATACCGAGCACGAGCGGTGACAAACCAACTGGAAGCCAAGGAAAGCTAGGATTTTAGGTGCGCACGCCGAAACCAAGCATTACCCAAGAAGACCAGAAGTCTGGGTTAGCTAAAGTGACGAAGTTGGAGCAAAAAATCGAAGAACTCTACGAATTCATGAAAAGAAAGGGCAACCAAGGTTGTATAATTTTCATTCGCCTGAATGCGAATTGAACTCATCTGCCGAATGGCTTTCCGTGCTAGATTTATCGAAAGGCAATACTTGAAAGAACCATCGAACAGATTGAAAACGAGAGCCCAAATCAAGCTCGAGAGAGTGAGAGCGACGGGAGACAGAGAATAAACTAACTCACAGCATAGGTTCATTCATATGCCATTCTCCTCAGACCATTTTCGTGTAGGCTGTGAGTCCACACTCGCACGAATTTTCGGAGCCAAGAATCATGAGAATGAAATTCGCAATAATTGAATGAATCGCTTTCGCGTGAATGCCATTCGTGAACGCCATTTCGATGCCGATGCTGTTGCTGTTCTTGTGCGCGTTGGTTATAAGTATCTACGTAATTGATTCTCTTGGAAAACGAACATCGGAATACTGCTAGCGGCTGGTGGCTATAAAGTGTTCTGCCTCGCTTCCCTGATTAGGAAGGAACTGATTTTAATGGGCTGCTGCCGTCTCCGGGAATCAAAATATTGCGTGAAAAATTACCTGATATACTAAATGAAAGCGCGCAAGTCTGTCGTGAAATGGAGCGTAGTGTTCAAGGCATTCCAATAACATAAATCATTAATTAATTTGGCGGAAAAAACATCGCAAGTAAATCAATGGTTTGTAAATTAAGGGGTTACACCACCATAAAGCGCGAAAAAAGAGGTAAGGTGCTGAGCCTATTTGCGCCATGTTTCTATTATCACCCATTTAAAGCCGTTGGTTAGAGCAGTGTCTGCCATCTTTGTTCAACGCATTGAGTCAAATGGTAGCTCAACAATAGGGGCACTCGATTCGAGTTTTTATTGTGCTCGAACACGAGAATTTTACTGTTTTCAACGCATTTGTGTTATTATATTGGTTCTTAACAACGAAGCAAAGCGGTTGATGTCAATTTTTACGCATTCCATTGATTGTAAGGCAAGAGATTATCAATATGCAATAAATAGATGAATTGAGATCTTGTTAAATGGAATTTATAACATAACAAATTTAATCGAGTAATTTCATCACAAGATGGAGAAATCAATTTCGAAAATACAGTATGATTCCGTTTTTTGGCTCGTTCCGTTTTTGGTATGCTCCCTTTTTGGTACACTCCGATTTTGGCAACAATTGGGTTCCGTTGTTGGCAACAGTCTTGTTGTACTTAATAAGTCTTTTAAAAATTAATAATCGATATTTTTTGTATCATTTGACTTTATTTCCAAAGATTGGAGTCATATTAACCCTTAAAGGCGCAAATCAAGTTTTTATAAAATTTTGTGAAAATTGTCTCATAGCTTCAATACATTACTGTGATAATTTTGAGATGGTTTTCGCAATGTTGTTTTAAAACAGCGTAATACATTTAAGGGTTAACTAAATTTTACACTATACGTGTTGTATTTAATTATTACAATAAGTATATAAATGAATTATTTAGTGTCTGACGGAATCAATTTTTATAATAAGACCCAGAGTCTTTGCAATCTGAGAGTCTTGAACAGAAGAATGCGCATGCATGCATAATAAGACTAGTTTCAATAGAACCTTAGTAACATTTCGAGCCTCTTTCTCTTTCGATTATTACGACTTCGCTACAAAACTTGGCACTTAATTTTCATTACATATCGAAAGCTGACCATAGTGCGTCCCACAGCCGTATTTAGGAATACAAAACTAATAGCACGCAAATAGTTTGTTTTAGCTTTATGCAGGGGCGGCGAAACACTTTACGCCCGAGTGGGTAGAAAGCATAGGCAGGGCCGTCGAGAGCCGTGCCGGGCCCCGGGCTTTGAAGTACTGACGGGCCCTACCATATATGACTTCTTATTTCAATATCGATTAGAGAAATTATACGGATGCGACAGTTTCAAATAAACTATTTTTTATGAAAATTGTTTATTTGACGCGATTCAATGCGTTAGCTTAATAGAGTCGTCAGTATTTTAAACATGTAATAGATGGAAAAAATCAAAATTAATAAAAGAATATTTGTGGCTGGACATCAGAATGACTTACGTCCGACTTGCCATTGCAATTGGAATCCTTTTTTGCGGCGTTGCCATATAGTCCATATCGGCATCGTTTATGCTCCCTTGACTCACGTTAATGCTACCATCGTTAATGCTGCCCAGAATCAGAGCTTAGAAAAATTGACATCCCTGCGTGAGCTTGAAAGAGAAACAAAATTCAATTCATGCCCGCCGCGATGAATCGAATGTTTGGTTTGTTTCCCTCGTCCTTCGCTTTTTCGGTACAAAGCATTCATGTCCGCATACGTTCGGTTTTAGAAGCAAACTGAACCTTGTTTCTATGCTAGCTCTGAGAAGGATTATTTAGCAAAAAGCACCAGATATAGATTACGCAGTTCAGTTATGCTCGAAAATGTAAAAGAACTTCTGCCTTCAAACTGTCCACATAATAACAAATGAATGCTTTGGTTGGTGAATGAATTTATATTTCCTCTGCACTCAACCATTCGATTCTTCATAAAATTTCAGTCAGTTTGGAAGTGAATGAATGAGGGGAGCGTTGAAACTGAATATTGTTTTCAGCAAATTAATCAGAAATAAGTATCTAAATGAGAAATTTCGCACCACTGATGCTGCCTTGTTTCTTGTTATTGGTACATGCTGTGCTATTGCACCTGTCACTATGACCTGAACGAATTTTCTTTACCGGTTTCTGAACATGGTATAATCGGTTTTGGAATCAGTTGTTACATTTGTGCTGACATTCAGAGGAAAAACATTACGAATGCGATGACTGGGATCCTACAGCGAAGTCTGCTGTTAAAAAGACGGAGACAGAGAGTTGTGAGAGAAAGAGTTTCAACTTTCGGTGAAATCTAATGGGTTTAATAAATGTACAGTTAAATTCCCATATTTTTCTTCATCAAATGTTTACACTGGAACCTCCATTTACGAACCAAGCCATGGGTTCGTAAATTGAATTAGTTCGTAAAAAAAGTGTTCGTTTTTGGGATTAAGATCGTAAAAAAAGTTCGCTTTACATTCTTACTAAAATTCATTGGTTGAGCAACATTATCGATAACCCTAACAATATTGGTATTTCCGAAACGGGCTTGACAAGTACATGATGAAAATGGATATTTGGTACCCTTTTGAAATCCAGGACGGAGACTTCCGATTGAACAATAATCTCGATAACCCTAACAATTTGGGAATTTTTGAAACGGGCTTGACGAGTAGATGAGTGATGCCCTTTTGGAGGCCAAGATAGTGTCTTCTGGTTGAGAAAAGTTTTCTATAATCATCATCCGCATCACAAATCAATATATCTATATCTGTTCTATTATTAACTTATTTCGAAAATGTCAATATTTTAGGTTATACAGATATCTTAACTGGAATACGCCATCTTGGTTTTCAAAATGGCTTCATACATTGATTTTCGTCATCTACTCGTCAACCCAATTCCGAAAATATCCAATTTTTATTAGTTAGCTAAGAATATTTTTTTTTACTTCGTTTATTTGACACGGCTCATAGCGGTAGCTTAACGGAGCCGTGGATCTTTTATATGTTTACAATACATGTAAAAATAAAAATCCAAACTAGAATTATTGTAGTATTATTGGATCTCGCGCGCGCAACTTTTTATTGCGAGCGGAGACCTTCTTTCGCGAGGTCTGTTGGCAAACAGCGCCAGGGGGGTCATTAAATTCTCTCTTGTTTTTCACGTTCCGGTCGAAGCTGGCTTGGTGTCCGGGATCAGATGTTCTCCCCTGCTTCTTGCACTTATTGTTGATCAGTGTAAATCCGTCGTCATTGTTACTATATTCGTTGCCGATGTTGCTTACAGTTGCTTTTGGGGCGCTGGATGCTTCTTTTGTGGTTGTCATTATGGTCTGTGCAACTGCTGCCACAAATTTAGCCACCGTTTGTGGTTCAGGTATTGGTATTGAAAACTCTGTTTTGGGTTGGTTTGCCGTAGATGAGTTGGCAGTCGGTTGAGATGCGTCTTCCTCTGCATCTTCCGCGCAAGGTTGTCCATGATGAGCTGTATGATTACAATACTTGCACGTAGGAGTTTGCCCCTCATGGGTGCATAGCGTAGTTTGCATAATTGTAGTTCCATGAGTTTTGAGTTTTATTGTTAAGTAGGAGGGTATAGGCCTTTCAACCCGCATCCTCACTACAAAAACGCCGTTAGGAGTACCCGGGAAGAAGTTTCTCCAAGTATCAGATGTAACGGATCCTACTTCTCCGTATTGCGACATGCATTTTGCAATTGTCTCAGGAGGGGTACGAGGTGATAGGTCATATAACCTTACATCTATATAATCATTCTCAATATATACGGGAATCTTAATTCCAACGTTATCACTTTCAACCACGTGTTTTAAGTTGTTCTTCAAAACGAAACGCTCGGCTTGTGCTAACGTGTTGAATGATATTAACACTGCACTGCGAAGATGATGATACTGAAGGTACAACACTTCCGCAAGTCTAAGTTGCATTTTTTCCTTCAGAAGGTATTCCACTTCACTAAAACTCGGTCGTTTTAAACAAAATTTAAAGTCAACGACCGCAGCGTTGGGTCGGAGTAGAGCTTTTTCGTCAACTTTACTCATGACGACAAGAATAATCCGATGTTTCCTTTGTTCTCGAGACAATGCACACTAGATCGAGGGGCCTGTTATTCACTTGACTCGATTGTACGTCTGACTGCAGCAGAAGTAGAAAGTAGACTCGAAGCTAAGAATATGTTAAATTGTATACAACTTCATACTGTACTGTGCGTATTCAAACCTTTTTTACGAACACTTTTAAAAACACTTGCGATAAATGAAACAAGAATGGTTCCATTGCACTGTTAAATGAATTTAATAGGGTTACGTTCAGATTCTTCAGAAAACCATTGGAACGACTGGAACGTAGTTGATTGTGGTAGGGTAAGGTGGGGCAAATCCGACCTAGTAAATGGTTTTGGCTGTAAAATGCTTACTTTACATCGGATCAAGTCGTTTTATATACCAAATTAAAGGTTAGACTCCTGGGCAACTTTCTGTATATAGTATTTTATTTGGATTTTGAGATTATCTTGAGATTCAAGCGTTTTACAAAAATGTTCATTTTTGCTGTTTTCAAAAATGGTGGGGTAAACCCGACCCCCTATGTTTTTGGTTGGTTTAGTGCAGATATTACTCAAATTTTATGGTTTTTCAATGATAAATCAATGAATGTTGTGTTATTGAATTGTAACATGAAGAACATGGAGTTCAATGTCAATCTTGGAATGCTAAAATCACGAGCAGTGGCACGTAATAATATTCCCATGTGCATCGGAGCAATTGCTCGACGAATACTATAATCATCACGTTTTTGTGTTTTTCGTTCGTAATTATGAACCATTTTACATAAAAATAATAAATAATAACAATAAAAATATATTTCAATTTGATAAATAAAAATTTTCTTAGCAAAAAAGCGGTCGGATTTACCCCACTATTTACAGGTTGGATTTGCCCCACCGCGTCATTTTTCATTACGATGCAATTAAAAAAAATATGAAAAAGGTTGAACTAAATTCATCTATGCACTTTGCAGGACTTAAATCAAAGAATTTAAATCCACTTACATTTATTATGCAATCACGTTAACAATCAGAAATATCCTGTAGTCAATGATGCACAAAAGTCAAATCAAAAGTTGTAAAAACACACTTTTTGTCGTATGAGCATCTCAATATAGACTAATAAAATGCTGTCATACCACCATTATAATTATTTTCGATGCTCTACATGACAACATTGATATTAGTTCGCGTAGTGCTTCTGATTTTCGGTAACAGAGGGGGGTCGGGTTTACCCAACGGTCGGATTTGCCCCACCTTACCCTATATTTACAGTGCCAACAGAATCAATAAACTTCAACAATTAAATTAAAATAAATTAAATTCAGTTAAAAAAGCGGGCCCCCAAAACAGACCCGGGCCCCAGGGTAGTTGCCCCCCTTGACCCCCCCTCTCGTCGGGCCTGAGCATAGGGTGAGGGGTCCATTAGTATTTTTTATTAGGATTTTTTCCCTTTTCGCAATGCACACGCTGACATTACATTCACAATAAATCACGTTCGTTTGAGCAAATGGAATTGTGGTACATCGATGATTTCAAATGTGTGTAGTGCGAGATACATGCGTTGCACATCTAAATTTTTTGAAATGGTTCAAAATTTCGAGTGGGTAATTACCCACTCGGTTATTTTCGAGTGGGTAGTACTACCCATACTACCCACGCTTTCCGCCGGCCCTGGCTTTATGTCTTTGGCAAATTTGTTAGTTTTTTTGGTGATTTTTTTAAATGAATGGAATTAGGGTGGTCCTTGTGGTTAGGGTGTTCGAAGTATCGACTGTTTAGATGTGTGAAGTTTACTTGCGCAATGCCCTACAACATAATAACACAATTAAATGGGAGCAAGTTTGCTGAATAAACAAGGCGATGTTTAATGGTTAATTTGTTACAATTTTTTAAAAAGATTTGAGGTAGGGTGGCTCTTGAAAAATCGGGTTGTTTACCTCTCAAATGCATTGTTGTAGAGATTTTTGGAACTTTCATTGGCGCATATTTTTACCGTAGCACTGATGTTTCAATCCATTTTGTTTAAACAGTTGCAAGTGATTTTTACAACAAAAATGTTTTGTTTTTCAAACCTACATATCTTCAAGCATTGCAATTTGATTTTCAATCTATCAATTGCATTTGAAAGATCAACGATTGGTTTGTTATGGAGAATCAATAAATGTAATTATTTTTTAAAAGAGCTGTGTTTTTAAACAAAGTTGTTCATTAACTTTCAGAAAGCAGAGATAACAGCCCCAGGAGCGAAATCAATACTACCATGCAGTGAATCGTTTGAGTTTTGACGTCCAGTGGACCGAATAAAAGCGATTGGGATTAAATGATATGTTACACCTCCGTAACAAGGGGCATTGCGCCCGAGAAGTGCGCGAAGATTGTGAGAATTTTACTTTTTTATTTTGGTTATAGAGATTTTAACCTTAGGGCCGATTTACTGGTTGAGCTATGCCCGTTATCTCGAGAATTCTACTGGATGACGGCTGAATTTGATTAAACATGAATAAAATTGAATTTGCTAATTTTTTCTTTCATCTCATTCCATTTCACATAATATTAAACATCCTTGAAACATTTTAGAAGTCGTAAATTGAAAATCCACACTTTAAAAATAAGGTTCTATTTTTGGCACGGTTCCGGTTTTGGTAACTGAATAAAATAAAATTGTTGCCAAAAACGAAATCCTACTGCACTGTGAAAATTTGCTCTAGTTACATTTCGATCAGCTAAAAAATGGTTTCGAGAAAAACGCGGTTTAAGTTTTCAGTACACTCGAAGTGTACATAAGAGACGTTACGGCGGAATTGAATATTTGAAGATTTATATATTGCTTTCGTCTTCTATTTATTGGGATATCAGATACGAAATTTGCAAAAAGCACATTTTAGGCAATCATCATGTGTAATAAACAACAAAAAATAGATTGGATCCATATTAAATTTTCTCAAAGTATGCAAATTATATATACTTTCCATCAACAATGTCTATTTAAGAAAAGCGTCTCGTATGGAGCATAAAGCAGCCAAAGTGACAACAATTGGGTAATCTGAATTTTGTTTCTCATAAAAACTTGATTCGTCGAAGTCGATCTGTAAAAAAATCTATATATATCTAAGTAAGCATTATATAGATGTTTAAGTAACAGTACACTGATACTTTATTCTGAGAAAGGTTATAGATAATATGGCTTCTTTTAAAGTTGTTCAAAAAATAGTGCGACCCTCTCCCTAATGGTGCCAAAATAGGCTCATCACCCTATATAGTGTTGTGGAGAATAAACTTCTAAAGGGGAGGTTATTTTTTCTTTTGGATGTAAATTAGGTAAGTTTGAAATTGTTTGTGGAATAATTAAAAGACGTAAGAACTTTCGGCGATTTCCTTCTGAGATTCCGCGCGAAGCATGGTCCGAAAACTACGAGCCTGAAGTGAACACATTTCAGATCAATAGCTGAAAACAAAGATCATTACAATTTATTAAAATAAACGGTTTTGTGGGGTACATTTGTACCCCAGACACACTTTAAACCAGCATTGTTAAGTTGATCAAGTGAAACGAATAGGTATCGCCTGCTATAATGGAAGTTTAACAATAAAAATGATTTATGACAAAGATTGCTTGCAGTTAAAAGAAACCGTAACAGAATTACAGGGATTGCAAATAGCCCTGGGGTTCAAATGTACCCCACAAAACCGTTCTAGGGTTAAAAGTCCATAATTTCTTAATTTAATTTCGTATCTCTAAGAAATGAAAAATATCCAGCTTTTTACGTGCCATAATGGTGGTCTAAATCGATCAGTTCGTAATACGTTTAACTGCCTTTTTTGACAATAATCGTTTACGTCAACCGCCCAGTGAGATTAAGTCATCCTACGTTAGTCCAATGCGTTAAATATTTATTCAATCAACGTCCGACATCTTCAACTGGGCGTCGCTGTCAAGCTGGCGTAAACAATTATTGTCAAACAAGGGCAATTAAACGTATTACGAACTGAACAATTTAGACCGCCATTATGGCTCGTAAAAAGCTGGATACTCAAATAAGGATTTACTCGAAATCACCTCGGTTCGTCTGCTAAAGCCCATCAATCTACCAACTATCAATCGGGCTTCAATGTATTCTACAAAAAACAATTTTGTTTTAATTTTTTTATTATAGAGGTTTTAACCTTAGAGTCATTCGCCTCTTGTCGAGTTAGAGAAATCTCTTTTGGAAAAATCTCTAACCCTATGTGCGGGGTGAGCTGCGTACAAGGTAATCGATTAACCAACTACCCGTTCTCACAAAAAAGAATGAAAAACATTTTTTTTATTTTCGTCCAAAAGATAAAGAACAGCCAATTCAGTCTGCAAATTATTACAGACAAAATCTTTTACACGTACAGCCATAAAATAAATAATATAAAATTAATACCTCATTAAAATTCAGAAAATGTCTGTGGTTACTCGTATATGTACATTACTTAACATATATCGTTGTCGCAGACAGCTAAATCGATTATTACAATCTTTCTCTCGTTTAAAGGCTAATCAGTTATAATGCATGTTTAACATATCGATAAGAAAGAAAAGTTCTAGTGGTCAGAAACAATCTGATAAAAAGTTTGATGGTCTGATATATTTTGCATAAGCGGTCCAGGGTTGGGGTAATTCAAACTTCTGATGCCCTTTTGCGGTGAAGTGTTTATACACAATAAAAGTAAGAGATCGAACCGTATCAGCTAAAATATGTGTAATTGATCAGGCTTTCCAGCAAAAAATAAGTCCAGCAAGTCGGTGAACACATTTCAGATCAATAGCTCATAAACCGTTACAGGGTCGGATCAAAAAAAAATCGGAGAGGGTTCGATTTTGAAATGTTCTTTGAACAATAACCTCATTTAATTAAAATCATTTTTGGTGGTCTAATTTAATTTGGAACAAATTTGAGTTTAAAATAAATTAAAATAGAAACTATTTTAAAATTTCTCAACAAGTTGAAAAATTTCGGGAGAGGTCCGGACCCCCAGGACCCTTCCCCTGGATTCGGCATTGAACGCTTACTAGGTCCGAATTAACCCAGGTTCCCTATGCCTTTCTCAAGGACCGACTGGATACTATATTGCTCTTATATGCAAATCTTTTTTTTCGATAAGTTATATTTACAACTCAACTTGTTACGAAAACAGCATTGCAATAAAATTCTGTTATTTCATTTTGATCGGATATGTGTAGGAAAACTTGAAAATGTTAAACTTAATGTAATATAGTGAACTGTGATTATATATGACCTATTTGATGGAAGCACTAACAAAATAGCTTACAATGATAGAATACATATAAAAATACATTAAGTGAAAATCAGTTAAAATGTCAGTTTAAATACAATTTATAATATTTCAAATTATACGGTTCATCAAAATCAATTCATTTTAAAATATGGTTCTTCTACCTTGTAGCACCGGTATTGCAACGTAGAATTTTTATGTTAGTGTTGAAAAAAGTTGCATAGAATAATTACCTATAATTTGCTTGCGAAAATTGAAAATAACCCCATCGTTATTTTGTTCTACAAAAATTCTTACTGATGATGGCGGTAATGTATATTTTTTTGACATTCAATTTCTGTTTCCGACTCTGCACTTGCTAGGATAGTTTGCATTGGACCTGTAGACTCAATTTCCGAATAACTCTGTCTTACGCAATACACTGTGCCAAATATTTGAAAAAGAAAAAAGTTTTGATGAACAGTTTAAAAACACTATAGCACAGTGACTATAGTATCGTTTAGTCATAAGTTTGCAGAGAATACAAAATATTTCCTTATAGTGTTATAGACCGAAAAATGGCGACAATTTCATTCCTATCACCCATATCCTTTTTGACTCTTCGTGCAATGGCTCGTGATGATGGTTAGTGGGTAATGCTTGATCAATTTATAATGAGAGGACAACCCAGTGCTATGGGCGGTGGACCTGCTGCAATCGTTGGTAGTAATACACACACATCATTGGAAGCGCGATAATTTCTTTGCAAGTCACTGGGCATCTGCACACGTTCGAACGCTATGCATCTGGTAGCCTTTTTATCTACTGACTCTTTATCCGGCAGCCAAACACAACACACATTCTTTCAAAAAAAAATTCACACGAGTGGCGAAAATCACATTCGCATGAAAATGCTGCCTCCAGTTTCAGTGAGCGTGGCATTCGGAAGAATTTCCTTCATCCATCGAACGAAATGCTGTGTGAGCAATTCTAAGCTAGATTGTGCCAGCCTCTACTCAACTACGCCACTCATCAGGCATTGTATTCATCGCATGAACAGAGAGAGGGGGATGAACAAACTATTGTGAGATTCGACGTGTGCATCATCACAGCACAAAGCGAAACGGGAAAAAATCGACGTTCACTCAACAATCAACAAGCTTGAGGGCAACGTGCAAGAACAGATCAATGATCTAGTGATTAGTATTAAATCCGTCATAGCAGTAGCCGAATGCGAACAGATGGCGTTACTAGAGCGAGCTGAAAACGCCGAAAAGACGCTGAAGACCACAGAGAGAGCGAAAGCAGAAGCCTATGAGACGCCGCAGGGCCACCGGTATTCTCGTTCTGTGGAAAGAATAAGGGAAACGTCAGGAGAGGTGGAGGAACCGAAGAAGCCCAAGTAGGTCGGTGAAGGACAGCGAAACAGCCGACAATCGCAGATTGAATGACGAACCGCAGAAACAGCAGAATGGAAGAGGAAAAAGAATAGAGAAAAAAGGAGGAAAAGAAGAAAAAGCAGAAAGAAGACCTTCGGCCACCAGCAGAAGCATAGGGGAGATGCTCTAGTCGTCATAGTAAACGACGGTGTGACGGACGCTGCGATCCTCAAAAGGGTGAGAAAGGATCCCAAGCTGAAGGAGCTGGGAAAGAACGTTATAAGAACCAGGAGTACTCAGTAAGGCGAAATGTTGTTTGAGCTGAAGAAAGATCCATTGATAAAGAGCTCGGCCTATCGAGAACTCGTGGCAGAAGCGATGGGAGGAGAAGCGAATGTGAGAGCTTTAGTTCCGGAAGCAGTGGTCGAGTGCAGGAATCTGGACGAGATCACAACGGAAACGAAGTGAGGAGCGCGAATAGAGTAACCTGGAGAAAGAGCAGATGTCAATCAGGTTGAGAAAGGCGTACAGTGGCACACAGACAGCAGCGATACGCTTATCGCCAACCGCAGCCAACAAACTTATGACGACCGAGATCAAAATCGGATCGTCGGTGTGCTTGTTACGATTTATCCCTAGAGCCACTGAACAAACGAAGAGGTGTTGTAAGTGCCTGGGTTTCGGCCATCAGGCAGGAAACTGGACAAATCTGTTCTGTGCAGAAAATGTGGGGAGAAGGGACACATTGCTTGAGACTGCACAAAGCAACTGAAGTGCTTGCTCTGTAGGAGAAAGACCACTTGATGGGATGCATCGTAGGCCCAGAGTACAAAAAGGCGAAAGCACGCCAATGACGATGAAGATAACCCAGCTTGATATCAATCATTGTGTGCACAGCAACTGTTGTGGCAGTCAACAATAGAAACGAAGTGCGACGTTGCTATTATTGCAGAGCCGTACCGTGTACCTCCCGATAACGGTGACTGGATGGCGGCATTCCATCCCTACACTATCTAAAGCCAGAAGACGCATTCAGAGAGCACAATTTGAAGCAGCCAGAGAAGAATGTAAGGTAACATTCCGGATGACCAGGGCCGCTTTTAAATGTGAGATAGTGCTACGCAATTCCACCTGCTACAAGGAGCTGTGCAGAAGAGTAGAAGCTAACCCCTGGGGCAATGCTTACTGTTGCGTGTTGGTCAGAATCAAGAGTACAACGACGCCAGTCGACATGTTCGCTGACAAAATAAATATTATCGCAGGTCTTTTATTAAAGCACGACCCACCTCATGGCCACATACACCGTACATCGATGCAGACGGTGGAAATGCTGGCGACATTCGAGTCTCCAACAACGAGCTTCTTGTAATGGTAAAAGGGCTGAAAGCGAAGGAAACCTCCCGAACTGGACAGTATATCCAAGTGGCACTTAAAACCGCAGAATGCGGGTTATGGAATATCTGTATAAGGTTCTGAAATGTTACTTTCAGAGCCGAGTACTTGTCTACGAAACGAACAACGGCTGGAGTACCTCAGGGCTCCATACTCGGCCCAACGCTCTGGGAGTTGAGATCATCGACTTTGCAGATGACAATAACCGGCGAGACCCTTGAGTAGGTCGAGATGTTGAGAGCACAGACAGTAGGAATCATGAAAACCTGGACGGCTGACGTCAAGTTTCAGCTGGCTTATCACTAGATGGAGGTAGTGCTGGTCAGCAACCGAAAACAAATCCAGTGTGTCGTGAGGGACAATCCATCCCATCGATGCATGCGCTAAATCACCTGGGTGTGATGGGTTAAACTACAACACCCATGTGACTATATATGTGAGAAGGCTGCAAGCATAACAGTTACCGCTAGTTACCAGCGTATTGGCAAGGATCATGCCGAACATTGAGGTATGGCGTTTCGGCTTGGGCTGCTGAACTCAAAGTGGTACCGGACGAAATTGATAAGCACTTTACACCTGATGGCTGTTCGTGCCGCGAGTGCGTACAGAACGATATTGTCGGAGGCGGTATGCGTAATTGCCGGGATGATACTCACCTGCATCATTCTGGTTAAGGACGTGGAATGGTACCAGCGGTAAAATGCACGAAATGCAAATAGACTGGTCAGAGTGAACTCGTTGTCTAAGTTGCAGAAAGCGTGGGACAACGTGAAGAAAGGAACGACGGTTTTTGTCCGGGCATGGATGCTTCCGGAAGTACCTGCATCGGTTTGGACATGATTCGTCATTCCTTTGCCCGGAGTATGTGAATGTGCAAATTCGAAACGGTATGCCTGGTGTGACAGTTGATAATATCGTTGAAGAAATTTGTCACGACGAACATATCTGGGCGCTGTCAACAGAGTAATTACGAGTATACTCTCTGAGTTGTAGAGTTAATGACAAAGGGAGCAACAAATTAGCGCCATCGGCTAGAAAGCCGCCATGAATCCACAAATCGGGTTTCGGGAGAAATTTGACCGCCGGGAACTCTCCATCAGTGTAGACTATGCACGATCCGTGGAAACCAGTTGAGTAGTACGTGACGTAGCACCGGGTTCGTGTCACCGGAATCGCCGGACCGACCTCAACACACTACCGAGCAGCTCGTGAGTAGGCTAGATCCACCGACGAAGATTCGAGTGAGCAGACCGTGTCGCTGTGCTAGCAGTGGGTTGTTGAGTGCCAGTGAACCGGAAGCTACCCTCCACTTGCTATCGCTGGACAAACCTCAGCACCCATTGGTTGTCCCGTTGAGTAGGGTAGATCCACCGCCGCGTACTAGATCGAGTAGATCGGAACGAAGCAGGAAACTAAATGACTCACGAAAACGACCATCGGTATCGGGAGAAATCTACCGCCAGGGTATTCAGAGTAGAGTAGATTCATCGCCATGATCTATCCAACTATATAGCGACATAACTGGGAGCTAATTGACACATGAAAAAGTCATCGGTACCGGGAGTAATTGCACTACCAGGGAACTCTCAGTCGGAGTAAGGTAGTCACCGCCGGATAATATGCGAGTAGATCTCGATAAAGCTAGAAATTGCTCAAGGAAGCGGGAATCGGTGTCGGGAGAAATTCTTCCGGCGATGAACTCTAAGTCGGAGTAGGGTGAGTTCACCGCTGGGGACTATTCGAGTAAATCGGGATGAAGTTTGGAGCTGCATGACTCACGACAACAAGAGCTAAATAGCTCATGGAATCAACATCTAAACCGCTCACTAGGACGAGAGCTAAACGGCGACGTAATAGATGGAGACAAGAAGCAAGAAAAGTGTCGAGATATAAATCAAAGTTCAAAGGTCGAGCCATTTCATGGACCAATTAAGGCCCCAAGATAGAGCAGAAGAAAGAGGTGCAACGAAAGCACAAAGAACCTTCCCCCTCCCACAAATTAATATCTTGATGTAGTTATGTGAAGAAGAAGGGCGAGGAAGACATTGTTCCAAATCGTCGAGCTGAGTTGATTGGTATGTAATACTCGGTCCTCCGGGCCTCGTAATAAAGCTTGAAAGTTCAAGTGAATTCTTTACATTTTTTTATAAGAAATGTAAAAATAATACCTGCCTTGAAATCACAAAATGGGAAGGAAAGTATGATTAGATAACGCTTTCCTATTCCAATCTTAGTTCCAGTTTATCAAGTGGTTCCATAAATCAAGAAAGTGTGGCGCAACTCCTTCATCTTTATACTGATTCTCAGCTAATTTACTACCGGATCGATAATAGTCATCAGTTAGAAACCTATGACAAGAAAAAGTATTCTATTTTTCGACAGTAGAGATAAGTGACAATCGTCGTGTGTGTTCTCGGATCTCATTGTTTTTATTTTTGACCCGTTTCCATCTTATATGATGATATGAAGTACATTACGCACATTAACCATTTTATGACCATGTGTTAGAAACATCCATAACTCGGTTCATGCAAGCCTTGCTTCGAACAACCAATCATGTTGGGTATTTCATTTTTCATTTAAGTATCAACAACCATTAGGATAATTTGTGCAACAGTTGATTTACGCTACCATAGTATTTGAAAATCGAGTACATTTCAATTTAAGTTTGTAGTTATTACGATTATCCTGATTGATGTCATGCGGGTTCAGCTAACTGCAACAATATATAAAAAAAAACTCGTTGCATAAAGGTTACAATTTGAAATTGGTTTCAACTTTTTATGGCCTGGTTAGTATATTATTTTTTTATTTCGATTAGAAAGGTTTAATCTTAGGATCATTCGCCTCTTTTTTGAGCTTACATAAATGTCTAATCCTATGTGCGGGGTTAGGAATAGAAACCCAGGTGAGCCGCGTACAAGGCAATCGGCCTCTATACGGAATATTGAAAATATGCAAAATTTTAATGAGCATTGAAAATTGTAGCATCTAGAATTCTATGAGTAGTTTGGTTGTTGTCGATCTTAAAAGAAAACTATTTTAGAATATTTTTTTGTTTTTTTTTTTTGATGTGTTATGCAATTGAGAAAATTTTTCAAAATTAGTCCTTCCAAAATTGGGACTGAAACGGTTAGAGCAGCCGGTGCAGTCGTACTGATTGATATTTCTCTACGTGATGAATAAATTATGAAACGCTGCTTCTACGTGTTTGAGTATCACATGTTTCTTTTATTTCATTCGTATCACTTTACCTTGGTACAACTTTCCGTCGTAATACTAATGCGATCGTATTCAACATGATGCGTAAAGTGTGCACCATAAATCACAATAGGTAGTAAGTCTTAAGCGTAAACATACGATAAATAATCTAAAAATGGACATCGGAGATATCTAATGGATTGCTTATTACACCACCGCTATTGTCGCAGCAGTTGACTCGTTAATTTGTTCGTTTAGCCGCATTTACATTGACACGATAGAGGTTACTATAGTCTAGTTACTTGCGATCATGGTAGTCTATTGTTGCTGTATGTGATTATTGTCATTGGTTTACAACAATGTTAAATACCTGAGAGATTCTCTTATACATTTATAATTGAATATTTGATGTACTTCTAACAGCAAAGCTCATCCAGCCATATCCTAATTATGCTAAAAATTAAATTTACATGGAAGGAATCATATGAATACTAATAGATTGTATTGATCCAAAAGTATCACAAAACCTCAAATAGCTCTAATCCAATTTTCTCTTTCGGCAGTCTGTTGTGGTTCATGCAACATTACTCAAATTTTCACAAGTGTTGAACAGTCAATTGATGTGTTAGATCTTTTCTTGCTTTCCCAATCTGAAACAATAAATTGCGCATTATTTATAATATATATATATATATATATATATATATATATATATATATATATATATATATATATATATATATATATATATATATATATATATATATATATATATATATATATATATATATATATATATATATATATATATATATATATATATATATATATATATATATATATATATATATATATATATATATATATATATATATATATATATATATATATATATATATATATATATATATATATATATATATATATATATATATATATATATATATATATATATATATATATATATAGTCAGGAGCGGATCCAGAAAAAAATTTCGGGAGGGGTCCGAAATTTTGATTTTGAAATGAACATTGTCAAATACGTTATGCGTCAAAACTAGGATTCGTCGCGGTTGCGGTAATTACGCCTTATTTACCGCACCTGCACCGCAAAATCTGCGGTGCGGTGAGACACTTTTTCCCGCAGATGCGGTGCAGGAAAGTGCTTTTACCGCGCGGTTTTACCGCAACCGCACAGCAAAAAAAATGATAAGGTGATAATTTTGATTATTCTAAATTGATAAACAAACTGCTATAACGAAAGAAAATCTAGCTGTGTCCGAAATATTTTGACGCTATTATTTTTACGACATATTTTGGACTAGTTATTTCATACTTCTAAGTAAAACTTCACAAACTAACCATTTAAAATACATAAAATGCAAGATCCAAATAGAGACAAAATTATTAGATCATTTAAAAACAATAAATTTGTGCTCTTAAATCCAATTTAAAAGTGTATCGCTTCTCCCGATTTCTGTTGGAAATCGTGGAATTATGAATCGTTTTCGATATCAGTTTTTCAACTGTGAATTTTGACTAATTTAAAGGAATTAGAGATAAAGTAATTATGCTGGGACTTAAACACAACCCAAAGAATATAATTATCTTCATCATACCAAACGAATTTGGAGTAATTGGCAGTAAAGGATACAAATGTATGAATAGTTCAAAATAAGGAGGGGTCCAAATTAGGATGATTATTCAATCATTCGTTCATCAACATCGTAGAAATATCTTCTTTGATTGCTGTGTAAATTCAGTCAATTTTATTGAACTCTTTCTCAAAAAGTATGCTACATAACTTTTTTCGCGTACTTCCATTCAAATTTACTATAATTTTCTACCAAATTAAGTCCTAATATTTTTCAGTTAAGAATATTTTGTAGCTTTTTTGAAGCTTGTTTCGCAAATACCACATAGTTTGACTCCCGTTCACTTCAATTGAAGTGTTTGCTATTGGCTCTTTGGGAAAATATTAGAGGAAAATACATTAAATGCTAGAACTTTCGAACTTGCCTTTAGAAAATTACACTTCATACATTTTTAAAGGGAGCAATCTTAGTTTTTGAATGAGAATACATCTGTTTCTTGAAAAATGCGGAAGTTAGAGTTTGTCCGTAAAATCCCCTATTTTTAAAAATCATTTCTGTTGTATGCTACAAATCATACATTTCTTGCAGTTTTTCTAATGTTCAATAATTCCGTACCGGTTGAGACCGGACTCCTGATTAGATGTAATGTAAAGAGCATGTTTTTGCGTCAAATATAGCGTTGTTCTTATTGATGAAATACAATATGTTTTTATTTCACTGTATTGGAATATATGCGCTACTATATAGAGGTACTGGTATTACGACTTTAATTTTTTTTGTGAAATTCCTTTAAGAATGAAAGGTGGTTTTTACTACGTAAATGCGAAAATCATCCATTTCATTTTTATATGTCAAAAACATTGAAAATACGAAAATTTAAAGAAAAAAATATGCAACTTCATTTCATATTTCCTTTTTTATTCCATTTTTTTCAATTAACTGAAGGGTTGCTAAAATAAAAGTTTTCCTGTTACTGCAGTAGAACGTTTTAGAATGTATAATATATTTTAAGGCAAACATTACGGAATTTTATTAATAGAAAATGGAAAAGTTGATTTTTTTCATAAACATTACATTCTGAGGAGTCCCTTAAAGTTAAATTTCGTGTGAATAAGAATAGCATTTTATTATATAATTTTTCAACACTATTTTTAAAAATATAAAAATTTTACCGCATTACCGCGCGGTGCGGTGCGGTAATTAAAGTGCGGTTGCGGTAAGCGGTGCGGTTTTATTATTTTTTTGCGGTTGCGGTGCGGACAATCTGTTTACCGCCCACATCCGCACCGCGACGAACCCTAGTCAAAACCTGATTTAATGTAAATCAATTTTTGGTGGTCAAATTTGATTTGAACTGATTTTAAGTTTGAAACTAATATAAAATTGAAACTTCAAAATTTCTCTACAAGTTGAAAATTTTCGGAGGAGGTCCGGACCCCCAGGACCACTGTATATAGTAATTAAAAAATGGGAATGAATACAAATATTAAGAATGAATGTTTTGAAAAATATGATTGTATGGTAATACAGCTTGTTTACATGGTACGTTGAAAATTTTTGCGTGACGCCTTTGTACGTGACATTCACGGGCGCTCTGTCGGGCTGTTTCCGCTCTTTAACAAACGAGCACGAATGATTAGTTGTGGCTATTATACTAGGAAATATGCAGCAGTTCACGAATGCATGAATAATATTTTATGATGGAATCATGAATCAGTTCACGTTTCGATGAATATTACTTCATGATTTGTGAATTATTTCCCAAGCACGAATGGTGAGTTGTCACTAATTTACTAGGTATCATGGATCAGTTTACGATTACAAGAATATTTTGGGATTTTGTAAACTATTTCACGAGCACAAATTGTGAGTCGTGACTAAATTTCCAGGCATCATGACTTAGTTCACGTTAACATGAATAATATTTTATGATTTTGTGAACTATTTCGGGAGCACGGGTATTGATTCGTCACTAATATATTAGGAAACATGACCTAGTTCACGATGATCGAAAGAATTCATGAATAGTATTCCAAATTTCAAGAGAAAATATGGTTCGATTTTGTGAACTAATTCACAACCACGAAAACTAGATGTAATAAATCAGTTCACGTCGTATAGTCAGACTCATAACAATGTTCTATGAATCTGTGAATAAAATCACGAATCAACCTTAGGTTTTATGAAAAATGTTGTGACAGAAGATTGATTTGGTAATGACATGGTGAAAACCGTGACAGATGTTCACATGACACACATAACAAAAACAAATATCTGCACTAATAAAAGCGTTATATGGGCGTTACAGAAGGAAAATTGAATATAATTATAAAACACATGATTTTTTGTTCATGGTCCTGTTTTCGTAACGTAAATTGTTCCAGAATTCATTGCACTTTATTCACGATTTTGGGGACAATTTTTTCCGTGTTTACATCTACACTCGGTGACATAAGTTAGTAACCATGAACAATTACCAACATCCCTTCTTTCAAAGATCTTACTTAAGAAATGTAGATTATAATTTTGAAATTAAATGTTTGACGACTGGTTACGAAACACTCACAGATATTTACGGCTTCCTCAGTCTCTTATGTACATAAGTAAACGATATATTTATAGATTATCCGACGTTTCGGCCGATTTGATTACCTTTTTCAAGGGAAAACTTGAAAATTTATTCATGTCATTGTACTGCCGTTATACGTATAATTGTGCCATGTATATAGGGGATTCCATAGAACATGGGACAAATATCCCAAGTAGCACGCTTTGTTACTGTTTAGTATTTGTAACTCTCTTGGTAACAGCTATGTTATGGAAAAAGCGCACTTTGTTTGTATGTTGTGCAACATGTCCCTAAATGCAGCAAAATAATGAAAACAATAGCTGTGCCATTTGTCGAGCATTGGGTAGTTGGACAGTTCTGTTTTAGGGTGGAATGGCAAACAAAGAGACGTTTGCAACTTGTTAGACTGTTTGTGCAAGTTAGCAAAGTTTCTGATTAGTTTCACAACTGTTATTGATGTTTGCATACTTAACACTATTGGCCTGCTCTATTATTACATAGTTATACAATCAGTTTAAAAACCCGTAGAAATTCTTTTCAAATATATCCAACAATAAAAAATATTGTGTAGCAGATGTGCAACATTTAAAACTTTCAACAAGTTGCAATTGCTACTTGGGATGCGTATGACGGCAGTCTAAGTAAATGGAAAACAGAAAGCCACAAAAAAATTAATATTGGACATTGTGAACAACGACGACAAGAGGTTTAGCAGTTCTGCACAAATTTTTCTAATAGGAAATATCGTGATTAAACTCATAATTTTCAACGAAACTAAAAACTAAAATAAATCAAATTGAGATAGAATTGTTCGAAGAATCCGCAGAACAATGGTAGAATTTTGAATGTAGCATTAGTTACATAGGAACCCCGACCGAAAATATATTCCAAACAAATATAAATGGAAGGAAACGTTTTATTCTACGAATTTCAAGACACCTAATCATAGACGCTCATCTCCGACGTATTGCGCTTGCAAATAGCGGTATCTGCGCTTGTGACACCGGTGTTCTGCCAGATATCAACTATTGGATTCCATTCGGGCCTGAGGAAGACCGCCCAATATCCTGGTTCGAGATGTACTGGCAACCCGCGATCTCCTATATATGTCTCTTGTATACACATTCCTAAAATCCATATACAGATTTAACTGCCTATATTATTTTCCTTATCATTCTCAGAAGTGCCCTCTTCCGCCTGTACCGTACACCAACGATTGTTTGATGCGATTTCAAGCTGACACGAAACATCTCTGTCGACTGAGCCATCAAACACGGGACCCATAGCACCAACATTACAAGCGCAACGCAGTGCGTGGCCGCTCCGCATCTGAGCCATACTACGAAATCGCCCAGAGGAACTACTGTCGGCTCGAGGAAGACATCCCGGCGTCCCAACGCATGATGCTTTCTGATGAAGAACGTATGAGTGTGCAATCCTTACCATTGATCTACCGCTGCCGGAAACTGAAAGTTAACATCTTTCTACACCCTGTCAGCTTTGTCCACTCTCTCTCCTGTATCTGATACTCAGTGTAGGAATACCCCCCTCCCTCAAGAATATCTTCCCAAAACTTATCTGCTCCCTGTCTTTTCTAGTTTTAGTTGATCAATACATACTCTCATTAAGAAATGCGCCCAGCAGTACTACTACTCATAAAAACAGTCCTAATTAACCTCTAATCTTAATAAATTGAATCACTCTCTCTAGTTATTCCTAGATTTAACATGGTTGTACAATGTTCCGCTTAGTTAATAATTGTTACTATGTTTTAATTGCCGCAAGGTTCTACTGTATCGATTTTGTTGGTTATTTTCGGCAAATTTGAGACTAAGAGAAACGAAAGCAATGAAATTGAAAGACGGATAGGTATTCTAGAGCGAATCAGTCATAAACTTAGAACGGAAAACTAGGGCTAGACAGGCACATATGGACAGGATCGAAAAAAAATGTGAGGAATTCTTTGCCTTCTGCTAAGTACGAGATGGGCGTTGCACCCAAGTCTACCGCATGGTCTATGGTAGGACATAATTATAATAATTATACAAAAGCACACTAAATGGCCCTCCCCCGCTTCCTAATCTTTTGAATATTTTATTATCATTGTATATATACAAGTTGGCTGTAAAATTTCTATAGTTTCATCATGTAAAAAATAATATGTGAAAATGTGTTCCCCTAGTTTTAAGAAATTCAAAATACAAATCAAAGAAAAAACTGGCACCTTTAAACTAACGCAAACGTACCTTATCAAATAAACGAATTGAATAAAAAAGACACCCAATTCCCAACGCGAAACTGGCGAAATGGTGTCTTCGCAGAATTTCATTAACGGTACAAGTGTGTTCGGTAACTCCGCGCAGAATTCCGCGCGAAATTTCGTGTGAAATTTCATGCGAAAGTCCGTGTGAAATTCCGCACGAGATTCCGAGCGAAATTCCGTGTGATATTCCGCGCGAAATTCTTTAAGTAGTTCCGTGCAAAATTCCGTGCTAAATTCCATGCGAAATTCCGCGCAAAAATCCCCGAGAAATGCCATGTACCATAGAAAATTCCGCGCGAAACTCCGCGTAGAATTCAGCGCGAAATTCCGTGTAAAATTACGCGCGAAAACCCTTGTGAAATTCCATGTAAATTTCGTGCGAAATTCCGTGTCAAATTCCGCGCAAAATTCTGTGCGAAATTCCTTATGGAATTCCGCACGAAATTCTGTGCGCAATTTCAAATACCGACGGATTTTTAATGTACTTAACATAATTTATGGAAGAATTCAAAAATACTTCTACTGTACTTAATAAGGTGCATAATGTAATTAAAACCGTACAAGTACTTAAAGTATTTCAAGTACACAATGACTGTAATTAAAATATTTTAAATATTTAAAGTACGAATACGCTGTATTTAAAATCTTTTTTGTAATTAAATAACAATGAATTTGACACGTAATTTTTAAATATCGGTGGTACTTAATGCACTTTATGGTACTTAATGGCACTTATAGTAACTAATTAAGTACGCGTTTTTGTACTGCGTCGTATTGAAGATTTAGTGCTTGTTCCTCGGCATATGTACTTTTTTTTTGTTTTCAGCGAAAGGGTCTATTCGGAAAAAGTCCCATTCGGCGATATGTTTTTCGGCGACATATGCTTCGCCAAAACGAAATAGAACATAATAGTAATCGGCGAAATAATCGGCCGCCATTATGAAATAAGGAAAACAATTCGTAAATCTCCGGTGCCAATTTTAATACAATAATAAATAAATCAAATGGTCGGTGATAAGTCAGTCGCAAAACATTAAAAAATGAGATAATGATATAACTGGATAAAGAATTTCTTCAGCTACATTCGACTTTTGCTAGATTTGAAATAGGAATCAATAAGCAAGAATTATGGCAAAAATAAATTTCCAATTACTATGTAAAGGATGCTTCGATCCAAACTTTAAACTCATTTTTCCAGAAATCAATAAATTGTCACTTAGTCCGGTCTGACTTAACACCGACTTCAAATTTTGGATTTATATTTACTTACATTTTAGATACATATTTGAAGCGTTTCATAATAGGGGACAATTTTTTGACCAAAATTAATTAATTCCAAAAATCGCTCAAACTTTTCTATTTTAATCATACAATAAATTCTTTTTTTGTAACATGTGAGGTATTACGATTATGATTTATGATTTATAAGTGAGGTATTAAATACAAATTTACAATAGTATTCCAATTCATTTATATTCAATCGAAAATTATGGGCGAAACCCAAACCTGTGTCCCAACTGGAGATTTCCCCCTACATATTCAATTAAGTGTGTACCACTAGTTTTACAGGAATGCCAGCAAATGTGGAATACGGTTCTATTTACTAATTATGATTACTGTAGAAAAATAGAGTAATTTAAACGAAATCTAACGATAAACATCATTGTGGGCATCTTGTGTGCATCCATATGTTAAACTTATTATGGAGAGTGCGACACAGATTCATCAATTATTCTGCCCGTTTACATTCTATGGATTGCGCATACCTTGAATGAAACATCTTTCCGCATGATTTTTTGTATCAAAATTCTAATTACAATAGAGCTTAAAGACACTCAACACCCTATATTGCATCACGATTATCAACAAAAAGCAATTTTGCTTTGTATCCCCACATCATCCAGTGGAATAATTCAAGTTTGGTTTTTTACGGTCTTGCTAAGTCTAACAATTGCGCCACTAACTGACACTGTTAAAGATTTCACATGTTCCATTCAACAAGGCTGATCTTGAACGAAGTGTTCGATAGTTGTTTGATGAATTCGTTGGCACTTTACATTAAAAATAGGCAAAACGAAACACGCCTGTGTGTGCGTACATACCCGAAATGACCTTGCGGACAGACATATCACAACTAAAGAGCGGCGCCTAGGAGCACACGAACCAGCATCATGCAGTGCCGCTTAGTACGTCGCATCTCCTCCGTGTCTTCAAGTTGCATGCGTAGAGGGATCGTTAGAAAGCGCACTATTTGGATGATGTAGCAGAATGCGATCGTGAGTAAGAACTACAACAAGAATAAATAGATGACATGATTAACTGAAAACCTTTTGCCATGTATCTACTCACAAAACTTCTTCACCATGAAGTCCATCACTTCGAAATCACTGTTTGACATGACAATCGATCCATTTCCGGTTTGGCCTTGAGCCGGAAACAACTGAACTGCTGTTGCTCCACCAAACGCCATCGTTGCGACAAACGTCGCTGCCATTATCTAAAACGAGACGATGATAACCGAACAAAACACAACCGTTGTACATTAATACTGCAAACAAAGTACATCCATCGAACAAATTTTAATTAAACAATGCTGTGAACCACACCTTGAATGAGAGCATTATGATGAACAAACACTGAATACGGTTTACGATCAACCAGATCAGAACAAACACATAAATGTAGTTTCACGAGCCTGCTTTGCCTAGATCACTTTAAGTCGAAGGTTTGCTACCGATCAGGTCTAACGGTGGCGAGTATATGCCCTGATGCCAATCGCAGCGTGGCTTTGTTTGCTCTGAACCGAGATGCATTTTTTTAATTCCACCGCACCGATCAACAGCCGTGCCAAAATACTCGCAAACGCAAAAGCAGTGCGATTCGAAAGGCACACACCGAGTCAATCGCGGTAGCGCAGCGGGGACGCTTCGAACACAGGCGACCTTGAACCACGATCCAACAGCGAGCGCACATCGTAGCGCCTCATGCCTTCAACACACCGGTTTCCAAATAACCTTGGCAAAGAGAGGCTCCGCGAGTAGGCCGAGAGAAACCAAAATCAAATGCATTTTGCGAGTAGATAGAGCAGAGCGGAGTCAGGCAGCTAGGACAGCACGGTGTGTCTTGTAGTGCTCTCGTTTGAAAATATATCGTTAAATGTACGAGGTCAGCTGCGTGTAAGACGTCAAAACCCTACAGAAAAACTAGCCCTACATTTAACAAAACGTCGAATAAAGTGGATCAGCGTAGGACGTATGTTAAACAAACTTTTCTGCGGGGCAGTGCAAAGCTGATGCAAAAATAGAAATTAAATGAATTTTTTTCAATTTGATGCAAATTTGTTATACATTCTCAGAGTGATCTGCCCCTAGCCTACAACGCCTAGACTTAGTTCACATATTACAGTTATATAGCCACAGACGCCATATTTTTCCGCGTCTGTAAAAATAAGGTGGATTATTAGGATAGTCGTTATTATGCGACGTACAAAGAGTAATTTCCAAAAATATAATAAAGTAAACCATACCAAATAAATGAAAAAGAAATATTTCCCAATTACATATTTGTAAAAATAAAGATTTTTGCTTTTACGTGCAAGGTATGACAGGCAATAAAAAATATCGAATGATTTTACATTGAATATTTCACTGATTTGAATTGAAATTACTTTGTCTTTTGTGTTTTGTAAGAGCGCTTGCTGGCTGTGTGTGTTCCAGAAAATTTGCATGCGGTGGGCTTCAGGAAGACTAAATTGTGCAATTTTAATATCTGATAGAGTTCAGAGAGACTCAAATTCGAACAACGTGGAGATCTGACAGCTCAGTACTGATCCTAAACAACATCCGTTTCCACCTGGCCTGGGTTGCTGCACTGAACTCAAAGCGGAACCTGACGAAGTTGACAAGCACGTTTCGCCTAATGGCTGTTCGTGTCGCGAGCGCGTAAAGAACGATATCGTCGGAGGGGGTATGCGTCATAGCCGTTTTTTTATTTTTAATTATAGAGGTTTTAACGGGTTAGAGGAATCTCTTTTGAAAATTTCTCTAACTCTATGTGCGTGGTTGTGAATCGAACCCAGGTGAGCTGCATACAAGGCAATCGAGTTTCCAACGACGCTATGCCCGTTCCCCTTTGCCAAAGTGATTCTGCATCACTCTGACTGAGGACGTGGCATGCTGTGAAATACATGAAATGCAAGGAGATTGGTTAGAGCGGACTCATTGGCTAAGTAGCAGCAATAGTAGAACAACGCGGAGGAAGGAAGGTGGACCCACCAACTCATTCCTTTGCCCGGAGTGTATGAACGTGCAAGAGACGCCGGAACACGGTTTTCGAATGCCCTAGGTTCGAAGAAGTTCGAAGGGGTACGCCCGGCGTTATAGTTGACAATATCGTCGAAGAGATGGTCACTATGAGCATATATGTGATGCGGTCAACAGAGTAGTGACGAGTATACTCTCCGAGCTACAGAGTAAGTGTCGAAGGGACCAACAATACACCGCCGCCGGCTTGAAAAGCGCCGGAAACAACAAATCGGGTAGAGAAAAATTCCGCCGCAAGGAAACTCTCCGCCAGAGTAGACTAGATCCATCGCCGGGACTAGTTGAGTAGTACGCGACGTAGCACCGGGTTCGGATCGTCGGGGCATCAGTGAACTGGACGTGAGGCTGCACCGAAATCGCTGGAACGACTTCGACACCCTACCGGATAGCTCATGAGTAAACTAGATCCACCACCGGGGACTAGATCGGGTCAAAGCGGGGGACAAGAGCTCACGAAAGCATGCATCGGTATCGGAATAAACCCCCACCAAGAAATGTACAATAGGGTAAATTCTAATTAGTTGGGAGCTAATTGGCTCACGAAAGAGACATCGGTATCGAGAGAAATTCCACCGCCGGGAAAGTCTCAGTTGGAGTAGGGTAGTTTCACAGCCGGGTAATATCCGAGTAGCTGGGAGCTAAATGGTTCAACAAAGCGGGCATCGGTGTCGAGACAATTTCCTCCGCCGGGAAACTCTCAGTCGGAGTAGGGTGAGTTCACCGCAGGGGATTATCCGAGTAGATCATGATAAGGGTGGGAGCTGAATAATTTACGGAAAAAGTAGCTAAATGGCTCAAGAAATCAGCAGCCACGACGAAATAATTGAAGACGGAAAACGAGACGCGAAATTCTCGTGAGCAAGAGAAAGAGGTGCGAAGAACGAGCAGGAGGCCTCACGAGGGAGGGAAGAATGAAAAAAAGAGTAAGGAGTGTTTTAGTGGTTGGACACGAATGTAAGTCGTGAGTCCCATAAAGTGCCAATACACTACTTGCCAGTCTTTTAAAGCTTTCCAAAACTAAAACTAACTAATAAACTAATGGGTGAAATCGGTTAACTCTAACCCCTTCCCAAAGAGCTTAAATATACGTAATAGTGATTACATTAGTGATACATTAGTGATTACCTCTCGCGAAAAAAGTGTACCCAATGCTCTGTGAACCCAGTTGGACTGACATTGGTTGCACGATTACGGGGCTGCTATTTTGGCGATAGGCGAGAGCTACTAGGGTCATTCGAATGCTGATTAGTGACTTTTTCCTGGTATCACTTTCAAAATGGAAGTGGGCTGCTTAAAATTATGTCACATTATACAGGCTGGCGGGCTCAAGTATTCTATTCCACTAGAACATTACCAGCCTGGGATAAATACCTAAGTATGTTGCCGCATGTGAATAACTAGAAAAAATTCATAGTGATTAATGTAGCGTGTCACCTGTTACCTTGCTGATCTAACCGAAATTTAACTCAGAAAAGATCATTACTTTTTAAAGACGCTTTTTAAAATACTGCTTATTATCTTTCGCCGGAAAAAAAAAACGTGAACGATCAAACATCTAATATCACGTCAAGCATTCTTAGTCTTCGCCCTCGATTACCGGTACATTGCATACATTGGAAGTTCTGCTTGGGTCTGTTGTCCATCGGACAAAAATCATTCACAAAATCAGTGATACGTTTCTATTTCACATATTCTAGCGAAACGAAGCCAAATCCTGCATGGATCTGTACACATTACCATAAAGCTCAATTCGACAAATCTATAGAACCGGTTTCACACTAGCAACCGGATCTTGTGACATCATTTCGGACGGTAAACAATTCGAAGAGATCGAAGCATTTGTGCTGACCAGCATAGACGAAGGCTTGGTCCGAAATCCAATGACTGTGTGGTCGAGAAAAGGGTGCTTAAACTATTTGAGCAAACATAGCGCCCTACTGATGGGCATTCATTCATATCGTCTGGCTGAAGCGTCACAGCAAACCACACTATTTTTATGCTTATTTACCTAACACGCGTCTAAAGTACCTTTGATGAGGAGCTAAATGTGTTGAGTAACCATCGTTAGTAGCTTGGAATGTGAGTCTAAGTGACCATCATCCATCATCATTGCTAATGGTGATGGATTGTGTCGTGGATTTGTCATGTGATAATATATGCGTTTATTAATTTTATTGCAACCACCCGAGCAAATTCTCATGGGTTCAAATACCATACAATCCCATAAAAATACCATGAATATGGTCCACGTCATATATCAAAGCCGTACAATGGTCTTAAATATCCGTAAATACACCATACTATTATGCTATATTCCTCCCTAAGGAGGAAAAATTGGGCAATCACCAGTCGAAATGCACCCATATCTTTGACACCATAATATGCTTTGTATAAGGAATCTTCCGGACAATGGTGTTAGTGGTTTCATGAGTTGAACCCATTGCAAACATTTTCATTACACGATACAGTGGTAAATTTGGACCAGGAGCATAAGGGAATACCAAGTGCCGTGGTGATGAAGAGGCGAAGTCAAAACGCAAACACCTGGATTAATTATAGTTAGGTTTTGTGCCCTTCGTGTATTAAGACGGTTTTAAACCAATTTTCTCCTTATATATAGCATTTGCTAATATTTTGCGGCCTGGAGCCTTTCAAAAGAAATAATGTTTTCATAGGCATATGACACTGAAATTTATTCCTTTCCAGTACAAAGTATGTAGAATTAATTAATAGAATAAATATTAATCAACAGAATTTGTGTTGTTTTATTTTCAATTTTGAGATTTTCCTATATTTACCTAGACCCGACCCTTACCCGATTTTTTGTAAGTTCACCCGAACCCGATTTTTCAAAGAAGACAAAACGAGATGTCGACCCCTACACGGGCTAAACCAACTCCGTTCACGCATTTTTTTAAATATTTGTAAATCCGTACCCACAACGAACCCGATTTTCAATAAATAAATTTAACCGTACGTATTTGAAGCGAAATCGAAGCGTATTTATTTATATGAACGAAAGGTAGAAATGCCAAAGATTCCCCTCGAGGTCGTACTACCAGTAAGGCCATAACTAATTAAACAAATGATACCCCCTTCATCAAAATCACTGAAAAAATCTGGGTAAAAATTATATTTTTTCTAATAATCAAAATAAAAAAATATATCACGTTTTATAAAACAACAATAACTTTCATATAATTTTGGATTTCGCCATTGAACACCATCACAGTAGTTTTGGAATTTACATTCCCTCATTATTATATGTATTAAGTATTGTCTCAGAGCAGGTTTTCATCCTATCGTCAGATACTATACGGGATTTGATTCGTAATTAGCCATCCTATGAGACGAATCATTTTTTTGCTTTGACCATTCTCGGGGGGATTAGACATCCGAATAAAATTGTCGATCCGGTCTAACATCAAACTAATATGATTATCGATAGACATTGTTTTACTATTCACAAAAGGAAATAGCCACCTGTGAATTATCAAACAGAGCGGCTTCTAAACGTAGCATTTTTAGAGTGATGTTCAACATCGCCCTCCCCTATCGTAGCATTTCGTCACAAACTTCAGAACGCCCCTCCCCCTATAATGACGTAGCTCCACAACTCCTACCCCTAAAGCTGAGTTGTATTGTTCGAAAATTAGCAAAGTATTTTTCAGTGTAATTAGGGTTAGTTGAAAGATTTAAAAATAAAAAAAATTGAAACAGCGCATGAGCCATGTCGTCACAACAGAACAAGAAAAATAATAATCATCTTGTGGATTTCAATGATCAGAAAATGTTTAGCTTCCGGGTATTGATTCATTAGTCTGGAAAATCTGACAGTTAGTTGCTAATCTTGCTTAAGTTCGGGTTTCGGGCGGTGGTCAGCTATTTTCGTCCGCGTCCCTTATCACCTATTTGATAAAGTGATACATCAACAGTGCTATCTTTGAAAATGAACTACCTTGGTTATACAACTAATTTTTTCGATCTTATTTTATTGCTAATAATTACGTAGTCTTCGTTTTATTATATTCAGGATTGCACATATTTTGTCGTATGTAATTATGTTCTTTGATTTGATGGCATTGTAATCCGCCGGTTGATGCTAATCGAGCTGACATTTCTTTGGCTGAGCAAACTAATTTCATTGTTTGTTTAGTGTTTATTTGATCAACTAAGAAACCAATCCACTGGACATTTAGTATGCATGGGGAATACGCATGGTCTTGTCTGAGTGAAATGATGATTGTTGATTCATGTATGAGGGTTGTGAATTGACAGTTCGCGAGAAGAATCGAAAGCTAGTTACTAATTATTTGTAGTCATATCAAAACGAAGAACTTGTTTTCTTATCATATTCATTGGCTTACTTCTAGTCCATTGAATCAATCAAATTAATTGTTCTCATTTTATTGAGTACTTTTATATGCTTTGCAATAGTACATGCACTATATTATTGATTGTCGTGTTAATCATATTTGAGTATAAAAATATTATAGCTTGATTATTAACGTAAAAAGTGACAGGTTAGTTCCTTTTCTTACCCATTGTCTTCAACCTTGTTCTAGTAATTAGCTTAAAATTAGCTTAATCGGTATATTGTATATTCGATATGAAAAGCTAGTCGTTTCAGGTATTTCGGCAGTGCTTATTATATACCGTATAAAAAGCGTTTCAATTAGCTTAACAACGCGTTCGAATAATGATAACATAACAGTCGGCCCGTGGCAAACGTCGAGATTCCATAACAACGTTTGTTACACTAACATTCCTTTCCTTCCCCGATGACTGTAAGGACGTGGCCGGCGCCGTTATTGGCATTTCAAAGTATAGAACTCTCAAAACGTGCACATTGAGAATGGATAGGGCCCATTCATTGATTTTCTGTGCAATTTCGCTTGTTCTGGTCAATAGGGCATCGCAAAAAAATTTTTTTTTTGAATTCTCAAAGCCGGGGGGTCTCATGTGACAAATGTCAAAGTGAACTCAGATACCAAATTTCACATCATTTGGACAATTTTAGACCCCCGCCCACTTCGCTTGAAATTTTTTGAAATTGGTGCTATGGGAAAATATGGAGGAAAAATACATTAAATGCTATAACTTTTGTAATAGCAATCAGAAAATTACAATTTATACCTCTTTTGAAAGGAAATAATCTTAGTATTTGAATGGAGATGTCTTTTATTCTAGAACAATACGGGAAAGTGGGGGTACTGGATCACTTTGGCCCCAAAATCCCCTATTTTTAATGATTTTTCTGCTCCGTGATGCAAATCATACATACACAGTTTTTCTAATGTAAAAAAATGTCAGAAATCGAACGGAACCTTTTTGATTTTAGTCCGAATACGAGAAGTTGGAGTTATAGGGCTTTTTGTCATTCATATTGAATTTTATCATTTTCTCATGCATATATCTCTATTATTCTTCATTCAATTTTCATAAAATGTAACTTGTTGAACGTGTAAAACTCTGAGGAATAAAACAAAAACAAAAACGTTAGAGGTAAAATTCAGAAACATCAAACTTTTTGAGATTTACTCTACAAATCTTTTTTTTCATTATTTGTCCTAATATCTCAACATTCTCCTATTTTCTAGGAATGAAACTTTTCTCATGTGATCCCTAAGCATATTTTACACTAAAAGTAGTAAATTAAATAAGAATTTTGTTGTTAAATGGAGTTAATATGTGCGATGTTATGATAAAAATGTGAAATCGACACTATATGTCAGATAATTTGATGTTCCTGAATTTTACCGGTAACGAATCTATTTTTGTTTTAATCCTAAGGATTTTCCACGTTCAACAAGGTATAGTTTATGAAAATTGAGTGAAGAATAGTAGAGCTATGTTGACGAGAAAATGTTGAAGTTTAATATGAATGACAAAAGGCCATTTAACCCCAACTTCTCGTATTCGGACAAAGGTCAAAAAGGCTCCGATCGATTTTTAAGATTTTCTCACATTGGAAAAACTACAAAATATGTATAATTTGCATCACGGAGCAGAAAAATCATTAAAAATAGGGGATTTTGGGGCCAAAATGACCCAGTACCCCACTTTCCGTATTTTTCTAGAATAAAAAATATCTCCATTCATATTCTGGCAGAAGTGAACACCCTTCAACTGCATCATATTTCACACCAAATGCTAGTTATGTTCAAGTACATTACTCAAGTAGAGTCATTCGCGGAACAATATGGAGCATAACGCTGAATGCGGCAACGTTAAAATTAGCATCCCCGCATATTTTACAGAAGTTCGCTTACATGACATATTCCTGCGCACCCCTGACATCGTGATTAAAAAATTCATGTCAAGTTACGGAGAAGTGGATTCCATCACAGATGATAATTGGAGAAACTTCTTTTCGGGACTTTCAAATAGTGTTCATGGGGTGAGAATGCGTCCGACCAAGCCAATCCTTTCATACGTGACCATTATAAGCAGATCAACTGAAAATAGGACTTTTAATCAGATAACACTAGTTACGCACCCAGGACAGATTGCTACGTGCCAATTCCTTGCGGAAAACTTTGCGCAGAAGCAGCTACGGTAAGTTCGTCTACTACAATCAAAAACACCACGCAATCATCTTATCCCGATCAGAATGAAATAACAAGATTATAACAGAATGCAATTTTCGTAACATATTGTATTATAAATTTGGTCTCGTTAGTAGTTAAAATAACAGAAAATTATAACAAGTAACAACGGGAGATATAGTTTTGAAATATTCTTGTTATGTGTTTCTGCTCGGGATGCTACACCACAAACGGCAGCAAACCTAATATCCATGAATCAGACAGGAATAAATATTCGCTCTACAACAACTACCGTCATCAGAGGTTATTTTACGTCACGGGGGCTACTTTACGCCAAAATTAAAGAATGATACTTGAGCTTCTAGTTCAAATTGAACGTTATATTTTGACAAAAACAAAACAAAAACAAAGCTGGTTCAACACAAATATATGAAACGGAAATAGGTTTAAGAATATCATTGCAAATAATAGTAGTAGGCGATGAAACTGAAATATAAAATATACGCAAAAAGCATTATAACTTATGTGGTTTTTGTTTGAGGCGAAACTGAGTTAGTTCCCGAATACAAATGTACAGTAACAAAACCATGATTTTCACTGTGACAGTACAGTAATTTTACAATAATTTAAAGTAAGTTTTAGTGTTATGCTACAATACAAAAACAATAAACTTTAACGTTTTGCCTTTCTCAATAGAAAGGTATTGCAATTGCTCTGAAAACCGACTTTTTAACGGAGGCCCGGTGGGCCGAGTGACATATACCATTCGATTCAGTTCGTCGAGTTCGGCTAATGTCTGTGTGTGTATGTATGTGTGTTTGTATGTGTGTGTGTATGTGCGTATGTGTGTGTATGTGACCAAAAATGTCACTCATTTTTCTCAGAGATGGCTGAACCGATTTTGACAAACTTAGTCTCAAATGAAAGTTCGTTCCCATAGGCTGCTATTGAATTTCTAATGGATCCGACTTCCGGTTCCGGAATTACAGGGTGATGAGTAAGAACACGCAGAAAATGTCGATTTTAATAAATTCTGCAATGAATGTATAAAGGTGAAAATTTTTCCAAAATATGACCACAACTGCTTCGATTTGTAGTATTAGGTCACTAACATCCATTCAAAGTCTATTTGGCCACATTGGCCACCATCATCGGTTCCGGAAGCCCCGGCGGAAGTATCTAAATTCAGAATAACAGTCACATCGGTTTCTCGGAGATGGCTAGACCGATTCGACTAAACTTGGCCTCAAATGAAAGGTATTGCGTCCCCGTAAATGGCTATTTAATTTCATCCCGATCCGACTTCCGGTTCCGGAGTTACAGGTTGTGGCGTGCGATCACATAGCAAATTGTGATTCAAACCGATACTCCGATGAAAGCAAAAAAGGTAAAAATTTCGCTAAAATGTCTCTCAAACAACTTAAATTTGCTGTTCTAGGTCACTGACGGCCAACCAAACTTTCGTTGACTACATTGACCACCATTAGGGCGTTGCAAAAAAAATTTTTTTTTTTGAATTTTCGAAGCCCCCCCCCCCTCTCATATTGTGACAAATGTCAAAGTAAGCTCAGATGCCAAATTTCACATTATTTGGACAATTTTAGATCCCCGCCCACCTGGCTTGAAATTTTTTGAAATTATGGAAAATATGGAGAAAAAATACATTAAATGCTATAACTTTTGAAGTAGCTATCAGATTACAATTTATACCTCTTTTGGAAGGAAATAATCTTAGTATTTGAATTGAGATATTTTTGTTTCTAGGAAAATACGGGAAAGTGGGATACTGGGTCATTTTGGCCCCAAAATCCCTTATTTTTTAATGATTTTTCTGCTCCGTGATGCAAATCATACATATTTTGTAGTTTTTCTAATGTGAAAAAAATCTCAAAAATTGATCGGGGCCTTTTTGAACTTTATCCGAATATGAGAAGTTGGGGTTATATGGCCTTTTGTCATTCATTTTAAACTTCATTTTCTCGTGAATATATCTCTATTATTATTCGCTCAATTTTCATAAACTATACCTTGTTGAACGTGGAAAATCCTTAGAATTATAACAAAAATAGATTCGTTACCGGTAAAATTCAGGAACATCAAATTATCTGACATATAGTGTCGATTTCACATTTTTATCATAAAATCGCACATATTAACTCCATTTAACAACAAAATTCTTATTTAATTTACTACTTTTAGTGTAAAATATGCTTAGAGATCACATGAGAAAAGTTTCATTCCTGGAAAAATAGGGGAAGTTGAGGTATTAGGACAAATAATGAAAAAAATGTGATTTGTAGAGTAAATATCAAAAAGTTAGATGTTTCTGGATTTTACCTTTAACGTTTTTATTTTTGTTTTATTCCTCAGAATTTTACACGTTCAACAAGTTACATTTTATGAAAATTGATTGAAGAATAATAGAGATATATGCATGAGAAAATGATAAATTTTAAAATGAATGACAAAAGGCCCTATAATCCCAACTTCTCGTATTCGGACTAAGGTCAAAAGGGTTCCGATCGTTTTCTGAGATTTTTTCATATTAGAAAAACTACAAAATATGTATGATCTGCATCACGGAGCAGAAAAATCATTAAAAATATGGGATTTTGGGTCCAAAATGACCCAGTACCCCACTTTCCCGTATTTTTCTAGAAACAAGAATACCTCCATTCACATACTAAAATTATTTCCTTTCAAAAGAGGTATAAATTGTAATTTTCTGATTTCTACTTCAAAAGTTATAGCATTTAATGTATTTTTCCTCCATTTTTTCCCATAGCACCAATTTCAAAAAATTTCAAGCGAAGTGGGCGGGGGTCTAAAATTGTCCAAATGATGTGAAATTTGGTATCTGAGCTTACTTTAACATTTGTCACAATATGAGAGGGGGGGGGGGGCTTTGAGAATTCAAAAAAAAAAAAAATTTTTTGCGATGCCCTACTGGTCAACCACAGAGTATCAATTACGAATTGTACGATCATCATGCTCATGCTCATGCTTAATCTTGCATGAGTTCGGTTTTCAATCAGTTTATTTGATACGGCTCCATGAGTTAGCTTGATTCAGTCGTTGGTCTTTTATAGTACGCAATGTATACAAAATAAAAAAAATTAAATAAATTGCATTTGCTGGATCCTGCTGATGCAGATCCTTTTTGCTCATGAGTGAGGCATTAATTGTATTGGCATTCAATTAGTGTGCCTTTTCTCACGTTATCGTGCACGTTCATGTAGCCATCACTACAAGTTTCTTGGCGCTTTATTGGAAATGGAAAAATCAAATAGGGTATTAACCCATTCATGCCCATGTTGTTTGTGGACAACAACGTTTTTAAGCAGCTATAGCTTTTGGTTTAGGCAAGAATTGCTCCAAAAAACAAGTAAGGCTAATAAATGTGACTATTACTTTTTATTTAAGCACTAAAAGTTAAAAGTATTAGCTCTAAAACTGAAGTTATTACAATTAGCCTGAGTGAATTCCGATGGAGCAGTGCTGCCAGGGACAGTTTACGTTGACGACTAAAAATGAAATCTTGATATATCTTCGTTATTTTGCAACATTATTGAAAACTGATAAAGCCTATCAATTTAGACCGTCTTCGACTACATTTTCCACGTAATTGGACTATTGTAATAATTCTAGGAAAATTGTATTAATCATTGGAAGGTAAAACTTGCGCAGCTTCTACCACTGCGATGGAAGCACCTATTTTTATTGATAAAGATTTTTCGTGTTTCTTCTCCGTTTTCAAGGAAAAATAGTTTTGGACCTCTGTTTGCACAAGAAAAAAGTTGGGCATGAAAGGGTTAAAGAACATTTAATTATTTTGCGCTTGACCCATAAAATTTAAGTCAAAAATCAATTTTTAGCTCAAAAGCGTCATTGATTGCACCGAAAAAATATTATTTTTCTAATTGTGCAAAAAAGAAGATAAGTCGAACACTAGATAACTTGAACGGTTTATACGATATTCATGGTACCGACTTTGAAGAATGGTATCGAGAAAAACGGTTTTGTGTACGATTTGCTTGCAGATAAAAACCGGTTTCGTTCAAAGTTGTTAATCTTCATTAACAATAGTCCGATCTGTCTGAGATTTCCAGAGACGTTTACCTACGTTTAAAATATGCTCATTTTAGAAAATGCAGAATAGTCGATTTTTTTATTTTAACTTGGTCTTTTACTTTGGGTTTTACGATCCTACATTGCGGTTTTGAATTCTTAAAACATTATTATTATAGATTGAAGAAGAAAGAAAATGATTTTTTCAGGAATTATCCCCAAAAAAGTTATGTAGCATGACATGACCCCTGTCGTCACAAGTCGTTATAAAATACCAAAGCCCCCCTTCCCCATGCAATACTACGTCATTTATGGATGGCCCATATGTGGTTCAATATTCAATATGCATAAGATCTGCTGAAAGGACATTAAATTTTAAAGTTTATTTCCGCCGCCATATGTTCGATTCATATGAACTTCATCAGCATTCTTTGAGGATAATAAACCATCCATTTGAGACTAACTTTGTGAAAATTGAATAATCGTTTTCCGAGAAGCCGAAGAGACCTTAATTCTGAAATATTGGAATAGTCGGGATGGACGCTGGATTCAAAAGGAATTTGACTGGGCATCAGCGATTAAGAATGCTGTAGGAAAGCCAATTCAAACAAAAGTACCATGAGCAGTTACCGCAGAGATAGATAGAGAGAAATCCATTATCGATGTATACTTTTGTAGCCTTGCAGTGACAGAAAAGATGAACTGAAGAGTATGCGTGGAGATATCCACGGCGACCATCAAGCGATCCAGCATTGGTGACAGTGGGTGAAGGTGGAAAACGGTGATCTGTTACAAGAACGTGTCCGTCGAAGAACTTAAATTCGAGAACATCCTCTTCAACCTAAATGCGAACCAGTTGACAGAAGCACTAACAAGAGCGTGCAATGCGACCATACCGAGGAATGGGGAACCGAAAAACGGTCGTCTGGTGTAACACGAGGATTGTCGATCTACGTAGAAGTTGCTTCCGAGCTTGAAAAAGAAGCCAGAGGGCTCGTAATGACACCGAAAGAGGGGAACGAGCTGCAAGAACCGCTCCCAACAAAGCAGTCAAGATAAGCAAGAAAACCTGCATTGAAGAACTTTTCCACAAAGCCAACTCGAATTCCCAAGAAGACGCCTTCAGATTTGCCATGCCAAAGATAAACGGCCCAGCTGCACCAACTGAAAGGTGCCAGGAGAAGATGAAGGTCTTCATCGAAAGGCTTTTCCCGCAGAAAGAACCAACGATCTGGCCGTTTTCAGTGAGGATGATTATGAAGGAGAAGCTCAAATTACCGACGAACAGCTGATCGAGATGGCAAAAGCCACGAAAGTGAAGAAGGACCCGGGATTGACCCCAAGCTTGGATCTGCAAACAGCGATACAGGAGAACCCGCATGTGCTCAGGATGTTCCGATGACTGGAAGCGACAGAAGCTGATGTTGCTGTCGATGCCGAGAAAACCTCTTTTAGCGTATATGTCAATATGTCTGTTGGTAAAGTCCGATAACTGTTAGAGAGAAAAATGCTGAATAGGCTAACCAAATACACGGAGCGTGAGAACAACCTGTCATGCAATTCGGCTTCCTTATAGGCAGATCTATAGTGGATGCCATCCGAACGGTTGTTGGAGCTGCGGAGAAAGCAGAGAGAGTATTACTTTTAAGGTAAACGCTATTCCGTGGCAATTACCTTAAAAGTGAAGAATACTTCAACAGTGCTAGCTCGGAAGCAATCGCCCATTGGCAGCACAGTATGAGCGTTCCTGAGAAACTCTGCAGGATATTAAAGAGATACTTTCAGTACCGAACACTGATCTACGTGACAGACAAGAGAGAAATGAGAATGTCAATTGGCGATTTACGTTGAAATCGCTCACAGATAGCGCTGGAAGCAAAGTGTTGCTAATTTGATTCTGTTCTGTCATAGTGCATATATTTTCTGTAAACATTGGTAAAAAATAACTTTTAAACACCAAATCACCGACCAATTTGTTGATAATTGTTTATGAAAAAGAAGGAAAACCATCATTTTAACAGATGGTGAGTAAACATCTTGCGAAAAGGGTGTAAAACATAGTGGTTTCTAATATTATTCGCAGAGCTATATGTATGCTGTTCCGAAATGTAATTTGTTGAGCACCGTAGCCGTCGCAACATCATTTCCCGTTCCTCCTAAATTAAGCTAAACCTTCATGAGATGGTGTAAATTCATGAAACTCCTACACCACCAGCACGCGCAAGCACGTTGGATTTATCGCTATGCTCGACATCACTACAGTTAGATTGCAGGTGGAAGGTGATCCCTGATCCCCACGGTAGCGATCATTTGCCTATCGTGATTTCAATTGCTAACGGTTCAAGACCATCGGAAACAATCAATGTCTCGTATGACCTCACACGGAACATTGATTGGAAGAGTTACGCGACCGCGATATCCGTTAAAATCGAATCCACTCAAGAACTTCCTCCGGAGGAAGAGTACAGGTTTTTGGCTGGCTTGATTCTCGACAGTGCGAATCAAGCTCAGACTAAACCAGTACCCAGCGCGAATACCCATGGACGGTCTCCCACCCTGTGGTGGGATAAAGAGTGCTCAGAGCTGTACGCGGAAAAGTCTACTGCATATAAGGCCTTCCGGGAAGACGGGTTACCCGCTAGCTATTTACAGTACGCGTCGTTAGAAAGGCGAATGAAGAGTTTAATGAAAGCCAAAAAACGCAGTTATTGGCGCCGGTTCGTCGACGGGTTAACGAGAGAAACAGCGATGAGCACTCTTTGGGGTACGGCTCGACGTATGCGTAAACGTAATAGTACCAACGAGAATGTGGAATATTCAAACCGTTGGATATTCGCTTTCGCCAAGAAGATCTGTCCGGACTCTGTCCCGGTACAGAAAACGTGCCGCGCCGCGTCTCCTCACGATACCGCGAACGAAACACCGTTTTCGATGGTGGAGTTCTCACTTGCTCTCTTATCATGCAACAATAACGCCCCAGGGTTAGACAGAATCAAATTCAACTTGCTGAAGAATCTGCCTGACACTGCAAAAAGGCGCTTGTTGAATTTATTTAACAAGTTTCTTGAGGGTAACATTGTCCCTCATGACTGGAGGCAAGTGAAGGTCATCGCCATCCAAAAACCAGGAAAACCAGCCTCCGACCACAACTCGTATCGGCCGATTGCAATGCTGTCCTGTATTCGGAAGTTGTTCGAGAAAATGATCTTGTATCGCCTCGACAATTGGGTTGAAGCAAATGGCTTACTGTCAGATACACAATTTGGCTTCCGCAAAGGCAAAGGGACGAACGATTGCCTTGCGTTGCTTTCTACAGAAATCCAAATGGCCTATGCTAACAAAGAGCAGATGGCATCAGTCTTCTTGGATATTAAGGGGGCTTTTGACTCAGTTTCTATCAACATTCTGTCAGAGAAGCTGCACCAGCATGGTCTTTCGCCAATTTTAAATAACTTTTTGCTAAACCTGTTGTCTGAAAAGCACATGCACTTTTCGCATGGCGATTTAACAACATTGCGATTTAGCTACATGGGTCTTCCCCAGGGCTCATGTCTAAGTCCCCTGCTCTACAATTTCTACGTGAATGACATTGACGATTGTCTTGCCAATTCATGCACGCTAAGGCAACTTGCAGACGACGGCGTGGTCTCTGTCACAGGGCCCAAAGCTGCCGACTTGCAAGGACCATTACAAAATACCTTGGACAATTTGTCTGCTTGGGCTCTTCAGCTGGGTATTGAGTTCTCCACGGAGAAAACCGAGTTGGTTGTTTTTTCTAGGAAGCGTGAGCCGGCGCAACTCCAGCTTCTATTAATGGGTGTAACGATCAATCAGGTTTTCACATTTAAATATCTCGGGGTATGGTTCGACTCTAAAGGTACCTGGGGATGTCACATTAGGTATCTGAAACAGAAATGCCAACAAAGGATCAATTTTCTCCGAACAATAACTGGAACATGGTGGGGTGCCCACCCAGGAGACCTGATCAGGTTATACCAAACAACGATATTGTCGGTGATGGAGTACGGGGGTTTCAGTTTCCGCTCCGCTGCGAACATACACTTCATCAAACTGGAGAGAATCCAGTATCGTTGCTTGCGCATTGCCTTGGGTTGCATGCACTCGACCCATACGATGAGTCTCGAAGTGCTAGCGGGCGTTCTTCCGCTAAAAATCGATTTTGGGAACTCTCATATCGATTGCTCATCCGATGCGACATTCTGAACCCGTTGGTGATTGAAAACTTCGAGAGGCTCGTCGAGCTTAATTCTCAAACCCGATTTATGGCCTTGTACTTCGACTACATGGCACAGAGCATTAATCCTTCTTCATATACTCCCAACCGTGTTCGTTTCCTAGATACTTCTGATTCTACTGTATTCTTCGACACATCCATGAAGGAAGAGATTCGTGGAATCCCGGACCATATACGCCCGCAAGTGATCCCCAATATATTTTATAATAAATTCCGAGAAGTCGACTGTGACAAAATGTTCTACACTGACGGATCAAATCTCGATGGGTCCACTGGCTTCGGTATCTTTAACAATGCTATCACCGCTTCATTCAAGCTCAATGATCCCGCTTCAGTTTACGTCGCAGAGTTAGCTGCAATTCAGTACACCCTTGGGATCATCGACACTCTGCCCACAGATCACTACTTCATCATTTCGGATAGCCTCAGCTCCATCGAGGCTCTTCGTGCGATGAAGCCCAAAAAGCAATTCCCATATTTCCTGGGGAAGATACGGGAGTCCTTGTGTACGTTATCTGAAAAATCTTATCAAATTACCTTTGTTTGGGTCCCCTCTCATTGCTCTATTCCGGGCAATGAAAAGGCCGACTCATTAGCAAAGGTGGGCGCATTAAATGGTGACATATATGAAAGAACAATCTGCTTCAACGAATTTTTTAGTATTTGTCGTCAGAGGACACTCAGCAGTTGGCAAACCTCGTGGAGCAATGGTGAACTTGGACGATGGCTACATTCCATTATCCCAAAGGTATCAACGAAGCCTTGGTTCAGGGGGATGGATGTGGGTCGGGATTTTATTCGTGTAATGTCCCGACTTATGTCCAACCACTACACCTTGGATGCGCATTTGCGGCGTATTGGGCTTGCGGAGAGTAGTCTGTGCGCTTGTGACGAGGGCTATCACGACATCGAGCACGTTGTCTGGGTATGCGTCGGGTATTTGGACGCCAGGTCTCATTTAAAGGATTCCCTTCGGGCCCGAGGTAGACCACCCAATGTCCCAGTCCGAGATATGCTGGCAAATCGTGATTTCCCCTATATGTCCCTTATTTATACTTTCATAAAAACGATAAATATCCCAATTTAGCCCCTCTCTTTTTATTTCTCGTTTTAGAAGTTTTCTCCTGCCTTTTGGGACCGATCAGCTCCAGACTGCAACTATGTAACCGCCGTCGCACTTACCACTACGGAAACTGAAGCGAGAGCGACTCGAGGTCCGATGACTTTTGAAGGATTCCCCGCGGGTCCGAAGAATACCATCCGCCAATCCGACCTACTAGACTGAGGCGCTAATTTGTCTCGCTGATCTCCCGTTTGCCCGAAAGTTGCAAGTTTTGCTCTTCTCTCCCGGTCACCATCTACGCTTTCTCTCCCCTGTCCTTGATACAACTGCTTCTACAGCCCCCTCTGAATATCTTGACCAAGCATAAGTCTCCGCTAAAAAAGTTCAAATTTGTATTCTGTATTCCTAGTTTTAAGATAGTTGTAATTTTACCTCTTTGTTAAAACTATTGTCCCCCATCTTGTAAATAGAATTGTATCCCTAGTTTTAAAACACCGGTGAATTTTCTCATAAACATTTGTTCCCCCTTTTGTGTACCAAACTACATTGTTAGTTTTAAGATAACTGTAAATATTTCCTAAAAAACTATTACTATTGAATTCCTTGTTTTAAAATTTTTCATAAAAAAAAATCTTTTGCTCCCTCTCTTGTATATAGAATCTTATTTCTAGTCTTAAGATAGCTGTAAAATTTTTCTTTTAAAAAAAAAAATATTTCACCATTGTAACCTCCTAGTTTTAAAATATCCAAAATGTAAAAACAAAAGAATTTGGCACCGCCAAGCTAACGCATTTGTGCCTATCAAATAAACGAAATGAATAAAAAAAAAAAAATCATGAAACTCTTCAGATCACGCGAGAAAAGAATATATCCGCCTAATAGGAAAGTGTCATCTTTGTATCATACACAGTCGATCCTTCTCTCTGATAGTCTTCACTTAATTCCCTACGTAGTCCAAAATATGAAGAAGTTTGACATTGGTACTAATTGGGTCTCGGCTTCGAGTTGGAATTTTATTTATGGAACGACTTTTTATAACCACAATAATACCCCGATTACATTTCGAAGAAATGTATAAGCCAAATAGTTGCAAATGGCTGTAATTTCAGAATAATTGCAAATAAAACTAAATTTTTTACTCGTTTCATTCATATTTTGGCAGTGGTAAGCTTTTTCCGAGAAGAAAATGAAGTTTTTGTTGTAAGCTACGACTCACTTGCGGGTGAAATAAAGCAAACTGTATCACTTTGCCAGTTCAGGAGCTGAATCGTAGATGTAGCATGACTAATTTTGGTTTTGCCGCAAATCGTCAATCACGGCAGGCATTCCCCAGGGCTCTATGCTCACATCATAAAACAGAGGCGGTATGGATTAGAAGTGGAAAGACAGCAATAGGCGAAAGTCGCGGTCGGAGAATATATCATCTCGACTCGAAGCGTGAAATTATGGTATTGGGAGTGATATTTGACAACCGTCTGAATTTCCAGTCGATGATGCTATGGGGAAGACAGTAAGAGCAACCACGGCTTTGGTCGAGGAGCCAGTGTAGTGGACGCCACGAACCATCTGGAATCGCCGGAGCGAAGCCCGTGAGCAGGCTAGTTCCACTACCAGGGACTAGATCGAATAGGTCGAGTGAAGCACCAACGGTTGGTCGAGTACTTGAAGAATTTCCAGTATCATTTTGTTGTAGAGATATTTATCAAGGCCAAATCACCTTGTATTCCATAGATAACATTTCCTGGACAAGATATGTTCTATTTTTTTAAGATATCAAGAGCTAGCATGTGGGAAACCAAATAGCTTAAAATTCTACCTCTAGGTAGCACCAGTGAACATGCTATTTTTTCAGTTCGCAGTATCTCAAAATCGAATCAGCCTCCCCACGAAGTAACGCTTTGATGCAGTTTCCTGTGGCAAAATAAAAGAAGAAAAGTAAGGACTGTTTCTAGTGGTTATGCACAAAAGTGAGTCCCACCCACATTCTCAGAGCGCAAAAAAATTGTCGAAAAACAACTACAAATTCGATTGTAAAGCTGACGTAGATTTAATTACGTTCCTCAGCATAGATATCACATGAAATGAAACAAATAAAATCTCAACAAATCATCATCTAGCTGGCGCCAAAATGGCTAGAAATTTTTTTCAGCGAGTTGGTCCGATTCCGTACACTACACAACAAATTCACCCTTGATGATTTATTGCACTATATTATATTTGCATAGGCCTATGAAAAAAATTCCAAGGGCCAAACATTTTCACGTAGCCACAAACCTTAGAAACATCAAAGGGTGAAATCAAGTATTTAGTCATACAACCAACATTCACAATATGTATACCGATTGATTCCCAACGCGATTTCCACTTACAGCGGAGTAGGGGAAAGAGGGTAACAGTGGAACTATGAAAACAATTCGTTTTCATAGTTTCACTGTTACCCTCTTTCCCCTACACCTACATAAATCTGTCTAGTGGATCACCGGTCGAGAATGACGAACAGTTTAACACCTGAACGGTGACATAATGAAATTAACACCTGGTGCCATTGATGACATTGAATCCGGCAACCCTGCGATACTTCGATAATTCGCTAGATTCTTAAGTGACAGTATTGAAACATCGAGATTTGAATAAACTTGATTTTGTATTTGATATTTTATACCACCCTCTAATTGCTGCAATCTATCTTCCAGCCACTAAGCGAGTGCACTTGAAATTTGTCGGGCATTTGCCTAATCAAACTTCGGCACGGTACTGACAAAGCACAGGTTGATGCTTTTCAGAGGTGAGAATAGGAACGAGAAAGATTATTACCATATAGTTTCTTGAAGATGAGATACTCGAAGCGTGAAATTGCTCTTTTGGGAATGGTCATTTTCGTTTTGCACAGATTGAACAATATCCCTAGCAGATCGGGTTGAGTTGATTTTGGTTCCACTAAACCAATGTTACTTAACCGAAAATGGTTCCGATCTAACATATATGCTTGATGAAATATATATAATTATTGAAACATGGTGGTGGGTTTTTGTAGCTCAAAATAATTTGCAGCAACCTTCGATTGAATAGGGGAACATGGGAAGAATTGACCAAGCGCGGAATTCTATTATTCTATTAAATTCTTGAAAAATTTTCAAATATATTACTATACTTGTTTCTGTCCCTTAAGGTAATTTTAAAAATTTGGAATGAAAAATCCATTATTTATAGAAAATATTTCGTAATTAATAAATTTGCATTAAATGATGTAATTTTTCATCAAACTTTGCATGGGCATGTCTACTCGACTAATAATTACCTTTAAAATACTCATACATTATTTTACTCTTTGTGAACTAGTGAAATTATTCTACATAAATAGGAACATTGAAATAGTTATTACTAAAATTTGCACAACATTGAATACAATTACTAATGTTGGGGAGACTTGACCAAGAGGGAAATAAGTTGAATAAAGATAAACATTTTCTAATATTTACTACGCTATAGTACCTACTGTTAATGTTAGTCTCATCACAAAAAAAAAATCTCACATCAAGCATCAGTCTATATCTTTTAGTACTAGTAAACAAAGTTAGCAGTAATATGGCTGATTACGTGACGTATGAATATGCAATGTAAGCAGTACAAGTACTTATAAGCAAATGCATTAAAAGCAGTCGAAATTTATGTAATGCAATTCTTTCATATTTTTACTGCTACATAAGGATCTCGACATTATGGAAAAAATGGTTACAGTATGTTTTATGTCATTATTTTTTGCTCTGATTTTTCAAAATTCTCTTGGTGTCCCAACCATTTCGCTCAGAAGATCGAAAGCCATTTTTGAAAGTTGTGCGAGCCTACCTAAATGCCTCCGACCCGTAAGTTGCTGATATGAACGAATTTATTTGACCCACGACCTCATCCAAGTCACTTGGAGACTCAATCGTTAGAAAATACCGTAAAACGGGGTATCTTTTATCACATGAGACATATCAATAACTGCTCTCTAACAAATTTTTTTTTTTTTGTTTATGTGTTGTACCGTCACCAGCAGACCCCTTGGCCCCAATGGTGGTTGCTTAAACTTATTACATTTTAGAATAGGCATTAGTTTGGCTTTTATCGAATTCCTCGTCAGGTTCAAGTCAAAAACCGTCGCCACACTGTTAAAAACACGCTGAACAACACTCTGGCGCCCATAGTTGGTTCTCCTGAACGGGACTCTCAGAAAAAAAGTTATTGAGTAGAGCTCAAACGCGAGCTTGAAGATCCAGGCGTCCGAGGATTGTAGGGTAATCCACCCTGACAGATAGTAAGTCCGAGACGAATAGGTCTCGAGAGCAGTCCCTCCGGATGCTTAGAGTATCGAGCTGTATTAACTGACAATGGTTTGCGTAGCTCGGCGGCTGAAATCTGTCTTGCCAAGGAATGCAAAGCGTATGAACCGGCGTTGGACGGCCTCGATTCTGTCAACGCCATTCTGGTAGTAGGGGTTCCAAACTGCAGAGCAATATTCTAATGTTGAGCGAACCAGCGCGCAATAGAGTGATTTTAAACAGTATACGGCTCTGAAATTTTTCGCTATTCGAAAGATGAACCCAAGCTGTCTTGGTGCCTTATCCACAATGGATGATTTATGTGGTTTGAACGTTACTGCCGAATTCATGATCACTCCGAGATCCTTGACGTGAGAGTGTCTTGGAATGCTCGAGTCGAAGAAATGGTAGTTAAACTGAATCGGATAGCGTTTCCGCGTGAATGTAACGATTGAGCATTTACTCGGGTTTAAAACCATTCTGTTTAGATCACACCACGCACTAAAGCTCTTCAATTCACTCTAAATCCCCTATTTGACGAAAAAATTTCATTTCGTCGGCGAAATAAAGGCGAGGTCCTTGTAATTTGATGTTGACGTCATTAAAGTAGATGAGGAATATCACTGGACCGAGATGGCTTCCTTGTGGGATGCCGTATGAAGCGAAGAATGGTGCAGATAGACAGTCCCTAATGCTGATTTGGAGTTTCCTTCCATCGAGGTAGGAACAAAACCAGCGCAGGAATTGTTAAAAAATACCAAGTTTGTCCAGCTTCGCTATTGCGATATCATGAATGGTTTTGTCGAAGGTCGCAGATAGATCCATGTAAATAGCATCGGTTTGCAATCCATCAGCGAGTTGCGATACATCACTTAAACACGAGATTCTCCGATAAGTTTTGGATAATAATTATTGTTATAGTTATAAGTTTTGGATAATAGGTATTGTTTGTTATAGTTATAATTCAATATTTTGAGAAACACATCGAAAACCTCATAAAAAATCATGCAGCAAATCAAAAAAAAAATCATGGACGGAAGGATTAAAAGTTATTTACATAAAAAGTTCAATAACTCTGTAACGGTTTCGATTTGATCCTATGTGTAGAACGATATGCTCCAAATATAATAGCTCTCGAGAGGTTCTTAACCATGATCAAACACCCTGTAGTTAATTGTAATATTGGATCTAGTGAAAACAGTAATTATCTGCGCCATGATTGGTCCTAACTATTTGATAGACTTAACGAGTGCTGCTAGGACTACCCCTTTGTTATCAAATTAACTGCCCCATACTTAAAAAAATCGCCAATTTGCGTTCTGACGTCGTAGCAGCTGCTGCATTTCATGTCAGCTCGAATTCTTTCACCGATAGGATTTCATTTCAATGATGCACTGGCGGAACCGAATAAACGGATTGTCCTCTCCGGCGTTCGCTTCTTTGTTGGGGGTAACCGTTGTTGTCTTGGAGATATTGGAGATACCGTCATCGGGGGTTACTTTACGCCACAAATAGAACGTTTTGTACATTACACTCAAGAACTACGATCACGCAACTTCAAATTTGAAACTGTTTGATGTTTTACATATGGCAAAAGTACCTCCAAAGTCAGTGAAAAGAACTTTTGGAAAATCAAGATTGAACATGGGATATAAAGAACTAAAAATTGGCGTAAAGTCGCCCCCACAGGGGTACTACTTTACGCCAAAAAGTTTTTTTGCTTGATTTATTGTCATAGATTATGATCGTCATTTATATGTGAATTCAAATGAATGTCGTGCTCGTAGAAATAAAAAGGTATGTTCAAGAACTGCGTACCACGCTTCCAATAATCTTGTTTTGGAGAGTCAATAAGTCCAACAATTAAAAACAACAATCCGAGAAAAAACGCTCTTCATAATATACTTTTTCATTGAGCCTTATGAAGTAGACAACCTTGTTTTAGTATTTTTCTAAAAGTACTTTTATTCCGGAGTAGTTGTATTCCGGAGTACAAAGGTTTTTCCAACAGAAATGCGAATAGTACTGTTATATTTAATGGTCAGGTCAGTTCATCCATCTTTAATGAGATATCCATCTCCAATATATTGATGACCGTTTTGTTTAGTAATGTTGTAACCATAAGTTCATTCGCCTACACTGCAGAACTATTCCCCGCTGCTTATTCTGTCATTCCACGACAAATTGCTTCCATACACATAGTTGAAATACTTCTAGAAACAATGGCGTTTTTATGTTTGCCTCCATTGCAACTATACTACTCAACTTGCAAATTGTCGATTGCTGTTATTTTTCAAAACAGTCAAACTAGTACGCTAATAAAAACCTGCTTTGAATTAGAATCAAATCCCAAAACAAGTGTAAATTTTTGATCAAATATACAGATTTTGCAATATAGACTTAAGTAAAGCTTGGCGTAAAGTAGCCCCAAATTTTAAATAAAATGGACATATGGTCACCAATTACCAAAAAATCAAAAATACGGACAAATAGTACAAACACAAATAATTGTTTTACATAGCCAGGTTAATTTCACGTAATCTATATCCTCTTATCTAATAATTTGACTAGTATATCACACTTTCACAAGAGATTTTAATGGCGATTTCGCTTGAACCTCAAACTGAGTCAGGTTCTAACCCCAACCGCTTTCAGTTCATACATTTTGACAGCAGTTGGGGTTAGGAACCCGGATTGAATTTTACAATAGCATTTACCCTACAAACAATCATAAAACAATAAATATTATAGTTATTACTGTTTCAACATTGTTCGATACCAAATTCTCATAGTAGATTTGCAATAAAATTTCATATAACAATAAATTTCACTGTTCAGCAAAAAAACTGATACAGTGCATTCACATTAAATTTTACTGTTTTCAAGAAAAAAATGCATGGAGAAAAATTGATTTTTTTAATGTTAAGATACATAACCACCCCCCTTTTTCACTGTAAAAGTATATTTTACATTGAAATTTACTGTAAAAACCTATTTTAATCCACCTAGCGGTGCAATTGTGCCTTTCTCAATCATGAAACACGAGAATGTGTGCGTTGTTCATATTCATTAAAAACTTTTAAATGCATATATTACATTTTATTATTATACATCACATGACAACTATATACAGGAAAATAAATCATTATTCGAGCTCTAAAAATTTAAAAAAGAAAAAAACAGCCACGGTAATATTGAACTGAAAAAAAAGGTGCGAAATCGGCAAAGTCCCAAAAAGTCGATTTTTATAAAAAAAAAATTTTCGAGGTAACATAAAATCTCGACGTTTCATGCATTTTAAAGATGTTTGGCATCAAAAATACGAATTCGATTTCTGAAATTTCATGGGGTCCCCCCTTTGAAAAAAAAAATTAGAGTTCCGGCTTATATGGGAATTTCATATGTGACCGGACAATTTAGTCTATATTTCCGGACCCATATAAGCGATCGGTACGAAATTTTATAGACATCTGTGGGGATATTATAGCTATCATTTGGGACCAAGTTTGTGAAAATCGGCCCAACCATTTCCGGGAAACTGATGTGAGTTCCTAAATTTTGAAAGATGGCCGTTTTTCCCGGGCACTTCCGGAACCGTCTATGGTGGTTAGGGCATTGCAAAAAAAATTTTTTTTTTGAATTCTCAAAGGCCCCCCCTCTCATATTGTGACAAAGGTGAAAGTAAGGTCAGATGCCAAATTTCACATCATTTGGACAAATTTGGACCCCCGCCCACTTCGCTTGAAATTTTTTGAAATTTGTGCTATGGGAAAATATGGAGGAAAAATACATTAAATGCTATAACTTTTGAAGTAGCAATCAGAAAATTACAATTTATACCTCTTTTGGAAGGAAATAATTTTAGTATGTGAATGGAGGTATTCTTGTTTCTAGAAAAATACGGGAAAGTGGGGTACTGGGTCATTTTGGACCCAAAATCCCATATTTTTAATGATTTTTCTGCTCCGTGATGCAGATCATACATATTTTGTAGTTTTTCTAATATGAAAAAATCTCAGAAAACGATCGGAACCCTTTTGACCTTAGTCCGAATACGAGAAGTTGGGATTATAGGGCCTTTTGTCATTCATTTTAAAATTTATCATTTTCTCATGCATATATCTCTATTATTCTTCAATCAATTTTCATAAAATGTAACTTGTTGAACGTGTAAAATTCTGAGGAATAAAACAAAAATAAAAACGTTAAAGGTAAAATCCAGAAACATCTAACTTTTTGATATTTACTCTACAAATCACATTTTTTTCATTATTTGTCCTAATACCTCAACTTCCCCTATTTTTCCAGGAATGAAACTTTTCTCATGTGATCTCTAAGCATATTTTACACTAAAAGTAGTAAATTAAATAAGAATTTTGTTGTTAAATGGAGTTAATATGTGCGATTTTATGATAAAAATGTGAAATCGACACTATATGTCAGATAATTTGATGTTCCTGAATTTTACCGGTAACGAATCTATTTTTGTTATAATTCTAAGGATTTTCCACGTTCAACAAGGTATAGTTTATGAAAATTGAGCGAATAATAATAGAGATATATTCACGAGAAAATGAAGTTTAAAATGAATGACAAAAGGCCATATAACCCCAACTTCTCATATTCGGATAAAGTTCAAAAAGGCCCCGATCAATTTTTGAGATTTTTTTCACATTAGAAAAACTACAAAATATGTATGATTTGCATCACGGAGCAGAAAAATCATTAAAAAATAAGGGATTTTGGGGCCAAAATGACCCAGTATCCCACTTTCCCGTATTTTCCTAGAAACAAAAATATCTCAATTCAAATACTAAGATTATTTCCTTCCAAAAGAGGTATAAATTGTAATCTGATAGCTACTTCAAAAGTTATAGCATTTAATGTATTTTTTCTCCATATTTTCCATAATTTCAAAAAATTTCAAGCCAGGTGGGCGGGGATCTAAAATTGTCCAAATAATGTGAAATTTGGCATCTGAGCTTACTTTGACATTTGTCACAATATGAGAGGGGGGGGGGGGGCTTCGAAAATTCAAAAAAAAAAATTTTTTTTGCAACGCCCTAATGGTGGTCAATGTAGTCAACGAAAGTTTGGTTGGCCGTCAGTGACCTAGAACAGCAAATTTAAGTTGTTTGAGAGACATTTTAGCGAAATTTTTACCTTTTTTGCTTTCATCGGAGTATCGGTTTGAATCACAATTTGCTATGTGATCGCACGCCACAACCTGTAACTCCGGAACCGGAAGTCGGATCGGGATGAAATTAAATAGCCATTTACGGGGACGCAATACCTTTCATTTGAGGCCAAGTTTAGTCGAATCGGTCTAGCCATCTCCGAGAAACCGATGTGACTGTTATTCTGAATTTAGATACTTCCGCCGGGGCTTCCGGAACCGATGATGGTGGCCAATGTGGCCAAATAGACTTTGAATGGATGTTAGTGACCTAATACTACAAATCGAAGCAGTTGTGGTCATATTTTGGAAAAATTTTCACCTTTATACATTCATTGCAGAATTTATTAAAATCGACATTTTCTGCGTGTTCTTACTCATCACCCTGTAATTCCGGAACCGGAAGTCGGATCCATTAGAAATTCAATAGCAGCCTATGGGAACGAACTTTCATTTGAGACTAAGTTTGTCAAAATCGGTTCAGCCATCTCTGAGAAAAATGAGTGACATTTTTGGTCACATACACACACATACGCACATACACACACACATACAAACACACATACATACACACACAGACATTAGCCGAACTCGACGAACTGAATCGAATGGTATATGTCACTCGGCCCACCGGGCCTCCGTTAAAAAGTCGGTTTTCAGAGCAATTGCAATACCTTTCTATTGAGAAAGGCAAAACGTTAAAGTTTATTGTTTTTGTATTGTAGCATAACACTAAAACTTACTTTAAATTATTGTAAAATTACTGTACTGTCACAGTGAAAATCATGGTTTTGTTACTGTACATTTGTATTCGGGAACTAACTCAGTTTCGCCTCAAACAAAAACCACATAAGTTATAATGCTTTTTGCGTATATTTTATATTTCAGTTTCATCGCCTACTACTATTATTTGCAATGATATTCTTAAACCTATTTCCGTTTCATATATTTGTGTTGAACCAGCTTTGTTTTTGTTTTGTTTTTGTCAAAATATAACGTTCAATTTGAACTAGAAGCTCAAGTATCATTCTTTAATTTTGGCGTAAAGTAGCCCCCGTGACGTAAAATAACCTCTGATGACGGTAGTTGTTGTAGAGCGAATATTTATTCCTGTCTGATTCATGGATATTAGGTTTGCTGCCGTTTGTGGTGTAGCATCCCGAGCAGAAACACATAACAAGAATATTTCAAAACTATATCTCCCGTTGTTACTTGTTATAATTTTCTGTTATTTTAACTACTAACGAGACCAAATTTATAATACAATATGTTACGAAAATTGCATTCTGTTATAATCTTGTTATTTCATTCTGATCGGGATAAGATGATTGCGTGGTGTTTTTGATTGTAGTAGACGAACTTACCGTAGCTGCTTCTGCGCAAAGTTTTCCGCAAGGAATTGGCACGTAGCAATCTGTCCTGGGTGCGTAACTAGTGTTATCTGATTAAAAGTCCTATTTTCAGTTGATCTGCTTATAATGGTCACGTATGAAAGGATTGGCTTGGTCGGACGCATTCTCACCCCATGAACACTATTTGAAAGTCCCGAAAAGAAGTTTCTCCAATTATCATCTGTGATGGAATCCACTTCTCCGTAACTTGACATGAATTTTTTAATCACGATGTCAGGGGTGCGCAGGAATATGTCATGTAAGCGAACTTCTGTAAAATATGCGGGGATGCTAATTTTAACGTTGCCGCATTCAGCGTTATGCTCCATATTGTTCCGCGAATGACTCTACTTGAGTAATGTACTTGAACATAACTAGCATTTGGTGTGAAATATGATGCAGTTGAAGGGTGTTCACTTCTGCCAGATTGACCTCCATTTGAACTTTGTTCCACTTTCCGAATAGCTGGTCTTACGAGATATTTTGAAAAGTCTATAGTAACACAGTTGGCCTGCAGTGGGGTTTGCTTTTGCTGTGATGCGATACTCAACACTGTTTCACACGGTAGGTAGAGGCAGAGCCGGAGCGTGCGGATGGTCGGGTTGTCCCTCGCCAAGGGCGCCAACCTTGGGGAGTCGCTAAAATCTTGGTCTGCTTCATAAAATAAGTGAGGTTAAGTCATAAAATAAATCAGGATAGGAGTATCGTTTCCAGGTACACACAAATTATTGTCCGAAAGTCGCACTGGTAAAGAAAGCCAAGGTAGACAGTGAAAAGGTGCAAAACTAAGACTCTACCAAAGGCGCCAGATAACTATACGCCACGGTCCTGTTAGTTCAGAAAAACAACGAACAAGACAAAGGGAGTGGAAATGCGGTCATGGGCAGTAAGCAGGCCACCTTTTTGAGCTATATTAATTATCATCGACTAAATAATTCCATGCCGTATCGTGAAAATTGAGGTCTGCTCAATGCCGGCAGGAGTTCCGCAATATCGCAAAGTTTCTGGTTCCCAAACTAGGTCCAATCCTGCATTACGTTGAATCTCTGATAAAAATATCACATGAGGTTTTCGGCGTTTCTTGAAACGTTGGAAACTGCTTGTTTCTTTTCAAATGTCTAAGACCTGGTGTTTTTTGCTTCGGATTTGGGGAAGAGCTTCCTCTTCCCGGTATATTGAGGGCCTCTCAAGAAAGAAAATTGACGGACTCTCAAGAGAGAAAACAAATATTGCTACTAAGATCTATTTGCTTGTAATTAGTGCAATACTGCATGCATGACGTTCTGCACAAACAACCGATGATGCTGACGATCCTTGTCGAAGAAAACGTAAAACAGTCTAACTAAAGACCACCCAAGACTAGTTTGAAGGGACACACCATTTTGTCCCGTCCGGTGCGATTGCCATATAATGCCTTCGCTCACTGGAGCAAGAGGTCTTTGAAACAGCCAATTCTGTCCTTCAGTAGATTCACGCGTGCCAAGTCCGAATCGATAACTACACCATCGATCTCAACTTTGTGTGCGGGTTTGTAAACACGTTAGTTCTATATAAAAGTCTTGTCGTCGTAACGTCACTTGTTTACTTTAGACAAAATATCACAATTTGAGCTAATTTAAGTGAATTTTCGAGATATCTTGCACAGTTCAATATTTCGGAATACTAAATCTATTATTTTGCTGGATATTTTCGGCTAATTTAAGACTAAGAGAAACGAAAGCAATGAAATTGAAAGACGGATAGGTATTCTAGAGCGAATCAGTTATAAACATAGAATTGAAAACTAGGACTAGGCAGGCTCATATGGAGATGATCGAAAGAAAATATAAAGGATCCTTTTTGTCTTCTGCTAGGTAGAATTTGGGTGTTGTCCAAGTCCACCGCATGGCCATTGATAGAACATAACTCATGATTTACTACCAACGCCGACAAAAAATTCTTCACCAGTCCTCGCATAGGACGTACATGCTTTCATTTCTCTTAGCCTTAAATTTGCCGAAAATAGCCAACAAAATCGTTACAGTAGAACCTTGCGGCAATTAAAACATAGCAACGTTTTGAGGAATATTAAAATTCTCTACCGACTATCTTTCATCCAAAATAGATCGCCAGTTCAATGTGTTTGATTTTAAATGGAAACATGGAGTCTTTGATAACGAATCTTGTTCGACATCTATTTTAGGATTATTTGGGCCATTTCAGTAGAGTTCATTTATGCACAGGCCTGACTCAAAGTGGAAACTGTAGAGTATGAAGGAAGGGACAGAAATCATGGGGGATATAATTTGAAAGACACTTAAAAGTATTGCACCTCGAAAAAAATTTCAAAATTCAAAATTCGAAAAAAACAAAATAATCAAAATATCAAATTACAATTAGAAACAAAATATCAAAACAATAGCACAAAAACTACAATGTACAAATGAATTGATATTACAACATCCTTATCGATTTAGATTATTTAATCAATCTGCAATAAGACAAGTTTGGAATCCAAGGCGTTTCTCGCGTATCAAACCGTGCCATCGTCGTAGCTTAGGAAAACCGCGTGGCTACCAAGTGACATAACTATCCCCTTCTAGGTGTGAGATCTGTATGTACGTTTAGCAAATTTCCATCTTTGTTTGTACACTTCAAAATTCATGTGTGATCTCCCGATACAGTAAGTATTGAATTTTGCAATCATCACACGTTGCATACTTCATTTAGTCAACGCTATTTTGCCTGCTACGGCCGATTCAAAAGACTCGCTTCACCGACGCTATTCTGCATAATCGAATGCAAGCCAATTTTCTGTTTGATAAATCGGACCAGGCACGTACGCGCAGTTCGCGGTTGATACTTGTTTGTCATGCGTATCGGCTGGACTGTGGTATATGTGTATGATCAAACAATTAGAATTCATGTAGTAATAAAAAGATGCGAGCTCTTTTCCACGAAACGAGTGAGATGACTGGGACCGAGAAATCTTCCGACAGAACCCCTCATATAAAAAGCTACATATACCGCGATTTTGGCCATTCATTCATACCAAGTGTAGACTTTACGTCGTACAATCCAACCAGTAGGGTTAAGTTTCAAAATGGTTATTTTCAAAGTGAGTTGTCTAGTCTTACTATTAGCGGTCAGTGAAGTGCTTAGCGATGATTTAGATAGCAGTAAAGAATCTGATTTGGAGGGTGCGGAAACCGCTTTTTTGGCAAAGAAAATATGTAAGATTTCCAAGCAACCCTGACACTAGAACCGATATTGAACACGTGTTTAATTATAGTGCTTCTGAAAGGACTGGGATTAGGTGGAGTTCTATTGGCATCGCAAAATTCTGGCTCTGGAAGTTCCGGTTTCAGTGGATTGGGTGGATTAGGAGGACTGGGGCAGTTAACCAGTCAATTCAGCAGTAAATTTAGCGGCCTGGGCGGAGGAAGTAGCAGTTATTCCGCTCCACCTCCTCCTCCACCACCGACTTACAGCAGCTACAGTTCCAATTACGTTTCTGTTCCTGCTCCACAGCCAACTTATGAAACCTACAGTGCGAATTACGTGGCCGCTCCAGTCCAAGCTCCTCCTCCACCACCACCACCACCATCCTACACGACCTACAGTGCTAACTACGTAGCCGCCCCAGCTCAAGCTCCTCCACCACCACCACCTCCACCACAACCCGCAGTAACTTATTCCGCTCCAGCACCAGCTCCAGTGCCGTACGCCGACGTTCCCGCTTCGGCTCCAGTTGCTACAGGATACAACGGAAACTTCCAACTGATTGGTATTTTGACACCTGTTCAACCAGTTCAAGCACCGGCACCGGTCAGCTATTCCAGTCAAGTTTCAACCGGTTACTATGGAGCATCAGGTTCCGTATCTTCCGGTCAGCCATGTGACAATTAACTGTTAGTAGTACCGCATCATAAAGTGTTCAAATCTACTTCGATTACCATGGGTAAAACCATTTTTCAGGGATACAAAAATGCTCGTAATGATTTATGATCTGATATTCTGTAACTAGACTTAGCTTAAAGAACTGACTCTTGAGACTATCTTCTAAAAAAACTATTTTCAACATTTATCAGCACAGCATCCGATTATATCGACCAAAGCGAATCATTGAAGTAAAATATATTTACCATCACCATTGGTGGAAACGAAACCAAATTAATGATTGTGTATTTATTCGACATTTCTGTTAACGAGGGTTGCGTGGTCAGTGTCATCTCTTATTCCATAACAGGCTAGCGAACGCGATAAAATATGTAAATTGATCAGTGGCTTTGTTCTTGAAATCCAACGAAAAGCGGGACGGCCACTTCATTATTATGGTAGCAGTACTGAAATAGAAGTTTGAAAAATAGTTCGTAGCGTGAATAAAACAGTACATTTATGTTCAACTGAACATTATACAATATTTAAATCAGGGAACATAAAAGTATAATTTGGAAAATGGATAGTATATTTTTCTGCGTTAACTGTGTTCACATAATTTGCGGCAGCTCAGATATCAAATTGAGAGGCACCGAATTAATGGAATATTTATGTAGTACAAATCTGCAAAAATGTACTTAATGTTGAGAATCGCCCAACATTAGCGATGTAACTCTCTGCTCTGACGATATGACGCATGAGTTGTTAAACAGGCTAGAGCTGTTGTTCTTCCGACGACTGAATCTCCAAGTGACTTGGAAGAGGTAGCGGATAAAACAAACTCACTCATAGTAGCAGCATACCAAGAGTCTTGTCTACTTCCAGTTATGCGTGCCTCTAGAGGAACACTTTGATGGAATACCAAACTTGTTCGACTCAAAAAGTAATGTAGATGATCTTGGAATCGCAGACGCAGGGATGGGTCGAAGGCATTTAAGTTGGCTCGCACAAATGTCTCAAGCCTCAACGAGACTAGTAGATTAAATAAGTTACTTTTGAAATCGAAAGACTTTCATGTCAGGTCGATTATTTATTTATTTATTTATTTATTTATTTATTTATTTATTTATTTATTTATTTATTTATTTATTTATTTATTTATTTTTTTATTTTTTTATTTATTTATTTATTTATTTAGTTATTTATTTATTTATTTATTTAATTATTTACTTATTTATTAATAATTCATGCGAAAAAATAGTCCTAATGAATAGTAGGAGTCAAGTCATAAAAATTGTAGACCGCGAAACTTTCTGTGCAAACTTGTGCGATGGTTCACCAAACTCGAACAGATCCTCGACCGTGGAGAAAGTTCGAATACATGCGGTTATTGGTTCGTTGTAGAAAAGTCGTACTGAGTCTAGTTTGTAGTAAGCCAGATGAGCGCAGAGAACGTTGCGAGACACGAAAATCTAAAAGGGACAGGATCTTTGGGGAGTCAACTTCAGCGTTAAGAAGCTTAGTCACGAATACTAGAACTGCTAAGGGGCCGTACACTAATTACGTAAGGCTTTTTTAGAACTTTTCAACCTCCCCCTCCCCCCAGGTAAGAGTTCGTAAGATTTTGGTTAACTCCCCCACCCCCCTACATAAGATCTTATCATGATTTGTGTAATTAAAAAATCATATTTCATAATTCATTAAATTATACGATAACGAAAACAATACTTATACAACTATTGTATATGTCCGATTGAAATGAAATATGCCGAATATAATCTTCAAGAAGAGTTGCATAACGAATCGAATGCTTGACTGCAGAGGAAATAAAAATTAATTCACCAACCAAAGCATTCATTTGTTATTATATGGACAATTTAACCCGTTCATGCCCATGTTGTTTGTGGACAACAACGTTTTTAAACAGCTATAACTTTTGATTGAGGCAAGATTTGCTCACAAAGCAAGTAAGGCTAATAAATGTGACTATTGACTTTCATTTGAATATTAACAGTTATAAGGATCAGCTCTAGAACTGAAGTTATTACAATTAATCTGATTGAACTGCGATGGAGCAGTCCTGCCAGGGACCGTTTAGGTTTACGATGGAAAATGAATTTTTCATATAACTTCGTTATGTTGCAATATTAGTGAAAACTGTTAAAACTTATCAATTTAGACTATTTTTGGCTACGTTTTCCACGCAGTTGGACTATTGTAAATACTCTAGGAGAATTGTACTGAGCATTGGAAGGTAAAAATTGAGCAGCTTCTAGCACTGCAAGAAAAGCACCTACGTTTATGAAAAAAGGTTTTTCGAGTTTCTTAACCCCATCGTTTTCAAGGAAAAATATAGTTTTGAAAGCCTACATGCACTAGAAAAAAAATGAGCCTTTAAAGGCTGAAGTTAGCATCTTCTACATTTTCAAGCATATGTGAACTGAGTATTCTATATCTGAGGCTCTTTTGCTCAATAATTCCCCTCAGAGCTAGCATAGAAACAAAATTCAGTTTGCTTCTTAAACCGAACATGTCCGTACCTGAATGCGCTGCGTCGGGAGAACGAATGACGAGGGAAACGAACCAAAAATTTCATTCATCGCGGCGGGCATGAATTGATGCTATGAATACAATAGCTTTATATCGGCTTTCTATTTGCTCTATAATGGCACTAAATTCACTTAGAGCAAGCGGTACTGCTATATTTCAGCTGTGCATTTATGCATTATTGATGCTTAATGGAGTTTCAATGCAATATTAGTGCAAATGTATAGCCAATATAGTGCAATTGCTTAATGCTTATGGTTACTTGGGAATAGTGAATACTCGAATGACGAAGATATAGTTCTTTACTTTCTCAACTGTGTTTTTGACACACACTTTCCAGGCTGTACGAAGCCATCACTGCCCCCTGAGTTCTTTTAAGATAGTTCTGATTCTTGCGAATTTGTTCGTAGAGTCGTGATAACCGAATCGATCAAATAGGCGATTGAAAGTTTTGCTCTGTATAAGTCTCTGGGAAAAGATGGAATCATTCCAGCTCTACTTTAAAGAGGATATGAACACATATTTTGAAAACAATCTTACTTGTAGTCTTGCAACACAATACATTCCATTAGCGTGGCGGAAAATAACTGTAAAATCATTCCCAAAGGTGAACGCGAGGAGCCAAAGAGCTTTAGATCGATCAGTCTGACCTCCTTCGTTCTCCAAGCAGTGGAACACTTAAGCACTATTTAAACGTAGTATGAATGACAGTATTTGTTACTCTTAGTGCGAGAACTTCCACGGAAAGACAGTCGAATGTGAATGCTATTGAGATTGACCGTGCATGAAGGTTTTCTGTTTACGGTTACAGAATTACTGTTTACACCTATCCGATCCGTTTCAGTGACGGTTCAGTACCGTACACGGACATCAACATTCTTTCCAACAGCTTTCATACTTGTCCGGCACAGGTACCGAACGGACAAGTGTGAACTCTTGCATATAAAATATATGGGAGATTATTGATGTACATGCACGATACTGAACCGTCACTGTATCGGATCGGATAGGTGTAAACAGTAATTCTGTAACCGTAAACAGAAAACTTTCATGCATGGTCAATAGCATTCACATTCGAATGGCTTTCCGTTGAAGTTCTCACACTGGGATAGCAACACATACTGTCATTCATACTACGTGAGTGCCGTGGCGCAAAATGCTGTCTTTTTGCTTTTGGCTTCGGTTCAGTCAGTGTGACTGAAATCCGTCACAGTCAGTTTTGAAAATTATTTTTGTTTGTCGGCAAGGAAATTCATATAAAAAACTTCTGCTCGATGCAATCCATGAATTTATACCACAGTTCAAATATGTTTTGAAGAAATTCGTTTAGCTTCTAATAGAAAATTATTTGAGACAAATCGTAATTCAATTTCCGTAGTTAATTTATTATGAGTTGGAAATACACGAATTATTGGCAAAAATGAAAAAAAATATTGGAAAGTTGCTATCTGATAGTGGTTCACTGTAGCTGTAAAAGTTTGTTGTAAATTCATTGGAAATTGCTCACAACCCGTCAAATGGTGGCGTTGGGAATATCTGAGAATTGTGTGAAATTTCGTACCTTTCGTGAAGTGACAATAGGTTTTTGGTTTTCTCAAAACAAAAGTAATCAACAACAGCTTCTTCAAACAAAACGAAATTATGGAGAGCAGGGAGTTAAAAAATGAAGGGGTAAAAAATGGAAAAATATTGGTTAAACCGAAAAATGTAAATCACTATCAAAAATAGAAATCCTAGAAAAATTTAAAATCGAAGTCATTAAAACAATGGAATAATTGAAAATTTCAAAAATGAACGAAATAAAAAATAGTAAAACTAGCAATAGATGAAAATACGATGAATAGAAAGTAAATAATAGAGAAAAACCACAAAAATTGTAAAAAAAGAAAATGAAAACACGAAGCTAGAAAAACTGACATAAATGAATAATATTGCACAAATAAAAGAAAAAAGCAACAAGAAATAATGAAAAAATAGACCTATCAACAATGAAGGAAAAAACACAAAAACGTAAACAAAGATCGATATGAAACGATATAAATCAAAACTTCAATGAATCGAGAATAATAATAATATTTAGGAGTGTAGTTTCTAAATCGATTTCCTTGTACGTAGCTCACCTGGGTTAGATTTCAACTCAGCGCATAGAGTGAGAGATTTCCCTAAAGAGATCAAAAATGAAAATATGGAGACATTTGGTTGTTGTGGATTGAACAAATTCGAAAGGAAATAAATAGATGGAAAACATGAAAAACTGGAAAAAATTCCAAATAGAGTGGTTCGAAAAAAAAAATGAAAATAAGAAAATGGAAAAATCGTAACAAATTAAAGATAATATAAAGAACTTGTGAAATTGATAACACAATCCAATAAAAGATTGAAAAAAATTAACAGCGCAATAGAGAAAAAAAAAACAAGACAGAACTTAAATGATGGACAAATCAAAATAACTGAATCTTTTTGAAGAGCATAACAAGAAATCACGAAGAAAAATACAGCAAAATAGACCCTATTTCACGCTCTTCTAAACTTTCTTCCTCTCCCTTGAGCACTATGGCTCTTTATATTGAATAATATACTTCACCTCCCAGTCGCTTGCTAACTAAATGCCGTTATAACAATTAAAAAATTGACTCAAAAGGTCGTTAACAAAAACTGTAAAATGTAAAATGTAGAACATAACGAACAGAAAAATAAATGGCAAAGTGGGTTAAATGTAGAAATAAAGAACATATGAAAAAAATTAAAAGAAACATTCAAAAAATAAAGAAAACAAATTAAAAATAAAACGCAGAAAACAGAATAAAAATTGGTACAATTGAACAAAATTGAAAAGTAGAATGTAGAACAAGTATAAAACTAGACAAATTTCAAAAAATCTTGCAGTTGGATCGTGCAGCATGCTGATTTCATAGAAAAGATTTGTTTTATTTTGGGATGTATTGCAGGAATGTTGCAATTTTGGAACAAGAAATCGTTCGTTCAGAAAGCGATAAAAATTAGGATCAAATCCTCACGCTGCTGAAGGTGCGAAGATTTTGGAACACATTGTTATCTTTATGATTTTCTGATGGATTTTGCATCACCAGACAAGAAAATTTCTGCTATTTGTGTTTTCGAGTCTTGGAGTCTGTTTACGGTGTTCGGGGCGGTTTAGGCGTTTTTGTGTTAATTTTTATTTTTGAGGTTCATCTTGTGTTTGAGAAGATACACCTTCCTTGGGCAGGCACACACTGGAATTCGAAGCCCAGCAAAACTCCACTGAGCTTTCAAAAACCAAAAGCCTCAACAAATCCTCAACTGACGAAAACACCGCTTACCTCTTTGGTAGGTTTTTACTGCCGGAACAGGTGATCCGTAGTGTTGTTCTTAGCCAATTGGCACAACCACTACACTACTTATCTAGGATGTTCGAAGAAAAAAGCTGACATTCAAAGTCAGCTTCCGCAGACGGCAGAGCAACCAACCACAGTATTACAAACGCATGCACAATTTTCCTGTTTAATGACATGTGTCATTATCTTTTTCTTCGCAAGTTGCGGATGATCAATTGGGGTCAGTGGCGTAGCCAGGGGGGTTTGGGGGTTAAACCCCCCCCCCCCAAAACAAAATTAATTGGATTGAAAAAAAATTGATGCTAACGAATTTAATTTAATATTCCACAAAATATTTTTGGAAAAATATTCTCTGATCACTACATTGAGAACTGTGTTTAAAGCGTCACTTTTAAACTTTTGGAAAATTGTGGGAAGGGGATCTTGTAACTTATCTCTTAGCCAAAATCCCATAGTTGTCAAATTACTTCAATGTAAAATAAAATAACTGTCTGAATTATTATGAGCTCATTTTTGGAAAGATGCTTCAAAATATAGATTAGAGACAATTTTTCGAATGGGAATCTAAATTTGAATAGGTTGATTACATATAAAACATAACCTTATTTACCGAAAACTTGCATACATTTCAACATTTTCTGAAAATGTATTTTTTTAGATTGTGTAGAGTTTAAACAACAATTCAATATGGTTAACAACAAGAATAACATTTCAGAAACTAGTTGAAAGCTGATGTAATTTTGTCTCTAGCAGGTCAGGATCGGTTTTATGAACATTGGATTTTTGTTGTATTATCAACTATATGAATAGCCTCTTAGCAGGATGCAATGAATGGCGTACTAAAATTTTGTGTGCTACGTACTGCAAGTTGTGAGGTTGACTAATGAAGAAAAGTAAAATTAATGCTCGATAAATTTTTAACGGTCACGATCACATTCATTCGAAACTGCCAAATTTCGATGTTAAGTAACATTGAAGGATTTCAAAACGTAAAACTGTTCATCTGCTGATAGAATAATTTTGACGGTTAATCCTCCTAGAAGTAATTATAGAGAAGAATTACTCTTAAAGCAAATTTGGGTCTAGACTTAATGTCTGCAGCAAAGTTTTCGAAAGTGCTATTTCAAACAACTTTGTCAAAGACATAAATATCCCACATATTCAGAGTATCGAAATATAGTAGTAGAAAACCTTTACAACAAGCTATTCTGAAATTACTGTATTTGATAAATCTCTTCTGCGGTAATTAAATAATAAATTCACATTGCGTTCAAGGTGTCTTTGAAGCTTACAAAAAAAAGGGAACTGGATATAAAACAAATTATTCCCAGATATTAAAAGGACTCAAAAACACAAAGAGTGATTCCATTTACAGGAGCTAGCATCAATTCGGCGCTAGCTTAGTCCGCTCACCAAGTTAGTGTCGGATTCTGATGATATGAAGTCGAAATGCAAGTTTCAGTTCCATCCATCCATAATTTAGTTATAGGTTTTGTGTTCTCAACTCGCAATGATTGTTTCAAACAATTTTATCCGCAGCGCAGAAAAAAATAGTTTTCACCTAAATTTTTCTTCACTAAGGAGAAATATAGCATGCCCAGTCCATTTAAATCCCTATATGTTGAATTCATGTAGCCTTCATATTTTCAACAAAATTGTTTGAAATGATATTATCAAAAACTTTGCTGAAGGCACCATGTCTCTTGATATTTTTGAAAAATTAATTCACCATAATTACCTCTATGAGAATTAATCACTAAAATTACTATATCAAAGCAGGCGCTGTTTTATGTTGATAACTTCCCGAAGTTGTCAAACCTTCAAAGTCAAGGATTATTATATTAGGTGATCTTGAACGTTGAAAATTTTTTAGATCATTTATCCCACTTTAAAAGATCGCAATTTTTGACTTCATTGACATATAATACAAGAAAATAATCTATAGAGGTTTGAAAACTGTTCCATGTTGATCCTTCTTGTTTATAGACTGGAATGACGTCTGTTAGACTACTTATGTTTTTGAGTTTTCAATAATTTATCAAACTCATTAAATTTTAAGATTTTTTCAAAAAATTTGCGATTTTCATCAAAACCCCCTCCAAACCAAATTGCTGGCTACGCCACTGATTGGGCTAAAGGCTTCGAATGACTTCAATCAATTAATATTTTTTTAATAATTTTAATGATTCCTAGCAACTAGCATAGATGTTTGGAAATTATAGTTTTTCGACTCGTTAAAATCATTTGTTTTTATTCTGGAGAAGGTATTATGTAGACCCCTAACCTACAACTTCTGGTTTAATGGTTGAAAACTAAATGCGTACAGGCACCAATTATGATCGACAACCAGGATTGAAATGAACCTTGGAGCGACGGTCAAGTGGAAAATGTATTTCATTTCACCAATGATAGACAATCGATCCTCAAATGAGCAAAATAAACATCGTAAGCTGTAGGTAATTAAGTTGTCTTTTATTTCACTATGTGCTACAAATTAATCACAACCCATAACTTTACTATTTATCACTAACTAGTTCTGCCTATATGCCACTGTAATTCACGGGTTCGTCGTTTTATTTCTCAAGGTCTCTGGAGCCATTTTAACAGTCAATAACGACTGATAATAAAATTCTTTTAATTCGCAACCTAATCGATCTGGCCGAATGAAATGTACAATTTTCAGGTTTATGACATTCTAAGCAACGGTGCACTTTTATAGCCACCAGTAGTAGGAGCTGTAATAGTAAGGATTCCAACGGTATCTCAGCGGATAGTAGTAAGCACCCGGGTAATAGTAGTAGTGAACCACCGATTCTGCCGTAGCCAGGTCTCCTTTCTGCGGTTGCTGGCTTTCCTCCGGCCGAATTGGTCCCTGTCCGGGTTGGAAGTTCACCTCCACGTCGGGTGGAATGTTGAATATTTTCGGCACTGGTTTCGGAGCGGATTCTTCGACTAGTGGTTTCTCCTCCTGTTCGGCTGATAATTCCTGAGGATAGGCACATGCTGCCACTAGGCATAGTATCAAAAGGATAAGTTTCTAGGGGAAAATGATTTGTAGTCGGTTAAGAATTTGGTAATCACTTCGCATATAATAAAATACCTTGTCAAAGATGACCATTTGGAAGCTGTAAACTCGAAATCTAGACTACTCGAATGCTTGGTTACAAATGCACAGTTTCTGCGATTGTACGTTACTGTATATCAGTTGTTTTGTCCATTGTTTTGTCACTTGTATTGCATTTAGATATTGTATGACCGTCTCGCGCCCATTGATGAATGTTTTTAGAAAATGAACGGAACACACAAGCGGCATCCGTTATTGTTAAATGGTCAATTTTTATTCCGATGCATTTATCTGATGCCGCTTATGGTGAAACACAGAGCGAGCATAACTTATTTTTGTAGTTAGATTTCCGAAACTAAACTTAGGAATTTTCAACTGTTGCAATTTCAAATATGAAAATAAAATGTGCGCTGTCTTAATGAATAGAATTGACGTAAACAACGTAGCAACGTATTTTTCTAACTGAAAACAGGATTTTGCATGTTTTGATATGAAATTTTAAATATTGTGTCTCATATGCTGTAAAACGCAGACTGAATGACCTAGTCGACAAACTCACATTTTGACATATAATCAAATGTAAATTTTTGTGAATTGGGACGCCTCTTTACAGTGCGTCTTGCAAGACGTAAAGGTCCAAGATTTTATTTGCTGTGTGGACTAGGTATATAGATTCTTAACCTTTTATAAGCCCCAGAGTTTGGGGCCACTATTGAATGTTATATGAATAGAAATACGGTGCCTTCACTTAGTTTAGAATATATTTACATTTATTTTGTAATAAAAACTGTTTTGAAAATATACTTGCTACCGCCCGTTATAAAACGTCGGTCTTCGTATTGTTTGATGTATTTCCAACGAGATCGGTACAAACATAAAGACAAATCGAGCTGGTTCAGAAATTCAGAAAGAAATTAATGTGGGTTACTTGTCATTACCTGATTAACAGTAAATAACCCATGGATTCTGAGGATAAGTTGAAAAATAAGACCACAGATTACAGACGTTCATTTATTCATTTTATTTTTTTCTTTGCCATTTTTACCACTCATAAACCAAATTTTCAGATTAAAAATAGTTATTTTTACAAAATTTCATCACCAACTCATAGTGTCTAGAGTATTTTTTTTTCAAAATCGAGCTAATTTTATTGTCCAAAAGGAAAACGCTGCATTTTTTTTCAAAACACTCTTAACCAATCTTACACTTTTCAGTGCATCTCAATAAAAAGTAATAAGAAGAGATGCCAGACTCCTAACAAGTTGATTTCATAAGATTGGAATGCTTCTCACTTCGTATTCCTGCGTTATGAACGAAACGAAAAGGTGGCATTATAGTTGCCACTGCCTTATAAAGGGTTAAACATAGTGTTACGTTTGATTTTAATTTTACATGACGTTGAATTTCATAAATCACGCAATTTTACTCCACACGCGACGTTTAATCTGAATGTTAATAAGTCACATTTTATGTCACTGCGCATTCAAAGTACATTTTTGGTTATATTTCGCAATATCGTGAATTATTGTTTGTTAAGTTGTGTCACATTTTAAATTAGGTCAACGATTAACTTAATATTTTTAATGTGTAGAGTATTTTCGTTATAGTTACAATACGCTATTTCTGAATACCAACATAATTTTTCCATACTCAAGCTTCGAATTTGGTGGTGCTGGTGGTAAGGTGGTCATCCGATCATCTTATGTTTAGATGTCCAACGAGGAAATATTCTCAGTACCAGTATAATAATAACACCCCAGCCCAGCAGCTGTCTCAAAAATGCCGGCAGTGAAAATTACACCTGTCTGAAAAATGCCGCACTGTCATTGCTGAAATAATGAGAAGAAATTATATCACAAGTTCATTACAGATTGACACGATGCTACACTCGCACAGTCGTAGCCTAATCCGGCAGCTTCCAATTAATGCTTAAGCCAGCTTAAATCACACGTCATTTTGCTTAACTTTCACAAGAGACGACGTCCGGGTTGAGACGTATTTTTAGAAGACATCATTATCTCAGCTATCAACTAACGGGCCGCCGGCCGCGTTCGCCGTTGAAAGTAATATCGCACCCTAAGCCCACGCTGCCTAATTAAATATTTATAAACTTTACCGGCGAAATTCTTGAACCGGGTGCGCAGACTGTGCCACCTGGTGAAGCTGCTTCGATAGGGTAGGATACTAGATATTTTTTATATTGTCAGGAAAACCTTACGATGTGGTACGATGGGTAAAGCGGATATCTTTGAGACCAGTCGTCGTGAATACAAGCCCCAGCCACGATAGATTCTCAGAGCCAGTTTGTTCTGAGTACTAAGCCTTCAAATGCACTGTTCGCCCATAATTGTTTGTTAAGTTTGATAACACAAAAGCTTAAAACTCCGTCATGGAATTCTAGTGCCAAGGCTTTGTTTTTATGCCTGCTAACCAATTACGATTGTTTGGATATTTTTGTGATCAACGAAAAAACCGTTGGCTTTACAACAGACCCTATTTTCATGAACATATTAAAACATGTTTTTCCAGTTTCTCCAATTTTCAGCAGATAAAACACGTGTTGTCGATTGTTCTTTTTGGATAGAACACGCATTTCTTCGGCCGTGACACTTGTCGATTTTTCAGCAATTCGCGACGCTCATATAAAAGGATTCAAGATTCTCCCCGCGCTCCCAGTTGACGCGTTATTCTCATCCGGGATTGTAGTGCTAGAATATATCTATCACAATGTTTAAGGTACAGTTAAAAAATACTTAGTGTAAAGTAGGAGTTTTTCAAATAGTACTATTTGAATTAGCTCGCGCTAATTTTCATTTTATCGCTGGAGCTCCGAGTAATTGTGTCCGATTTTAGTGTTATGAAGTGAAATTTAAACGGTCAATTTGAAAAAATAGAAGATTACCACTGCAGAAAACTCAGTACAAACGTTCACTAGTTAGTTCTGTCTTCACGTTAGCTTCCGCATGAAACATTTTTTTCTTCATGATCAGTATACTAGAAACATATGCTGTCGCTTGACATCAGTGTAGTTGTCAATGAGGTGTTATTTTAGTGCGTTCTCATTTCTATCTAACTTAGGTCAAACTTAAACGACGATTCAGTACTATTTAACTCGAGTGCGCCAGTTCTTAAAATTAAGCCTTTCAAAATATTCTGGCTTGAAAGAATTCACAAATCATATTCTGTTTGATCAATTGGCATGCACTGTAGCTCTCACTGGAAAAATTGCACCAACGCGAACACAGGGGAAATGAAATTGGCCCCAACAATTGCCTAGCAAGCAATGTTGAATCTTGCATTATGAAAAAAGAGGCAGGACATAGTGCTTTACGGATACATAATTTCTATCGGTAATTACCAAGGGATTTCACGGGGCACCTTTTAACCCTGGATGTTGTCTCGGAATTTTTGCACGTAAATACACTCACTGATAGCATGCCGATTGGGCAAGTCTTTGATTTTCGCAATGCCATTACCAAATCGATTTTCTGGACGTTCACAACGCCATGAACATTATTCATAAAAACCAAAGGTTGACTTGTGATTTTTTTCATAGATTTAGGAACATTATTCAGCGTTCGACTAAACGTCTTGAGCTGATTTATTACATCTTAAACATGATCTGGTATTCATTCTTGTGAATTAGTTCACAAAATCAGAACATATTTTCTCGTGGAGTATTTCACGAAACTCAGAATATTATTCATGAACCCTTTCAATCATCATGATCTATTTCATGATTCCTAAAATTTTTGTTACGATTCAATGTCCATGCTCGTGAAATAGTTAACAAAGTCATAAAATATTATACATGAATACGTAAACTGATTTATGATTCCAATCGAATTAATCACGACAGGCCATTCGTGCTCGTGAAATAGTTCACAAAATCGGAATATATTATTTATGTATGCGTGAACTGGTTCATAATTCAAATCGAATTAAACACGACTGTCAATTCGTGCTCGGGAAATAGTTCACAAAACCATAAAACATTAATAACCCTCTGCTGCCCAACCATGCCTTTTGGCGGTTTACGGGAAATTCGCTAAAGAATATTCGAAACACGATTGTATGTTATCGCCACTATGAAAACCTCTTTACAATATTCCCATTAATCATAGTAAAAGTCACTATGTTGAATACATTCAACGTTGAAATTAGAAAATTTGAGGAAAACGAGAAAAAACTATTTTGTGTATGGCAGTGTAATGTAGTCAAAAAATGTTAATGCTTTTTAAAAAAATTGGGCAGCAGAGGGTTAATGTATTTATGAACTAGGGCATGATTATTAGTATAAAAGTCACGTGTACCTGTGAAATAGTTGACAAAATCATGAAATCTTATTTTTGAAAACGTGCACTGGTTCATGATTCCTGGTACAAGTTATGTCTGACCATGCGTGCCCGTGAAAGAATAATAAAACATTGTTCATTTATTCGTGAACTAGTGCATGATTCACAATCTATCTTGAGTGTTTGTGACATTTAAAAGATATCACTAATCATTTTCAATTTCATGCAATTCTGCACATATTCATGAAATTTCGCGTGAGATATTTCACAAATTTAGAGTTTTTTCAGGAAATATCGTATACACTTTCGAACCGTTTTTTTAATCTCCAGATTTTATGCACCCCGATGTTATGAACCTTTCGTACCCGATTTTAGCAACCTTTCGGTTATTCATTCATACAATTCAGGCCTATAATCTTCAACAGCAATTCAGGCCTACAATTTCCAACTATATTTAATCAGAGTAGTGGGTCCTGCACTATTAGGTAGTAGCCGAAATGTAAGGTGACTAAATGAACTAGAATCACATTTTCCTTAAATTTAAAAAAATCAAGGATGTGTGTTTTCATGATATACTAACAAATTTTAACATATTATCAATGGAAAACATAACAATTGAAAGAGACGTCGTATGCAGTAGGAATTCTATAGCTAATAATATTGTTTTTATGTTATAGTTCATGGCGAACTGGAAACAAAATTTAAACCAGATACTATTTTGGTGGACTCTCTGTGATTACCGGTCCGGAGGATACAATTTAACGCATATTTGTCTCCAAGATAGTGATGTCTGTTCTCTACTTTACCTACCCCTACAAAACGATCTCCTGCCAGCGCGCTTGAGTCATCACTAAACTAGCTTCGAAATGAATCAGCTAACAAGATTCCTGTTCTCTTTTGATATCTCCTATGTCATCCAAGCGGATTGATCTATTCACTCGTAAGTAGGAACAACCAGTCCGAACCAACGAGAACGGGGTTTGCCGGTCGAAAGCCACAGAACCAGGCTCAAACTGTTCATCCCTATAAAAATACGTGTGCTTGTTCCAAACTCTTTGAAATCGGATTCGGTATATTGTTGGATGACGAAAAACCCCTAAAAGTATCAGATCTGTTTGTCCCATTGTTGAAATTTTACGCATAACTGTTCCACTAATAAAATAACCAAAAAAGTAAATATTAAGTTTGTGGAAAGAGAAAGTTTCATTAACTAAGAGATTGGTATGATATTAATAACTACAATAATGAGATCGATCCTGTAAAACTATTCATCACTGTCGTCGTTTCCAACAACTTAGTTGAAATAGTTTATACAAATTACGAACAAGAATCATACCAAAAACCACAGGAACAACCACGGTAAGCCAACCAAACATTAGAATGTAGCGCCATTTTTGGCACGAACTGGTTTTTTGAAAACAGAAATAGTTTAATGAATACGAGATTCATTATCCATAGTTTTAGAAACTTGGTCACTATTTTCGTAAATCGTTCAATTCACGAAGTTGATTTTCTGTTCATGAATTTAAGAACGGATTTTTTCCGTGTAGAAGATTATATTGAAGGCTCAACAAGAGGCTGGTGTGGGAGCAGGAGTCTGTGGTCCTTACTATAGCACAATGTTCTAGGTTCTACGCCGTTAGTCTTTCAAGCGGAGGTATATACAATTAAGACCTTTGCCAGAAAATTTCTACTTAGAAGCGACTTAAGGGGAAAGAAATTGATAATTTTGTCGCATAGCCAAGCTGCGTTAAGAAACCTGGGTACCTACATGTAACTGCGAGCCATAGCACCTGTATGGTAGTTGGAAAGTTCTGATGGAAATCTAAGCTCACTTTAATATGGATGCCAGGATACATCGTTTCATAGGTTCTGAGCCAAGCTTTGAATGTGGACTTAGAAACCTTAAGGAAAAGCTTAAGGATTGCGATCAAAATATGAAGGACAAAAACTTTAATGCCCTATACCTCCTTCTCAAACAAAACTATTTGTTCAATACTCGAGGAGGAAAACCAAAAAAATTCTCGATTAACGTTAACCGTTGTGTTAAGGCAATAACTGATTTATTAACAGGTCATTGATCTCATTCAGTTTACTTGTGAAAGACTCAAGATAATGTCTGCAGGGAATAGGTAGGTGCTTCTCTTGCAGTGCTAGAAGCTGTGAAATTTTTACCTTCCAATGCACACTACAATTCTTCTAGAATATTCACAATATTCCAATGGCTTGGAAAACGTAGCTAAAAATAGTCTAAATTGGTAAGTTTTATCAGTTTTCACTAATATTACATCATAACGAATTTATATGAAAAATTCATTTTTCGTCGTCAACGTAAACTGTCCCTGGCAGCACTGCTCCATCGGAATTCAATCAGACTAATTGCAATAACTGTTTAAAAACATTGTTGTCCACAAACAACATGGGCATGAATGGGTTAAAACAGACGAAATCATGTAATATTTGTCATAATCGATTCAACAGAAAGTAAAACTATCTATAAAACGATTGATCATCTTACATATCAAGGGGGCTTCCAGATAAACTAAATATAAGAAATATACCCTGAAGAGAATAACTTCTATGTCATAAAAATTTCGGAGATCTGACAGCAATTTTTAATGAGAAATTAATCCAAATATAATCCAACTCTATCAATTTGAAGTACAAATAAAATTGAATACTTACCTATAAATAATCGTGAAACTTTTTGATCGTTATTGTTATTTAATAACATGGATTTATAAGGGTTGAAAATTTATGAAAATGTCTATAATAGTTTTTCAATATCATCTATTTACAGCTTATTTGTGTATTGGTGTTGCTCTCGGGAATCGCTGCTGATCCAACGTTCTCAAAAATTCACAAAAAACTGGAACTACTGAGTGGATTATTCAACAAACAAGCGCCACCACCAGCAGCAGCACCTGCTCCCGGTCCAAGTTTCTATGCCCAACCACCACCACCACTACCACCAGCACCAGTCGCCTACTATCCTGCTCAGCCGGTCTACTATGCTCCTCCTCCACAACCCAGCTATCACCAGCCTCAACAGCCTCTTCCAGTTGTTGAAGATGTTCGTTCCCTGCCAGGTATAAACCCCAAAGTCTGAAATGGAAGAACATGCATCATTACTTCCTGCTTTCTTTCCAGTGCCAGTGCAACAAACAGTTTATCTAGCCCCTCAACCGGAACCAAACCATGTACCCACCTATCAAGCACCTGCCCAGGAAATTATTTACGAAGCTCCAGCACCAGCCCCTGAAGTAGCCTACCAAGCTCCAGTCGCCTACGCGGCCCCAGCACCGGCACCGATTGCACTACCCCCAGCACCGGCACCGATTCCATATGCTGCCCCACCACCAGCTCAATCCAACAGCCTTTTCATTCCTCGCGGAATTGAGATCACCAAGCGGATCATTGGATACTAAGTATCTGTTCATGTAACTGAATAAACCAAAATGTTCAAAAATAGTTCATTTAATATTTAAATAGAAGATTGAAAAACTGAATAAACTTGAAATTGAAATAAGTGGAAACATTTGCATTTAACTTTTCTGGTAACAAGTTCCGGCTAAGCAATGGACATTGAAGCAATGCGTCGTTTTTGCTGAGTAAAGCCATGTCAAGTGATCCTCGAATTTTTCGCAAAATCACCGATCTTCATGAGGTATAATTTATTGTATAGGGATTATGGTGATTAGCTTTTGGTATAAATATTTCGTTACAATTCCTTTTTTTCTTTAAGATATTAACCCTTAAACTTTATTGCATGATAAAATTGAAAATTTTGTATCTCAAAAACTACTGAAGATAATTCAATGAATTTTTGCACACTTATGGAATGATATTTGCACTATCTTATAAAAATGTTTTTGGTTTATAATTGTGTAAATAACGGTACTTTGCATCTATTTAAAGTTTTCAGTTGTATTTCTTCTTGTGTTCTTCACGCTAAAAATTTTCAAAACTTATGTCAAATTATGCGAAAATCTTTTACCTTCAATAATCTGTATTTATAATTTTTCATTTTTGTTCCTATCGAGAGTTATAGAGGATTTTGTAACTGTGCGCTGTTTCAACGCATGGCTCATTTTGATGCAACCCGCGAGAACGTACCTATTGGCAATGCCGCACGTCGCAACGTCCTAATGCGCATCGCTTTGAAGGAGCGTATCTCATGTTCAAAAATGGCATCTCTGAGATTAAAGCAAAAAGACAAGCTTTTCTTTATGGATAATTGAAAGTGAATTTTTTCTGAGTAATTTGCATGCTCTTTAGCGTTATTATATTGTTCAAGAGTTATTTAATTTTCTGTCACTCAATACCTCGGACAAGTGCGCTCGGTTATTGCCAGCCGATGAGCAAAGTTGAGCAGTGGGCATGCGTTAGCATATTTTTCACAAATTGACATACTTCACCACGTTTTATTTTCACTTGGTTCTGTCTAAGAGGTAGATTGTGAATCTTTTCTTAAATCCACATAGCGCCTTTTCAGCCATGCGTCATCGGGTCGTGCGTTAAATTACGCGCTCATTTAATTTGCATCAGTGCGAGTGAGAAAACGTTTTGACGTTTGTTTTTGTTTCGATCGCACTTGGGTGTTTCCCATATAGAGAGAACTGGACGAAATGCTATATTATCTCAAGATATACAATATTTGCTCAAAAAAACATTCGATTGATTTATGTTATAAATATGGGTCGATCACACGAATGATGTATTCCGTTAAAAAAGATTCATAAATATGTTCGTCGTATCTTGTTTTTATGGCATCCATGTGGAGTGATAAATTTAAAAATTATATTGGTCAACACATGTGTAGCATAGTCGTAATGGGCGCAAAAAATACAACGAAAATAAATATGGACATGAACAAAACACAATTTTCCTTAAATTTTCGATTTTACATCCAATGTTTATAGTAATGGGTTCCTCTATAACGCGTTTAAAATATAGGAAAATTTACGCGTTTAATTTTTCTTCTTATAGTGTTTGCCAAAGTAATGGAACTGGAATATTCGATGACTCAACAGGTACATGCGGAAAACTGTAACGAGGATTTTGAAATAAAGATCGTTGATGAATAATTGAAATTCGACAAAAATAAATAATATCGTACCAGAACTTGGAGAACCACCAATCAACAGAATTAACAGAAGCAATAGTGATAAAAAAACCCCAACATCGATGCGATTGAACAACAGATTTTACGTAAACTTTTTTCAAAAGACACATCGTTGTTCACTCGGTGAAAATAAAAACGTGAAATAAAATGCTGTTGGCATAAGATTTTTCACTTTCATATAGTAATGTTGTAGACTAAAAAAGAATTTGGATATAACGTAGATGTATTTTGACTAACAAAAGTGTTTTTAAAGATGTTAATCGTTAGTAGCGTTAAATTATAATAATAAAAAATATATTTAACAACTATAATTTTCGTTGTGCACTTCAGTCAAAAAAATTTAACGCATCTCAAAATATCCGGAAAAAAATTACCTTCGATAATTCGTATTGAAAAGTTTGCCCTTTTGCGCTAATCGAGAGATATGGTTTCTTTTAGTCATGCGATGCGCACTTCCTACACGATGCGCTTTCTGACGTAGTGACGTGCGACGTTGCCAATATGAACGTTCTCGCGGGCTGCATCAAAGTGGGCCGTGCGTTGAAACAGCGCACTGTTACAAAATCCTCCATAACTCTCGATAGGAACAAAAATGAAAAATTATAAATACAGATTATTGAAGGTGAAAGATTGCCGCATAACTTAACATTAAATTTTTAGCGTGAAGAACACAAGAAAAAATACAATTGAAAATTTTAAATAGATGCAAAGTACCGTTATTCACGCAATTATAAAGTAAAAATATTTTTATAAGATAGTGCAAATATCATTCCATAAGTATGCAAAAATTCATTGAATTATCTTCAGTAGTTTTTGAGATATAAAATTTTCAATTTTATCATGCAATAAAGTTTAAGGGTTAATATCTTAAAGAAAAAAAGGAATTGTAACGAAATATTAATACCAAAAGCTATTCACCATAATCCCTATACAATAAAATATACCTTAAGAAGATCGGTGATTTTGCGAAAAAATCGAGGATCACTTGACATGGCTTTACTCGCTGTTTTCTTGCCTGCTTAGCCTTAACTTGAACTACGGTTTCGGTGATTTACTTTTAACTGTTCAATAAATTCCAGCAAAAAATTGCAATATAGTTGGCAATGCCCGGTAAACACAATCAGAAGTTTTACTACTGATAACAGACGTTTAGGCTCGATTCGAATCGTGTGAATAAAATTCCGAATAAATTTCTGAAACACGTTTGGCAAACGTTTGTAGGTGGCTCAGTGATCGGTGCAATGAAGATGGAATGCAACTGTCAAACACGTGAGGCGAACAGTTGCGTAGATGGCAATAGTGAAGCACTGTTTTCCATTAAATCGTTTGTTACAATTATCTAACAACTTGCGCTAATACTTTCAATCGGCGGTGGTACTTGAATTGAATCAAAATGGCAATCAAAATTATTCATTATTTCGAAATATTTTTAATGAATATTTTTATTTTTTTATTTCCACCATAAATCTTTTCACGTCCCCTAGGGGTCTGCGAACTAGAGCACTCTAGTTAGAGTGTGGACGAGAAGCCATGACGTATCCAAACGAACATGAAATTTGACGTATTCACAATAGAAATAGGTCAGATTTCTGCTCGTTTCGATACGTCAAACGTGTCTTGGCCGCACTCTAGCTAGAGTGCTCTACTGCGAACCCCAGGTTGAGAATCACTGGTATACAACATTGAAAAAGCCTTTCCTCATATTTTACCATAGTGAGTAAAGCCATGTCAAGTGATCCTCGAATTTTTCGCAAAATCACCGATCTTCATGAGGGATATTTTATTGTATAGGGATTATGGGGAATAGCTTTTGGTATAAATATTTCGTTACAATTCCTTTTTGCCTTTCTCATATAAAGAAAGGCTATGCAATCACTGTAAAAATCGACTTTTTAACCGAGGCCCGGAGGGCCGAGTATCATACACCATACGATTCAGTTCGTCGAGATCGGCAAATGTCTGTGTGTGTGTATGTATGTGTGTGTGTATGTGTGTGTGTATGTGTGTGTGTGTCATTTAAACTCACACAATTTTCTCAGAGATGGCTGAACCGATTTTCGCAAACTTAGTTTCATCTGAAAGGTATAACGCTCCCATAAGCTGCTATTGAATTTTTAGTTGATCCGACTTCCGGTTCCGGAGTTACGGGTTGAAGAGTGCGGTCACACAGCAAATTCCCATATAAACTGGTACCACCATAATGTTCAAATGATGTAAAACATATTAAAATTGATGTAACATTACTCTAGTTTGCGGGTCTGGATCACTAATGATCAATCAAAGCAGCTTTGACCACATTGGCCACCTATGACGGTTCATGACGCCCTCGGGGAACCCGCCAAGTTCCTAAGCTAATATCACACCCATTCCACAACGAATTCACTACCGATTTTTACGAACTTAATTTCAAATGAAAGATACAGTAATGCCATTGACTGCTGCTGAATTTCATTCGGTTCTGACTCTTGCTTCCGGAGTTACAGGGGTGTTAGTAAGGATACACTGGAATTTCCCATATAAATCGGTACAATCGTAATACCTCAGAGGCTAAAAACTATTGAAATGGTCACCAAATTACTTCTAATCGTAGATCTAGATCACCGATTGCCAATCAAACATTCTTTGAATATATTGTCCACTATCGACGATTCCGGAAGTCCGGAATTCCGGGCATATTCCACAATTAAAGTCACATCGGTTCATCGGTGATGACTGAACCGATTTTCTCAAACCAAGTCTCAAATGGAAGGCAAAATATGCAGCTGAGTATTGCGTAGCCGCCCCTTCCCCCCCCCCCTCCCCACCTTGCCCTTACACCTCCCTCCTTCATCACTCCCCTCTTCTTGGATCACCCTCATGCCCAGATTTCCTTCATCCACCCCGTATACCGAAATAAGATGAAGGATTTCTGACGCATCCTCCACACCCACTCTACTAAACCCCCATTCCCTACACGTTCAAACGCATTCCACCAACCTTTGCAAATTATAATCACATGAAGATAACATTGAACTCATGCTTATTAAGCTAATTAAATATTATTCTTTTGCCTTTCTTATATAGAAAGGTTATGCAATTGCTCCAAAAAGCGACTTTCTAACCGAGGCCCGGAGGGCCGAGTCTCATATAACATTCGACTCAGTTCGCCGAGATCGCAAAATATCTGTGTGTATGTATGTGTGTATGTGTATGTGTGTATGTATGTGTGTGTATGTGCGGATTTGTTAACAAAATGTCCACATCGGTTACTCGGAGATGGCTGAACCGATTTTTACAAACTAAGATTCAAATGAAAGGTATAATATTCCCATAGGTTGCTATTGAATTTCATTTTCAACCGACACCTTGTTCTGAATTACGAGTTGAAGAGTATGGTTACAAAACAAAATTTGTTGATTTTTCCAAATCAGTTTCTCGGAATTTTCTGAACCGATTTTGACAAACTTAATTTTAAATGAAAGGTCCATCAGCTGCTGTTGAATTTTGTGTGGATCCGAGTTCTGGTTCCTGAATTACAGGGTGATACGTACGATCACGCAGCAAATCCCGATTCTAACGAATTCTGCGATGAATGTAAAAAGGTGAATTTTTTTCCAAAATGTAAACACAACTGTTGAATTTGTAGATCTAGGTCCCCAACAGTCATTCAAAGTCTCTTTGGCCACACTGGCCACCATCGACGGATCCGGAAGCATCCAAAGTCAGAATAACGGTTATATCGGTTTCTCGAAAATGGCTAGATTTGCTCAACTTAGTCTCAAATGAAAGGTGTTGCGTCCCCAGAAACGGATATTAAATTCCATCTCCATCCGACTTCCAGCACCGGAGTTACGGGTTGTGGAGGTCGATCACATAGAACACTCCGATTCAAACCGATACCGCGATGAATGCAAAAAGGTGCTCTTATATATACTTACCAAGTGTAATAAGAATGAAAGACATTTCCATAAAGTTATATTGTACGAACCAGCTATTAAATCATAGTTTGGAGAAATGAGAAAGGCACAATTGCACCTCTAGGTGGATTAAAACAGGTTTTTCTTTAAGATATTAATCCTAAACTTTATTGTATGGTAAAATTCAAAATTTTATATCTCAAAAACTACTGCAGACAATTTAATGAATTTTTGCACACTTATGGAATGATATTTGCACTATCTTATAAAAATATTTTTACTTAATAATTGTGTGAATAACGGTACTTTGCATCTATTTAAAATTTTCAATTGCATTTTTTCTAGATTTCTTCACGCTAAAAATTTTCAAAACGTATGTCAAATTATGCGGCAATCTTTCACCTTCAATAATCTGTATTGATAATTTTTCATTTTTGTTTCTATCGAGAGTTATGGAGGATTTTTTGCGCTCTTTCAACGCACGGCCCACTTTGATGCAGCCCGCGAGAACGTTCATATTGGCAACGTCGCACGTCGCTTCGTCAAAATGCGCATCGCGTGGGAAGTGCGCATCGCGTGACAAAATTTTTATCATAAATTTTTTTTTTTTTGAAAAATGACACATTTTTTTCAGTGTATATTTTTTTCGGACAGAAGTATTAATTCCCTGTAACTCGTTCTTAGATAGTTTTGCTGTATAAAATACAGTAATCGAACAAAAAAAATTTGAAATTTATGCACGTAGAAACGTTTACGCCCTTTTGAAAAATTACTCTTGTATCAAAATATTCCAATTGCCAGAGAATATCATGGAGATTCATACAGCGAACACACCTGCAAAGTTTTGTTCGAATCGACGATGGTCATACTTTGCGGTTGGCCGGTTTCTCATGGAATCCCTATATGTAGAACGCTGTCAAACTCCATATGTTGGTATAGGGTTGCCAGGGGGCTGGTTTTTTTGTCAGTTTATAAACTGTAGTGCCGCAAAAAGCAACGCGGTACTAAATTCATCGCAACGGCATGCTCTCAACTAGTACTGAGTGTCGTAACTCTCAAGTTGTGGTGTGCAAAGCAGTACACAGTGCACTGCATAATTTAAATATATTTGACGGCTACTGCTATCGTCTCCGCTCCGACGTTTGACCAGAGAATAAGCTCGCCCGAGAAATGCTGAAAGTTATACAACCGAGGATGATTTTTTTATTCATTTCGTTTATTTGATACCCACAAATGCGTTAGCTTGGCGGTGCCAAATTCTTTTGTTTTTACATTTTGGATATCTTAAAAGTAGGAGGTTACAATGTTGAAATATTTTTTTTATAAAAGAGAAAAAATTACAGCTATCGTAAGACTAGAAATAAGATTCTATATACAAGAGTGGGGCAAAATATCCGAGGATGATGTCATCGGCAAAATCAATACAGCCAATCAAAGCCATCGAAAGGAAAGACCTGCCGTTGTCCCCACCCCCAGCGGTTGCATGCCTGGATGCTACTGCTGTTCTTTACGGGCCGAAGTTCGACGGGAGAATGAACTGGCTCGAGGAATGCTATTCCTTTAAACCTTGAGCGTTTTTTCAAAACAACATATCTACAATGAGTGACTCTCTTTGTTTACTTTCTCTTTCGATTTTTACGGCGTCACTATAGCACTTTTCACTTATTTTACAGTACAGATCGAAAGACGGTGGTTTTGACTAGCATATTATGCAAAGAGTTTAGGGATAAATGTTAAAGCGACCGAATTATTAACAGAAGAGAAAATAAACAAAGAGAGTCATTCATTGTAGATATGTTGTTTTGAATAGAAGGTCTAGAAATAGTCGAGGATGACGTCATTCATAGAAGCGTAGTGTGCTGAGTGCTCAAATCTGTCGTACGAGATGCTATAGGCACGATGTTACTTGTCTGGCAAAAGAGCAACAACTAATTCAAACAGGCACGCACACATTTTCGTGTTCGTTTGAATCACTAACCCGGTCAAACCATTCGGAATTTGATTCGGAATCCTGAATGGAGTCATTATGGATTCCTAATCAAATGCAACAACCGATTCTGAGTCGGAATCGGTTGTTGCATTTGATTTGGAATCCATAATGACTCTATTCAGAAATCCGAACCGGTTCCGGAATGAGTTTAACTGGGAAGGTGCTCCCTATCGTCGGCTCTACCGGGGATAGATTGACTGATGTATGGGAGTTTTCACGTTTTCCGAGATCTATTCATTTGTGTTTGTTTTTCAATATTGTGCTATTGAAATGCAAAAACACTATAGCAATAAAACATAATTTCAGTTAACTCCGAATTGTTTGGTGATAACCAGACGGAAATCTGTTCATAAATAACAAAGTTATTAGCGTTCAAAATAGTGACGCAAAAACGTGACATCGTTTGATTTTAGATTTTAGAATGACACCCTGCCCCAGACAGTGCAGTAAGCCATTTTCAATGTTAAAAACCCCTTCATTGAAAAATTATCTCAAAAACTCAACGTAGAGGTTAGGTATTTTTAACATAGAATGTGTTTGAAATGAATCGGTCAAGTAGTTTTTGAATGGCAGTTAACACCGCAAATCGTGTTTTTCCAGAGACGTTCCACAAAAAGCTTCATTACCGAGTCGCTTGTAGATATTTTTGCATGAAAAAATTGCAGGATGTTTTTGAAATGATGTAGTATAATGTACAAAGTTTTGATCAATTCGCTGCACCCATCTTTCTAAAAAAATTGGCAAAAAACTGTTATGCTGAAACCTTTACACCCTCCCCCCTAATAACTCTTTTTATTCTTCTGTTTAAATCAACTAATCAGCAAACAATTGGTTTTGTTATTTTTTCATCGAATGCGTTTCAGTGTACTGACCATGGCTATTGTCTGCTCTTTTCTTGTTAGAAATCTTTTCGAGCGAAAATCATTCATCATCATCAATTTAAATTTTGATTGGCAAGAAATTTCAGATCATTATTTTTCAGTTTTGTAACTGTTCATTTACTACCAAAAAATGTCAAAATTGGGCTTCCCAAAATCCAGAATCCTTAAGACAAGTACCACTAAAATTCTTCCAGCAAAGAAGTATCTTTGAATCTTCAAAGTATATATTTCATCGAACAACGATTGAACAATTGAAAAGAAAAATTTCCAATTGTATTAACCTTCTTTAGGTGTTGGGGTCAATATGATCCAAAATGAACTTTCAAAATGCGATAACTCTTTAAGTTTTGCACCTAGAAGTGTGGAGTTTCTTAACTTTTCCTCTTTCATGGAGAGCAACGATTTTCAATAGAGTTTAAAATTGTCGGACATTCTTGAGGTTACGAATAAGGTGTTAGCGGGTCATATTGACCCCGATTGTGACCTTAATTTTAAGACACATTTTCAGTCATATATATTAATATGAACTTGTATACAAATTGTTAAAGTTTCAATTTTCAGTTTCTGGTAAATATTATCGTTTTTGACCAGGTTGGCCAGCGAGAATCGGTACCGAATGGGGTCACGTTTGGCATGCATGTATGCAGAACCGTCATCATAAATCAAAAGTTTATTGTTAGAATACTAGAAATAAACACAACCAAAACAAAAAAAATAATGTATGTATCAGTTTTGTCCGTGATTGGACCGATCTTGGATGTTCCGCATTACGCTTCCAATGCTGATTCCTGCGATATTTGAGTATTTCTTATAATACTGAACAAGTGACAATGTAGTCAATCAATGAAACTGATCCCAAAGTTTTGTAATATTCTTGAAAGCTTATATAAAATCCCATCTAAAATCATATTGATACTCTTATTCAAATACTGGATTCAACGTGAAAATCCGGAACATCCGAAGAACTGTCTAATTCATGAATCTACTTCAAGAACTCTGCGGTTTTTTGGAAAACATTTATTCACGTTGCATTGGCATAAATTTCTAGTTTCGAGTGAAAAAATTACCGTATTGGTCACATAATGACCATCCGAAAAATCTGGAACATTCGCTGAACTGATCAATTCAAAAATCTGGTTGTAGAACCATGGGTTTTTTGTGTTTCTTGAATTCTCATTTGAGCGAGTTCGTAATTATTACCTACTCATGTTTTTTGGCTACATAATCATCTTCCGGAAGATCTGGAACATCTGTGGAACTGGCTAATTCATGAACCTTGTCTTAGAGTTTTTAGATTTTTTGATAGCAGCTGCGCGGGTGTTTTTCCGGACAGTCATTAAGTGGCAAATTTTCCAGTTATAACTACGAATTTATGCCAGTGCAACAAATATTTTCGAAAAAAACTTCAGAGCTCTAAAACTATATTCATGAATTTACCAATTATACGGATGTTCCGGATCTTCTGGATGATTTTCACGTAGAATCCAGGACCAATAGTTGAGTCATTTTAGACGAAATTTTATATAAACTTTCAAGCTTTTTACAAATTTTTGGGATCAGTTTCTTTAAATAACTACATTGTCGCTTGTTCAATATTGTGAGACATACAATTATTCCGAGAGAATCGGCATAGGAATCGAAATCCGGAACGTCCAAGATCGGTCGTATCATATACAAATTTTGTACACTCAGGTTTTTTTTTTACGCGGGGGATACGAGCCGCGTAAATGAAAACCGCGTAAATTTCAAAATCCGCGTAAATGAAAACCGCGTAAATTTCAAAATCCGCGTAAATGAAAACCGCGTAAATTTCAAAATCCGCGTAAATGAAAACCGCGTAAATTTCAAAATCCGCGTAAATGAAAACCGCGTAAATTTCAAAATCCGCGTAAATGAAGACCACTTAAATTGAAGAATCTGCGATAAGGGGAACCTCATTGATGGATACCGCGTAAATTTCAAAATCCGCGTAAATGAAAACCGCGTAAACTTCAAAATCCGCGTAAATGAAAACCGCGTAAATTTCAAAATCCGCGTAAAAAAAAACCGCGTAAAAAAATACCGCGCAAAAAAAACCGCGTAAAAAAAACTTGAGTGTATATACATTCTTATTTTTGTTTTGTTATAAGTATTTGGTCAATAAACCTGTGATGTATGATGACTGTTCTACAGACTACTATGTATGCCAAACATGACCCCCATTCAGCACGGATTCTCACTAGCCAACGTGGTCAAAAACGGAAATATTTACCATAAACTGAAAATTGAAACTCTAATACACATTTTGGGTACAAGTTTATATAAATTTGAATGAAAATGTGTCTTAAAACTGCGTTCGAAATCGAGGTCAATATGACTCGCTAGCAGCTTATTCGTTACAAAAAGTTAACACCTAAAGAAGGTAAACTAAGAATTTTCGTAGAAAGTAGATCTGTATTTCATAGCGTGCAGTGAGATACTTTTGATGGGGTATAGTGGAGACGTGAATCTCGAACAACATATTTTTACGCATCGTCATTGTTCAGTGAAATAAAATAGCCTAACACTATGCAATTGTGCTGACAGTTTATCTGTTATCCATGTTGAATGGAGTCTCACTGCACTATGGTCCCAAATCCGTATTTAGGAAGACAAAACAGTTTGCGCCCAAACAGGTGGTATTAGAGAGTAGATACAGAACACTAGATTAGGATTGTCGCTGGCATCAGTGGTAGGAACATCATTGTTTTGATCCCGGGATATACCTGTCAAATGGGCCAAATAAAAAAAAGCAAAAAAATAATCCTATATCGTCGTTTCATAGCGACGAATCATTTTTGTTCCTTTTAGCCACCAACACAATGGTCATTATTGGCTGATGTATTCTCACTAATTAGAATGCACAAATTATCTAAACCTGTACTGAATTTTGACGAATTTTCATTTCCTTGTGCGGTATATACAAACTCTTTCATTTCATAACAATAACAGTCGAAAATTTACACCGAGAAAATTCGTTATATTGAATATATTGATTTCACACATAATTTTTTGCAATTTGTAGTAGCAGATAAAAATTATCTGTCACGCATAGATATCATGGGAAAATTAATGAAATTATAGTAGTATGCCACATAGAAATTTGTTACATAGCAGATATCACATCATTTTTCTGTTTGCCTCTCGTTTATTCTGTTGCAAATTTTATGCATTGGACGTTTTCGGTCTTGAATGCATAAAAATCACAGCAGAATAAACGAGACTGAAATGAAAAATAGGCAAACTCAATTTGAAGTTCAACTAAACGGTTTGTGGTTAAAAGCCATATTTTTCTGCCTGTACCAAAAGCGCTGACCAAAGACTTTCACTAAAGAGACTTTCGATACTTTGACAGATATATACCGGAAGCAAAACAAACATGTTCCGAGGCACAAACAATGGGAACACTAGCGACAATCCTAATCTAGTGTTCTGTATCTACTTATTAGAGATATAGTGTCTTTGGCAAACTTTATAGTACTTTTTAGCCGATTTTTTATATTAGTTTCGTTACGGTCGTCCTTGTGGTTAGGGTGTTCAAAGTATCAGCTTTTTAGATATGTAAATTTTAGTTACATAATGTTCTACAAAGTAATGAAACAATTAAATGTAAACAACATTGCTGGACAAACTATATGACTGTCTCTAATGGTTCTTGTATTATGATTTTTTAATTATTTAAGGTAGAGTGGCTCTTGAAAAATTAAGTTTCTTTTAATATCTTTTTATGTGTTGATTTCTCGTCCAAGAAATTTGTGGAGCATTGGAAGACGTACATTTTTGCCGAAGCAACGAAGTTTATATCTCTTGAGTTTTCACAGTTACAAGCGATTTTCAAAACAAAAATGGTTTTCTTAAAAGATATAGATCTTCGAAGATTGCAAATAGATTTTCAATCTGTCAATTTCATTTGAAAGATCGAAACTTTCTTAGTCTTGAGTGAAAAAACTATGAGAGTGGATTTTATTTTTAAAAATGGCTTATTTTTCAACAAAAATCGTTCTTAACTTTTCAAATAAATGAGATAGTAACTTTATTCCTTCAGCAAAAATATGCACCATATTAAGGATCGCGAACAAAGTATTTACGATAATGCAATGTACCGCTTTTTCTGTTCTGTTTTTTAGAATATAATTATTCGAAGACAAGATGTTGTTTTAGTATTCCCAATTCCCAAAACTAATTCTTCCAATTAAAAGAAAATAAACGTTCTAAAATAAAATTCGATAATATAAAATTATTATGCAATATTAATTCCCAAAAGGGAATATTGGATTAAACCAATATCCGCATTAAGGGTAAAAAAATTAAACCTAACTTACATTAAGTTTAATATTTTTGTGCTTCAAATTCATCTCAGTAACTAGCACCAACTGGGTGTCTAGTTAGACGGTGTTTCTAAACTAGTACACAGATACTTAGACGTTCACATATGTCGTATGAATTGTTTGGTTTTCTTTGTGTCTAACTAGTGCAAACTTGGGTACTAGTTTAGATACACCGTCTAACTAGACACCCAGTTGATGCTAGCTACTGACGAGATGACTTCGAAACACAAAAATACTAAACTTAATAAAATTATTGATTATAATCAAATATTGTGAGTATAATTCAAAAGTTTAAAATGGTCTGAGGCGATTTTTATTCATAGCAGCCATTAAAATTAATTATGGAAGAAGGCTTGTAGAATTATATTATTTATTTCTAATTAAATTAAATAACCTTCATATTTACAGAGCATAGTAGACGCATACCTAATGTCAATAAGACTCAAAATTTTGAAAAGCACCTAAAATATAAAAAGTTGATTTTCCAGTACCCAAGCAACCAAAAGTTTGTATAAGGGAATTTCATAAGCTTCTCGTTTTAAGTAATTTTGCTATACGTTTTATTTTCTAATAGCGGCTTAAGAAGCTTTCATGATTAATTAAAGCTTAAGCAAATTGAAAGTTCGCTAAGAACTTTATGTGAACTAAGAAGTGTGCTTTTTAAGTATTTTCCGAACTTATGGTTGCTTGGGTAGTTTCCGGTTTAACGAAATATATAATACGAATGACCAGTTGTTTCTTGTTACATTAGTAAAATAAAACCTGCCAAATGTCGCCGATTTCGTATTTTAAACAATTTTGAAAATAATAGGCAATTTTTAACCAATTTTATATTTTTCAGGATATGGAAGAACTGTTACAATAGTAACAAACCTATTTTAATCCACCTAGCGGTGCAATTGTGCTTTTCTCAATCATGAATCACGAGAATGTGTGCGTTGTTTATATTCATTAAAAACTTTTAAATGCATATATTACATTTTATTATTATACATCACATGACAACTATATACAGGAAAATCAATCATTATTCGAGTTCTAAAATTTTGAAAAAGAAAAAACAGCCATGGTAATATTGAACTGAAAAACCTGTTTTAATCCACCTAGAGGTGCAATTGTGCCTTTCTCATTTCTCCAAACTATGATTTAATAGCTGGTTCGTACAATATAACTTTATGGAAATGTCTTTCATTCTTATTACACTTGGTAAGTATATATAAGAGCACCTTTTTGCATTCATCGCGGTATCGGTTTGAATCGGAGTGTTCTATGTGATCGACCTCCACAACCCGTAACTCCGGTGCTGGAAGTCGGATGGAGATGGAATTTAATATCCGTTTCTGGGGACGCAACACCTTTCATTTGAGACTAAGTTGAGCAAATCTAGCCATTTTCGAGAAACCGATATAACCGTTATTCTGACTTTGGATGCTTCCGGATCCGTCGATGGTGGCCAGTGTGGCCAAAGAGACTTTGAATGACTGTTGGGGACCTAGATCTACAAATTCAACAGTTGTGTTTACATTTTGGAAAAAAATTCACCTTTTTACATTCATCGCAGAATTCGTTAGAATCGGGATTTGCTGCGTGATCGTACGTATCACCCTGTAATTCAGGAACCAGAACTCGGATCCACACAAAATTCAACAGCAGCTGATGGACCTTTCATTTAAAATTAAGTTTGTCAAAATCGGTTCAGAAAATTCCGAGAAACTGATTTGGAAAAATCAACAAATTTTGTTTTGTAACCATACTCTTCAACTCGTAATTCAGAACAAGGTGTCGGTTGAAAATGAAATTCAATAGCAACCTATGGGAATATTATACCTTTCATTTGAATCTTAGTTTGTAAAAATCGGTTCAGCCATCTCCGAGTAACCGATGTGGACATTTTGTTAACAAATCCGCACATACACACACATACATACACACATACACATACACACATACATACACACAGATATTTTGCGATCTCGGCGAACTGAGTCGAATGTTATATGAGACTCGGCCCTCCGGGCCTCGGTTAGAAAGTCGCTTTTTGGAGCAATTGCATAACCTTTCTATATAAGAAAGGCAAAAGAATAATATTTAATTAGCTTAATAAGCATGAGTTCAATGTTATCTTCATGTGATTATAATTTGCAAAGGTTGGTGGAATGCGTTTGAACGTGTAGGGAATGGGGGTTTAGTAGAGTGGGTGTGGAGGATGCGTCAGAAATCCTTCATCTTATTTCGGTATACGGGGTGGATGAAGGAAATCTGGGCATGAGGGTGATCCAAGAAGAGGGGAGTGATGAAGGAGGGAGGTGTAAGGGCAAGGTGGGGAGGGGGGGGGGGAAGGGGCGGCTACGCAATACTCAGCTGCATATTTTGCCTTCCATTTGAGACTTGGTTTGAGAAAATCGGTTCAGTCATCACCGATGAACCGATGTGACTTTAATTGTGGAATATGCCCGGAATTCCGGACTTCCGGAATCGTCGATAGTGGACAATATATTCAAAGAATGTTTGATTGGCAATCAGTGATCTAGATCTACGATTAGAAGTAATTTGGTGACCATTTCAATAGTTTTTAGCCTCTGAGGTATTACGATTGTACCGATTTATATGGGAAATTCCAGTGTATCCTTACTAACACCCCTGTAACTCCGGAAGCAAGAGTCAGAACCGAATGAAATTCAGCAGCAGTCAATGGCATTACTGTATCTTTCATTTGAAATTAAGTTCGTAAAAATCGGTAGTGAATTCGTTGTGGAATGGGTGTGATATTAGCTTAGGAACTTGGCGGGTTCCCCGAGGGCGTCATGAACCGTCATAGGTGGCCAATGTGGTCAAAGCTGCTTTGATTGATCATTAGTGATCCAGACCCGCAAACTAGAGTAATGTTACATCAATTTTAATATGTTTTACATCATTTGAACATTATGGTGGTACCAGTTTATATGGGAATTTGCTGTGTGACCGCACTCTTCAACCCGTAACTCCGGAACCGGAAGTCGGATCAACTAAAAATTCAATAGCAGCTTATGGGAGCGTTATACCTTTCAGATGAAACTAAGTTTGCGAAAATCGGTTCAGCCATCTCTGAGAAAATTGTGTGAGTTTAAATGACACACACACACATACACACACACATACACACACATACATACACACACACAGACATTTGCCGATCTCGACGAACTGAATCGTATGGTGTATGATACTCGGCCCTCCGGGCCTCGGTTAAAAAGTCGATTTTTACAGTGATTGCATAGCCTTTCTTTATATGAGAAAGGCAAAAAGGTGCGAAATCGGCAAAGTCCCAAAAAGTCGATTTTTATAAAAAAAAATTTTTCGAGATAACATAAAATCTCGACGTTTCATGCATTTTAAAGATGTTTGGCATCAAAAATACGAATTCGATTTCTGAAATTTCATGGGGTCCTCCCTTTGAAAAAAAATTAGAGTTCCGACTTATATGGGAATTTCATATATGACCGGACGATTTAGTCTATATTTCTGGACCCATATAAGCGATCCGTACGAAATTTTATAGACATCTGTGGGGATATTATAGCTATCATTTGGGACTAAGTTTGTGAAAATCGGCCAAACCATTTCCGGGAAACTGATGTGAGTTCGTCAATTTTGAAAGATGGCCGCTTTTCCCGGGCACTTCCGGAACCATTTATCGTGGTCAATGTAGTCAACGAAAGTTTGGTTGGCCGTCGGTGACCTAGAACAGCAAATTTAAGTTGTTTGAGAGACATTTTAGCGAAATTTTTACCTTTTTTGCTTTCATCGGAGTATCGGTTTGAATCACAATTTGCTATGTGATCGCACGCCACAGCCTGTAACTCCGGAACAGGAAGTCGGATCGGGATGAAATTAAATAGCGATTTACGGGGACGCAATACCTTTCATTTGAGACCAAGTTAAGCCGAATCGGTCTAGCCATCTCCGAGAAACCGATGTGACTGTTATTTCTGAATTTAGATACTTCCGCCGGGGCTTCCGGAACCGATGATGGTGGCCAATGTGGCCAAAGAGACTTTGAATGGTTGTTAATGACCTAGTACTACAAATCGAAGCAGTTGTGGTCACATTTTGGAAAAATTTTCACCATTATACATTCATTGCAGAATTTCTTAAAATCGACATTTTCTGCGTGATCGTACTCATCACCCTGTAATTCCGGAACCGGAAGTCGGATCCATTAGAAATTCAATAGCAGCCTATGGGAACGTTGCACCTTTCATTTGGGACTAAGTTTGTAAAAATCGGTTCATCCATCTCTGAGAAAAATGAGTGAGATTGTGTTCGCGTACACACACACAGACGCACATACACACACACATACATACACACATACATACACACACAGACATTTGCCGAACTCGACGAACTGAATCGAATGGTATATGTCACTCGGCCCTCCGGGCCTCCGTTAAAACGTCGCAATTGCAATACCTTGCAATTGCAATACCTTTCTATTGAGAAAGGCAAAAAACACATCTTCGTGATTAGGGGAATATTTCTTTAACATGCAAAAATGTTTACTAAATTCTTAAATTTGATTACATTCATACTTTTGAAAAATACTGCACAAAGTAGTGTAACCAAACTTAAAATTTCCTAGACGAACTAACTTTCATTTCTCAAAAGAGCTGGCGCCGACGATGGGCTTCTGAGAATGCTGCTGCTTAGTGTTTGATAAAGAAAGTCACAAAAAGTCCATTTTAAGCGTAAAAAACTCCCCAATTAACACAAAAACATATCTCAAATCAAAAACGTACTCCTTCGCAGACTTGGTATTTTTGTAGAAGCTTATCCAAAGGGACGAGACTTCCGGGATTGGGCGGAATAGTACCGGATTTCAAAACCTTGTCCCGAATGGTAGAACGTCCCCTAAAGTGTCCCGTATTTACCAAAATTCTGATTTTATTCCAACATTGTACAAAACACTCGCTATGTGGGGAATGTGCAAATTTAGCTAATTTAATCGGATTGTCACGGTGCCCTTTCCGACATCAAATATGATGAATCTTTACGAAAAGTTCCGTACACCTTTCATTTCAGTACCATCCACATTATTTTAATTATTCATCTATTTTATCTAAAAATACGAATCTAACAACTAGAAAAGTAAAAAAAAAACTTTTCTTCCCTTCAAACCCTTCAATACATTTTTTATTATGTTACGAGTGTTTTGTTAAGCAAAACACTTTCAAAATAATTTGGATCAGGTTTATTGTATTGAAAGCTACACTATGCGATGTGTAGAACAGTTCGTCGCTGTTGTGCTATCTTATGACAAACTGTAAACTGAGTTAGATATGCCACATTACTTGCCTAAAAAATCTCTTCAAAGTGGCGTTTTCAGAATGTTTGCATTCTGCTTGGTTACTGATATATAACGAGAAACGTGCTGAGAAATTCTGCGATTTTCGCCTAAAATAACTGCGTCTGGGGATTGGCACAAGTTCTTTTGATGTATTAGATGGTTTTCTATGTAAACTGTCTGAGAAACACAGTGGCATTATCATTTTCAAAATAAAAATACACGAATGGAAAGAAAAATACAATTTAATTTTTAAACTGGAAATACAGCATATTTGGCAACATTGTAGCCAAAAATTACAATTTTTTCTAGATTCCCTGTCTTATTTCCTTTAAAATGCATCTAGCCGATTATTTATAGACCAAATTAAGCCAAAGATAATTGATGCTTAATTTGTATGGAAAAATTTTCATGCATGATTATGACACGTCAAACAAATTTTGTCATCAATACACAACTATGACACGTGTGAATGCTTTTCTCGAAATGTGCTAAATGGCGCTTGTCATAAGATAGCACAACAGCGACGAGTTGTAGAACCGTTGTACTGCTTCGTTCACCAGAAAACGCCTGCAGATATACTTAGATACGCACCGTTGGCGATTTTGGTTAAACAAGAATTGAATCATGCCGAACAGAACTATGCAAGGGAATCGATATACCCACCTAGGGGAAGTGTTTCTAAAATGGATATAAACAAAACGAAGTCTGTACGCAATGTTGCAGGCAATTAATTCAATTTTTTAAAGCTTAATCTTTAGGCGCTTAAATTTATAACACGAGCGGTCGCGTCGTGTAAAATTTACGGATAATATCTCAACCCTATGGAGTCCGATTTTCAAAACAAAGAAAAAACTAAGGACTGCTTGAAGTGTCGGTTATGTGCCCGCGTAGTTCCAAATAAATAATTCGTTGAACAATATGCAGTACAACTGAAGCTCAAAAAAAATATTACAAAATTAAACGTTGTACTGAAATTTCATATATTTTGCAAATAACTTTAAATGGATTATTAAAATTTATTGTTGTTTTTTCTAGACGGTAACTAACAATAAGTTAAATCGATTGGTAAATAAAAATGAGCATATAATCATATTGAGTTGAAAGATATTTGAAAAAATTGTATTTTGCAGGTTTTATTTATAAATATGAATGCATGAATTTGAAGGATTTAGAATATCGATAATGGATAATCTATTCTTCGTTTAGCCATCAGTGATCTAGACTTACAAATCGAAGTAATTTGATGTCCATTTCGATAGATTTGAACTTCTGAGGTATTACGATTTTACCGGTTTATATGGAACATTCCTATGAGACCGCAGTAACCAACATCTTAATCGTCAGATCTTAATGATTCAGTAGCTGCCAATGGGAGTATTGTATCTTCCATTTTAAATCAAGTTGAAGAAATAGATATGACAATAACTCGGAAACTCGGCAGGTTCCTCGGGGGCATCAAGAACCGTCACAAAGGTGCTAATGTCGCCAAAGCTTTGATTGGGCATTAGTGATCAAGTCCCGCGAATCTTAGTAATGTTGCATCCAGTTCAATATGAGTTGCTTTATTTAGACATCAAGGTGGTGCCAGTTTATATGGGAAATTTCTGTGTGACCGCTCTATTCAACCCGTAACTCCGGAGCTAGAATTCAGATCAACTAAAAATTCAATGTCAGCTGATGAGAGCGTTCGAACTAAGTTTGTGCAAATTGGTTTAGCCATCGCTGAGAAACTTGTGTGGAGCTGCATTTTTCGCTACACTGCACTGAAGATCAGTCAGTCTGCCATCTCTCGCTTTATCGTTCAAATCCATTTCGTGCTGTTGACGATCGAATGTTCTTGTTTGTTAACTATTTATATTGGTCGCTATTGTGTATCCGTCCAATTCGGCGTTCGCTTCTTTATTGCTGGTTGACGGAGGAATTGGCCGCATTTGTTGTTGAGTGAATATTTTTTCCTGGCGGGTCCGTAGATATTGGTTTTACAAACATTTGTGATGTAGCATAAGATGATGAAGTGTTATTTTTTATTATAGTAGGTGGGCTTTGTTTAGCTGCTTCTGGGTAAGACCATCGTAGAAAAATAAATAAATCAACCTCTATAACGTTGCTGCATTCGGCGGTATGCTGTATTCAATGATTCTCAATCTGGGGTCCGCGGATCCCTAGAGGGCCGCGAAGTTATTGCTGGGGGTCCACGAAGAAAAATATATTTTCCGAGTGCAGATTGGAATTTCAATTCTTGTTTCCTAGCAAACTGTAAATAACATATTAATAGCATACAAAATCGATATTCAACCGTGGGGGTCCGCAGCAACCCAGGGCAATTTCTAAGGGGTCCGTGGTACGAAAAAGGTTGAGAACCGCTGCTGTATATTATTTGGCGAAACAAATGACTCTATTTGGTCAATATTTTTGAACATAATCAACACTTGGTGTGAAATAGTTTTTTAAGGCATCTAAGCTGGTAGCATTCATTTTTAGAGTCACTAAGAACTTTATCAACATACATTGTTTAAAAGCACTCTATTGTGCTTTGGTCCGGTTACAGTCGAATACGGCAATGTTGTCTTAACACCTTATTACCAAACGATATTCAACGCATTGAAGCCATTCAGCGCAAATTTGCTCGTTTCGCACTTCATCCACTCCCACGGACGGACCCACTGAACCTACCAAGCTACATAGATCGCTGTAAGCTTATTGACCTCGATCTCCTGTCTGTACGCCGAGTTTCCTGTCATGGCTAAACTTCTCAACGTTGCTATTACGGACGTCGCACGCCTATGCTTGTTACTAGCCAGTTGCTTTAGGCGTTCACACCTTGTTCGGATTAATCACAAACCTTTTTTATAGCAGCCGTATTCGCGCAGCTTAAAACTGCAAGCATTATTTAATCATTAAATATTCAATCATTTAGTTCAGAATAATTCGCTTACATGAATAGTTTCTCTTTTTTCTAATCCTCAGCTTTTCCTTCAATCACCGAAATCTGTATAAATTTAATCAAATTGGGTTTTTCTAAATTATATTCTTTTCTTATTTTGTACTTACAGGTACCGAACTGCAACGTGCAGGGATACCACGAGGTGAGTCTTTGTACTTATCGTTTCAAAAACCAAGGACTTCGTACAGCAAATATAATTCACCTATCGGACACAAAATGTTATAGTGGTAAACCGATTCACCCAAATATTATAACTCTGGTTTACTTACAATCTAAACGTATCGTTCGCTAAATACAGCTATAATTCAACTGCCTTCAAACGCTTTAATTAATATAATTTCAATCCGAAAAACTTTTGAACCACTTTCATCAATTTTTACTTTTTGTTTACCATCTAACTCTTTCTATGCTCCCTTTTGACAATTATGATATTCCGTTTCTCCCTTCCCAGCGACCTCTGATATTTCGAATCAAGATAGTGCACCAAAAAGGTATGCGCAAAGTGCCCTGCGGTGCTTACATAGCCCCGCCCCGTAACACTGGTGTTGGCTCTGCCTTGAAGCCAGATTTACGATCTCTCACTTCGAGCACCGCCAGCTTAGCTACCGGTCGCTTGAACTCTCCCTTTGTAGTTCTTACAGCAGCCTGTCTTATTCGGCCATCTGTTGACTTGTAGACAGTAGTAACGACACCTCGAATCCAGGTTTTACGGTTGTGTTCATCCACGACGTACCCCACATCGCCTATTTCAATCGGATCCGATTCATCGTGCCACTTAGTTCGCTGGTTCAACATCGGCAAGTATTCTAATATCCAGCGCTTCGATATCAGGTCCGCAAGATGTTGCGACCGCTTGTATGAGTCCCGCAGCGCTTCTGCTTGGTTGCTTTTTGCCACCGATTGCGTGATATCTCCTGTCACAGATGAACGCAGGAAATGATTTGGAGTTAGTGCTGCTTCCATTCCTAGTTCCACTGGGAGATACGTCAACGGCCGTGAGTTGACAAGATCTTCTGCTTCCGCCAACACGGTAAGAAGTAGTTCATCCGTCAACTTCCGACCATCATCTAGCTCGCTGAGGGCTGCCTTCACCGAGCGTACCAATCGTTCCCATGCCCCGCTCATATGGGGTGCCGAGGATGGATTGAAGTTCCACCTAGTTGTAGCGTCTGTGAACGCCTCTTCGCAATCTGCAGAAATACGTTTTACAATCTCCTTACTCGCACCTTTGAAATTCGTTCCGTTGTCTGAAAAAAACTCAAGTGGAGTTCCTTGCCGGCAGGCCAACCGCCTTATCGCCATAACGCATGCTTGAGTCGTCAGGCTATGGGCGACCTCAAGATGTACTGCCCTCGTTGTTAAACATGTGAAGAGGGCAATCCACCGTTTTTCTGTTCGACGCCCTACGGTCACAAGCACCGGCACGAAATAATCGATACCTGTGTAACTGAACGGGCGCTTATAGGGAGTAATACGCTGAACTGGAAGAGGTGCCATTCTGGGGATCACTGGGTTAGTCTTCCTGATCCTAAACCGTACACACTGTCTTGCTACGCGCTTCAGCTCTGCTCTGAGATGCTTAATACAGAATCGCTGTCGCATCTCGTTCACAACAGTCTGAATGTTCGCGTGACCCATTTTTTGATGGAAATATTCCACTAGCATCGTAGTAATGCGATGTCCCTTCGTCATAACAATTGGACAACGCAACTTGAACGGAATGAACGGAGCATTAGTTGTCCTTTCTTCCATTCCTATAACGTTGCTATCGTCTAAGGAAGGAGATTTGTCGTAAAGTTCACTATCTTTCTCTAGTCGATGACGGTCTGACCTAGAAAGTTGTTGATTTTTTAGTAGAATCTTCACTTCTTCCTTGTATACTTCTGCTTGTGCGACTCGCCATAGATAGGATTCAGCCTTCTGATGCTCCTCACGCTTTAGTGGAACAAAGACAACTGGATGTTTTACTTTTGCGAGTTTTTTCACCTTTTCTGGTACTGGAATAGCTTCAATACTCAGCTTTGCTATCTTTCGTCGACAGTTTGTTATGAAACGATACACGCAAGCTACAGTTCGAATCAGAACCTTCCACTTAGAGAATCTGAGGGGGTCAATAACTGCTTCCATAGCTGAGACATCGTGAAACATATTTATTGCCCGAATTTCCTCCAACACTTGCGGTTGCTGCGGCCATAGCTCTTCGAAATGATTTAGAAAGCTTGTCCCCTGGAACCATGGTGAGTCGGATTCGAATCGGCGTCCCGCTTGCCACTTAGTCACGTCGTCTGCTACATTGTGCTTTGTTGGTAACCAGCGCCATTCGTCCGGATTAGTAAGAGAATGGATCTCTCCAATTCGAAAAGCAACATACTGCTTGTATTTTCGCTGGTCGGAGTGAATCCAGGAAAGAACAGTTCTAGAATCCGTCCGGAGGTACCGTTGCTTTATTGGCAGTGAATGTGTTTCGATAATGGTGTTTAACAGCCTGGATCCCAGCACCGCCCCTTGCAACTCCAGTCATGGAATCGTCAGCTGCTTTAGTGGAGCTACCTTGGACTTCGCCATCACGAGAGAACAATACGGTTTTCCAGCGACCAAAATCCGGAAATACGATGCGCACCCATATGCGTTTGAGCTGGCATCGACGAATACGTGCAGCTGTAAAGTACTGTAGTCCGCCTCCTGCCCTTTCACGAAATGATAGCGAGGTACCCTAATTTGTTCAATCTCCGGCAAGCGTCCTATCCAATTTTTCCACTTAGCTATTGATTCCTCATCTATCTCTTCATCCCATTCACAGCCCGTTCGCCAGAGATCCTGTATGAGCATCTTTCCATAGATAGTGAATGGGGCCATCAGCCCTAGCGGGTCGAAAAAACTCATCACACAACTCAGGATTGCTCTTTTGGTTGGCCATTGCTCACCCGTTATAAAGGGCATCAGCTCATTACGTAACCTTGTCGTGAAACAAAACTCGTCACTTTCCGAATTCCACACAATTCCTAGAACTCTTTCAGTCCCCGTATGCTTGTCTTCGTTAAAGTGTATTCGCTGATCTGGTTTGGCTTCACCCAGAGCCTGAAGGACTTCACTAGAACTCGCTACCCAGTTTTTGATTTCGAAACCGCCACGAGAATGAATATAACGTACCTCTTTCGCCCGTCATATTGCTTCGCCCACAGTGTCGGTACTGTCAGAATAATCGTCGACATAGTGGTTATCCACAATGGCCTTCGATGCCTCCGGATACTGTGTGGAGAATTCGTCTGCGTTCTTATTTTTTATAAATTGAGCGGAACACGGGGAACAGGTTGAGCCGAATGTAGCAACGTCCATTACATATACCTCCGGATGCGAGCAAGGGTCGTTTCGAAACAAGAACCGCTGAACCTGCTGATCCTCCTTTCTGATACGTATTTGGTGGTACATCTCTTGTATATCACCTCCGAACCCGACTTCACGTTCACGGAAACAACATATAACAGAGGGAAGAGATGTCAGCATGTCTGGCCCCGTAAGTAATTGGGAATTTAACGAGACACCACCCACCGCTGCTGCCGCGTCCCACACCAAACGTAGTTTATCCGGCTTCCTGGGGTTGATCACGATGTTCAATGGCAGATACCACACGTTGGGAGCTTTGTGTTCTTGCAATTCTTGGAACGTTGCTTTGTGTGTGTATCCTTTCGTTAAATATTCAGCAATCGTGCTTCGTACCTCGTTGAACAGACTTTCATCTCTCAGAAGACGCTTTTCAAGGCCTTTCATTCGCCTTAATGCCATAGAATAGCTGTTTAAAAAGGTGGGCTGGTCCAACTTCCACAGCAAGCCCGTCTCAAAGCGGTTGCCAATCCTTACTGTAGTACTGTCCAAAATTTCTCTTGCTCTTCGCTCCGCGGCCGATTCCGTAATTAAGGTTACTGAAACGCCTGACTCTTCCAAGGCGTATATACTTTTTTAGGATGTCATGTAATTCTTGATTCGATGCGCTACTACAAGAATGATGACCAACAAAACCTTCTTTTGGATCGTCACTCCGTACCGGACCGTATACCGTCCAACCCAACTTCGACTTGACCGCTATGGGATCATCGGGGCGTCCAACCCTAGTCTCGAGTGGAGCGTACAAGTGAAGGTCCTTTAGAATTGCAATTAGCGTAAAATTCTTCCGGGTGTAGAAGCGGATTGTGTGATTCACTGCAGCTGCCGACATTGCAGCGAAAACTGAGTTTGCAAGGGGAATCCCCATGGTCATTTAAACGGGTTTTACACAGACTTCATTTTCGTACAGCTTCCCAGCGCATCGCGAGATTCAATTTACGAAATTCGGGGCAGTTACGGATGCGGTGATCTGACCGAGAGCAGATTTTGCACGGCTTCTTTTCTTCTACCTCGCGCCGAGCATCACTTTCCGAAGCGCAATGAGCATTCAGGAATTCTTCGCGCTCTTTCGGTTTACCTTTCCCGCTTCTTGGATGACTTTCAAGTTGCGAATATCCTCCGCAGTACAACGTGGCCTCGCTGGCATCCCTCACAATCTCCGACAGAAAATCGGATAATGTTTGAAGAGTTACGCGGCGCTCTCTTCTTTTGTAGCGCACCCACTCCATTTTTGTACAAGCTGGTAGTTTTTCTACCAATTCTTGGATCAGCATAGGGTTCACCAAGTGGTCTTTTAGAGCAGTTGCTTCCAAGTGATCGACGAGTTGCTGCACTGTCATACCGAAACCAATGTATGTCGCCAAACGATCGGCCTTGGGTGGTTCCGCCTTCCGCACTTTAACCAACATGATATGATGATCTGAGGCACGGCATCTGGCCATAGCAGGCGACTTCGGACTGCTTCTAATGCTTGACCTCTCAAGCTCTCTTGCAACCGTCCTAGGTTTTCGACGTTAGAGAATCCACAAGCCTGGTTTGCCGTCTCGTAGCTGGAGATAAACATTGGCCAATCTTCTGGTCGTCCGGTAAATATTGGAAGCTTTTTGCTAAAAACTGCCTCGCGGAAAGCTGGGCTCTCGTTGGCCCCCTTACCCGAGGAGCATCTCGCTGCGATCGCGTTCGTATGGAGTACTCGCTCTCCGCTTCGGACTCTGAATCTTCGTCGAGATTCGACTGGCTTCCTACAGACAGTGCTGACACACTTTGCTTTGAACTCCTGTTCTTCTGACGTTCGGCTGGTTCCGATTTATTCGAAGAACTTATTTGCAACGGTGGACGTTGCACGGTTGGCTTTGGAGTGGAATGTTTGTGATACGCTCCCTGAACGTCACCCCGCTGTTTGTTATACGGATGATTTTTGTCATTTGTGGCTGCTCTCACATTCGAGGCCTCTCCAGGCTCATCTAATTCACATACGGCTCGAATCCCTTCCGGTGAATTTTCGAGCCGCCTCATTCGCAGCTGTTCTAATTTGTGAGTCAGTTCGGTTCTAATATGCTGTTGCTGCTTATGATGCTCTTCTTCTTCAGCAATCGCCATTTGCAGACTCTGCTTTTCGAACTCGAGTTCCATCTGCCGCGTTTCACGCTCTACCTGCTGTCTCTTTTCAAACAGCTCTCGTTGTACTTCCAGCCGTCGTTTATATAAAACTCTTTCCATCTCTATTTGTTCTTCCTGCCTTTCACGAGATGCCTCTATCTTCTGCAACTCTAACTCCTGGAACGATAATGTGCCTGTTTTCTCGGGCAAACTCTGCAAAACCTCATCCGGACCTGTAGCAGGATTAGCGACTGGTTTATACGTTCCCCCGCTTCCTGCTTTATAGTTATCTGCGGCTGGGACAAGTTTGCCACTGTCTTCCGCATTTCCATTTTTCGGCTTGCTTTTGCATTCTGGACAGCTCCAAGAAATATCACCTACCTCGCTTCCAACTTCGGCACATCCAAAGTGAAACCATCTTCGGCAACAGTCGCAGGCGACCATTTGATCCATCCATTTGCAGACCGCACAGTTGTAGCCAGTTACCTCGGTGTCGTTTAAGTTAAAAACAGCTTTATTCATTTTTAAGTTTGTTCGGATTAATCACAAACCTTTTTTATAGTAGCCGTATTCGCGCAGCTTAAAACTGCAATTATTATTTAATCATTAAATACTCAATCATTTAGTTCAGAATAATTCGCTTACATGAATAGTTTCTCTTTTTTCTAATCCTAACTGCTTTCAGCTTTTCCTTCAATCACCGAAATCTGTATAAATTTAATCAAATTGTGTTTTTCTAAATTATATTCTTTTCTTATTTTTTACTTACAGGTACCGAACTGCAACGTACAGGGATACCACGAGGTGAGTCTTTGTACTTATCGTTTCAAAAACCACGGACTTCGTACAGCAAATATAATTCACCTATCGGACACAAAATGTTATAGTTGTAAGCCGATTCACCCAAATATTATAACTCTGTTTTACTTACAATCTAAACGTATCGTTCGCTAAATACAGCTATAATTCAACTGTCTTCAAACGCTTTAATTAATATAATTTAAATCCGAAAAACTTTTGAACCACTTTCATCAATTTTTACTTTTTGTTTACCATCTAACTCTTTCTATGCGCCCTTTTGACAATTATGATTTTCCGTTTCTCCCTTCCCAGGTACCTCTGATATTTCGAATCGTGATAGTACACCAAAGAGGTATGCGCAAAGTGCCCTGCGGTGCTTACATACCTGTTGTGTGAACTGTTTGGACTAAGTGTCTAGCTGGCGCCAATTTTAGTGTTACTTTGGATGTATCGCCTAACTCGTAGCAAGTTAATGTCAGTTACTGACGAGTGGAACAGGAAACATTCGCAGTAAACGAACCATTACTCTATGTCGATGATGAATTTCTTATATTAAATGATAAAATATTCGAGTTCTAATTTTTTATTTCAATATAATACGGCAATTCTCGAAGGACAGAAGAGTATAGGTCTTGATTGGTAATTGGTTATCTTCATTTGCCTCATGAAAATTACTGCATTTTTAATGTGCACAGTGGTCCAGAATGTGAATTTAGAAGGGATTTTAACTTTTTGCTGAAATTGAATTACTTAGCCTTACAATATTTTGGCAAAGTTGTTATACTTTGCAAGGCCCTTATTTTTGTTAAAAAATTAGAAGTGGTTATAATTTTTGGCAATATTTAAAATTGAACTTTTTTAAGGTTTAAGATAGAGCTTGACTATCTTCGATGAAGTTGTAGAGCACCATATTTTAGACAAATTTGCTGAAGACATGCAAGCTCTAGTTATTATACTTTCCACTGCACAAGAAATTCATATGTAAACTTTAGGGTGTTCCTTGAAAACGGTTTTTCTATAACTTTTGTAGGTTTTATTTTACACTAAAATACCGTTTAAACAACATATTTTTTTCGTTTCAAAGTTATTAGAACTTTTATATAAAAATATAACTTTTTCAACTTGCAATATCTTTGATTAGAACACGTAACATTAAATACCGTTGCTGTCATATAAAATAGCATGCTTTGTAGATCTCCAAAAAAGTGCAAATGCGATATTTTTATTATCTTGCAATATTCACTCCAAATATAGTTAATTTTTGGTAAAAAGTATATATAACTTTCTAACTAGAGAAGCTAGAGGTTCAGTATATTGAGACAAATTGTTCTCCTTCAAAATATCTGAAAGTATTTTTAAAGTCATCTTTCTGAAAAATCAAAACTGCGAAAGTTATATACAGAAAACCATTTTTTAGAAACACCCTATTTTTTGGCAAATTCCTTGTAAAATAAAAAATACAAGCTCCAATGTCTTCGACAAAATTTTTTAAAAGAGTTCGGTTTCTCATCTCGCTCAGTTCAGATGCTAGAAACCGCTCCGCTGCTATAGCAGGGCAAGTAATTAAATTTACCCGCGCGCTGCTTGGTCTATTTGCAAAGACAAAAATGGATTTCTACTATCTAGTGTATGAAACTTGAACAAACAATGAGTGACAATTCAGAGCAAGAGTATGTCCCGTTGCAGGCAAACTGTGTTGCTGTTGACTTCTCGAAATGTCCGATAAGACCATCAATTCAGGAGCAAATGTTGAAAGTGAACATGAAGCTCAACGTAGCAGAAGTCAATAAGGTGCAATTCCACCATTTACGCCATGCGGTACTGATTATGTTCAAAAACATTAGTCGAGCAGAATCATTCGCATCCCAGAACAACATGAAACCCGCGTCGAATGTAATGACATTTTATAAAGTATCCCAACATATGTTGACAGTATTGAAATAAAGATACATGACCTGGCACCACGTACTTATTCCTCCATTACCAAAAAAATCATGAAATACGGAGAGGTGAATAGTGTTACGGAAGATACTTGGAGGAACTTCTTTCCAGGACTCCGCAACGGTGTTCGTGTGGTGATAATGCGTCCGACAAAACCTATTCCCTCTAATTTGACTTTCACATGCACATCACCTCACGGTGTTGAATATTCTCAACGAACACTAATCACATACCCAGGGCAAATTCCTACATGCCAGTATTGTGATCAGCCGCTACACCACGGAAAACCTTGCGCAGAGACTGCTAAGGAAATTCCACCTGCTACGACCAAAACCGGTATACAATCATCGTATGCTAAACTATAAAACAAACACCAGCTCCACAACAATCCGTTGCAGTACCACCAAACCAACTGCTATTTCAAATAACGAAGTAACAACAATTACACAAAATACCTCTAAACCAACAACCAACAGCAAGAAAGAATCAAATACCGATGACGAAGGATTTACAACAGCAACCGGTAAGTACAACAAACAAACAAGAACATCGGACCGTGAACATAATGAATGCAGTACCGATGACGACATGGACGTGAGCGAAAATGCGTGAAAAGACGGACCGAATGACCCCCAAGGTGCGGCAGACAACACACCCTATTTTTCACCACCAAGGAAGAAGATCTCAACACGCAGCAGCTAGCTGCGCCAACAAGACCCAATGGACACATGAAAGTGTATTTTAATTTTTACATATTGCAAAAATCATTAAAGACCCACGACTCAGTTATGCTAACGCATTGAACCGTGTCAAATAAACAAGTAAAAAAAGTTTATTAAAATTTGATTTTCTTCAATTTTCTGGAAGACAGCGAAAGACTCTATCGAACCATTGAAAAATTAACGCTATTCACTTTTTAAAATAATAGAAAAGTATTGAAAAGCGAAATATTTTATCATGAAAACAAAACTATTTGTTTTGTATTGTCCACCGTGAAAGTAATTTAAACATATTACAATTAATGAAAAACCAAATTTTTAAAGCAATCTTAAATTTGTCTAAAGACTACTTCAGCAGGTTTGTCGGAAATTACAATTCTAGGAGATGGCAAGTTTGAGGCATCATGTACTGGAGCAGGGGATATTTGTTTAATGAGTGTTTCGGAAATACTGCTTTTAATCCTACATTTTATTTAGCTCCAAATTAACGCGTTGTTTGAACAAAGCGAATCTTGTCATTATAAACCAGTAGCGAAATTATATAATTGATTGAAAATTTGGGAAGACATCGTCATCAAATTCAGACATAATCGCAATAGAGCACCCGATTCACGACCATTGGCATTGGACAGCGAAAATTATGACTTCTGACATAATATGATTGAAATGACATAATATGAAGCAATTCTTAAGATAATTTGCAAACAATAACTGTTACTGAATATACAAATAAACTCGTGCTTCTTTATCTTACCCATTGGTCATCCTTGAGCGACTTACTTAATTAATTAAGAACAAATTCATTCCCAGACAGCTAATCATAATTTCAAAACATGAAGCAATCTTCTTAGACACTAGTGACCCACACTGTATGCATATTCGCATTGAACTTCAGATACCAGGTTCGTGGGTAGTTAGCCATAGTACATGAATTTATTCTTTAAAATCGTTTCAATGTTATTTAGAATGTGAAATTATCATAATGCTATTATTTCAGGAAAATCGAAAACCATTGGTAACAAACAATTAGCACCTCTCTGAAATAATTGTAAAATAGATCGAAACATCCAGCGATTTAAAGGTCACCGAATATTCCAAGCAATTTTCATTCCAGACGATCCAAACTCAAACAAAGCCAAGCCTTCGTTATCCGTACATCGTCAGTAGCAGGAAATTATTTCGTTCGCCTTTAGCTTTGTTTTAAATTATATCACTGTGATGGCTCTAGGCGGTAATGACCCGAACATGTTGATCTGTGCGATACATCATAAAACCAAGGCGAATGGAAGAGCGTCACTCGATATCGGTACGATTGCGATAGTTCAACAATCCCACAGATTGAATTTAGTCTCTTCAAGTAGTAAGTATCTTCCTGACACATCCCGACGTCATTCACAGCGTTTTATTCGGTCACATGAACTGAATGAACATCGGGCGAATGGGATTCCTGTTGTGGCGTAGGTCAAATCCACCTTGTTTTTCCAACGTATAAAAGCAATTGGCCGGTGTGTGGTTGATCAGCATTTGCGCCCGATCAGTTGAACACTACACTTTTAGGAGCTGTATTTCAAGGATTAAGGCCATCATGATGTTGAAGGTAAGTAATTATAGTATTTCGAAGAGCTTACTTAGTTTTGGTTTGATATTGTTCCACAGTTAGTTGTGATATGCTGCACTCTAATTGCTTTTGGCAGTGCATATCCCGCGAATGAGTTGAACGAATCAGTCGTTGCCAGTGATTCTGGCCCAACAGAAGATTTGGATGCTGGAGAGCAGAACTCCGCTCTAGTCGAAAACGGACCGGCCAAGGAAGATTTGGATAGGTCAGAATCTTTTGGATTCGGCTACAAACGTTACTATCCCCGTTATTACGGATACCATAGTTACTATCATTACCCGCGTTACTATCACCACTATCCACGGTATTATTACTGGTGAATGTTTATACAAGTGAAACTATTCTTATCCTCCGGACGAATACAATACGAAACTAGACCATAGATATCATAGACTTTTATTAATTTGAGGTAAAACAATATCACTCTGTCCCTGGAGAAATGCCAAAAATAACTAATTAAAAATGCCAATCGAATCTAAGCACACGGGCAATTCAAGAAGACTCACACACTTCGCAATCTGAGAACAACCGCACACTTACGCTAGCTCGCTTGAATTATTTTTTTTCCAAATTCAGGAAAATTTTCTGGAAAATTGTTTTGAAGATTCCAAGTCTCTGCGATGAACATATAGTTAAAGATATTCACATTAGTTCAATGTTCAGCATATTTTAACTCATTTATTCTATTACTACATGTTTTCAGTGAGATAAATGAATATAAATATACTAAAATTATTGTTTTTTCGTATGAGGTGGACACGGACTCCGGGACAGTGGCCTCCTCCTGACCCCACCTCTCGTTTGGCCTGACTACCGCGCATCCAATTTCATCTCCACATGACACTTCTTTTGTTTTGTCGAAGACGGTAACTAGCTACGAGTTTTTAAAAAATAGTTATATCAATTTTAAAACTTATGGTTCAATCGAAATTCAGAAATTCATTATTTCTCCCAACACTGTCAGTACACCACGACACCGATACTTTAAACTTAAATAAATGAGAATATAGTCATCGCAGAGACTTAATACCTTTGAATGAAATGTTCAGAATGAATTGTTGAATAACATAGACGTAGTCAGAAAATGAAAAGAAGAGGGGGTATGGCTTGTGTACTCCCCCGTTCCCTTTTTAGATAGTTTAGTATAACATAAGGAGCACATCTTCAACGCAGGTTTATACCGCCGCCGTGTTTGAATGCTACTATTCAAGGGCTTTACTGTTATCTCTTTTAAAATGGTACAACGGTTTATAAGTTTTACATATTTTAAAACCCCTTTTCTCAGCCGTTCAGAGTCAGAATTTTTTAAAAAAAATGCATATCCTTAGATTCCTTGAAGTCTCGGAATTGTTTCTATTGAAGTTTTAGTTTGAGAATCTAGGAACGAAATCAGGATAGTCACTTCATACAAGCATTTTTTGATGAAATTGAAGTTCACGCAAAACAGAGGTGATCTTGGTAAACCAGAAATATACTTCAGGTTAGAACCCAACGCGATTTCCAGACCTGAGTTAGTTTTTGCCACAAGCAAAAACAACACCTAAATTTGTAGGTGTAAATTCTAAATATTGTAAATGTTATTTTTCATAACAAAGATTGTAGTATGATTCATATTTGGGTCTATCAAAATATTAAGAAAGTTCAATCGTTGACATTTACAAGGACGTAATGATTCTTTGTCTTATACAAAACAATCTAAAAAGGGACTGGGGAGTACACAAGCCCCCCCCCCTCTTCTTTTCATTTTCTGACTACATCTATGTTATTCAGCAATTCATTCTTAACATTTCATTCAAAGGTACCAAGTCTCTGAGATGAAAATATTTCCATTTATCTGAGTTTTTAATGTCGATGTCGGTGGTACACCGGCAGTGTTGGAAAATGTAATCAATTTCTGCATTTGGATTTTACCATAAGTTTTAAAATCGTTATAACTATTTTTTTGAAAACTCGTAGCTAGTTACGGTCTTCGATAAAGTTGTTAACCAAGGTTTGAACTATTGTTTTATGAAGCGGGTTTTTCATATTCAGTGAAATAGGGATCTTCATATAAAATCCCATGCAAACTTTGAACGCAATACGCAAAGACGGAAAGCAACCAACCGCTACCAAATTTTTCACAGGCATTTTGGACTACAATAGGAACTTAAAAAGTGCTGTGCCCGGTAGTTTAAATCATTTTGAAGTTTTCCCATACAACCGCGAGCCACTCTAGTTCATCACTGAAGAAAAACTAACAACTTTGCTGCAATCAAAGCTTCAATTGATGCTACCTCCATGTTTGAAGCATTTAAAACTAGATGGCAATTAGCAAATAAAATTGTCATGAGTTTAAAGTTTAATAATGACTTTAACTAATCAGTTAGAATAATTAAATTTAAAAATTACTCGTTCACTAACAAAATTCGAAGGCGCATTTTTTGACTTCTTGAGAGTGTACGATGTGCACATTTCCCTTGTTACCGAAACTTTTTTAAAACCAAATATCCATTTGAAGAGTAACCCAAATTTTGTTATTCATCGATTTGATAGAATTGTAAGATTAGACGGAGGAATCGCAATAGCGGTTAACCACAGAATCAAATATCGCATTTTGCCATCTATTGACAGCAAGGTGATCGAGCGTTAAGGTATTAAAATTGAATCCGACCTTGGCATCATTGTTATTGGTGCAGCATATTTGCCTTTTCAACACACTGACGAGTAAACTATTTTCTGAAAAAAAGTTTAGTGAAACTAATAAAAAGTCGGTCGAAATTCTTTACAATCGGTGATGCTAACGCTGAACACCGAGCCTGCAATAATGCTCAAGGCAATTCCAGAGATAAACTACTTCTTCGTTGGCTTCGTTTATATCTCGATGGAAGGCAACTCCAAATCAGCATCAATCTGCACCATTCCTCGTTACATTCGGCACCCGCAAGGAAGTCACCTCGGCCCAGTAATATTTATCATCTGTTTTAATAACGTCCACATCAAACTATAACGATCCCGCTTCTTCTTCGCCGACGATATGAAGATTTGAACCAATCCTGAATTTATTCAAAGTGAAGTGGACAACTCCAGTACTTGGTGTGATCTGAACGGAATGGTTAAAAACCACGTTTGCGCGGAAACGTCATCCGACCCAGTTCAATTACTGTCTGTTAGACTCAAGCATTCCAAGATACATTCACATCAAGAATCTTAAAGTCATCTTGGATTCGGCACAAACGTTCAAACCGCATACTTCATACACTGTGAACAAAGCATCAAGACAGCTAGGGTTCATCTTCCGAATAGCAAGGACACATACTATCTTAAATCGCTTTATTGCGCGTTGGTCCGCTCAACGTTAGAATATTGTTCTCCTGTGTGGAATCCGGACTACCAGGAAAGGATTAACAGATTCGAGGCTGTCCTACGCCGGTTCATAGGCTTTGCCCTTTGACAAGGCGAAACAGATTCCAACTGCCGAGCTACGAAAACCGTTTCCAATTAATACACCTCGATACACTCAGCATCCGGAGGGTCTCGAGCCCTATTCGTCTCGGACTTAATCTTTGCCAGAGTGGATTTCTCTACAATTCTAGAACGCCTGATTCTTAAAGCCCACATTTGAATACTATGTACTAACTCTCTTCTGCGGTAGCTTTTAGGAAAACCAACTACGGTTGCCACAGCGCTGTTGTCGGATTTCAACGAGTTGTCACAGAATTTGCCTTCCACTGGATCAGATATACGATTGAAAATAAGTTTTTGTGTTTCCTTAAATGAAACTAGGCTAAGAACAGCCATGAGAGCCAAGGGGTCTGGTGCTGTTATTACATAAACAAATAATCAAAATCTCTTTGTTATGGCACCAAATTCTTCCAAATTCGTAATCTTATCCGTCATAAAAACGCTGGTTTTCTTGTCACAGGAACAGATTGTCAAATTATTTTTCGTGAAAACAAACTTGATTCTGCTAGGAAAATTACCGCGATCAAGAGCCTTGTAGAATTTGAGCTGGGATGAGAAAAAAGCCCATCTGAGTTGGACACCTTTCATGCCATTCTCAGGCGGGCGCAAAACCATCTTTTAAAATCACAAACACATACAATAATAATAACTACATTCAAGTCCTAGTACACACAAATCTTCGCATTAAAAATAATATCAAAACACAGCATATCGTCTAATTTTATCAACAAAGCGGTTGGACGGAATTTTTTGGCGACTTTGTAATGTTTCAAGTCCCAGCAATTGACACCTATCCGGATATGGTGGCAGATTAACTGGGTCTCGCCATGGCAGGCTTCTTAGTACCATGCGAACGAAGCGTTTCTGCAACCAGATCACTGAGGCGTCTTCAAGAATCGGGCGAACGAGTAAACAGTACAGAGCTTTCATGCAAAGCGGATCCTTGAATTCTTTAGCAATTTTGAAGAAAAAACCAAGTTGACGCGAAGCTTTTGAGATGATCAACGAGCGTTGTGAATCGAACATCAGCATCCAACTGCACTCCCAAATCGCACACCTGATCGACTCTCGTCAAAACGATGCTGCTAATGCTGTAATCGAACTTAACGGGCCGTGGAATTCGATGAAACGTTATCACTTGGCATTTGGCCACGTTAATGACAAGCTTCCCGAGCAAAGTCGAACATCAAAATTACAACAAGTAGAAATCATATTTTGATAATAGCATCAAATTGAAATCTTATTTTACTATCAGTTTTAGATTTTTTAAATATGATATCAAATTTTTATCGCCTTTTGCTATCCTTGTTTCTTAGAAGAATTTTCTATGTTTATATTTCTTTGGTGAAACATCAAATTGAATACATAGTTTGTTATCAAAAACATTTCCAACATCTCAATGATCTTTCAATTTACTCTCACTAATAGCAGAAGTAGTTTTCTGTTTGATGTCATAGGACAATTTTGTTGATCTCCATTTTGATCTTTTAACCGTTAAAACGACCAAAACGACAACAACCTGAATCATTAGACGAACATCACAACATCAAGTTTAGTTTTCAATTTGTTGTCAGACTCTGCTCGGGTTATTCTTGCAGCACCAATCAACAAACAGTTGCAGCAGACCTTGTAAGCGCCAACAATCCTCTACCGTGCGAACTAGGACGTACAGTTTCAAGTCAACTGCATAAACTAATTTGCAGCCAGCTCCCAAAAGCAATGCGATATCATTAAAAATATTGCGAATAGCAAGGGTCCTAAGTTACTGCCTTGCGGAGCACCTAATTTATTTGAGAACTGCGATGATATGCTATCATTCAATTTTACTTGTAAAACTCTTCCAGAAAGATACGATTCCAACCAGGCCACGAGTTGAGAAGACATTCCTAGTCAAGATAACTACCAAAGAAGTATCCTGTGATCAATTTTGTCGAACGCTGCTTTTAGATCAGTATATATGACATCCATCTGTGCTTTGGCCTTCATGCCAGCAATCAACATGGACGTGAAACTTGTTTGTTGCGACTGATCTTCCTGGCATAAATCCATGCTGATCGAACGAGATGTAATTCTTTCCACAATCTAACATGGCAACAATTATGTCAAAAAGTTTCGAGGATGCAGAAAGACTGGTTATTCCACGATAATTCGCAGCGTTCCGCCGATCACCATTCTTAAAAATTGGACACATGTATGACTGCTTCCATAATATTATGGGGGAGGGAATCTAGCTTGTTGAAATGATCGATTGAAAATCCTACTCAATGGACCTGCCAAAGCAGTGATACAGCGGCGTATAACAACTGCGGGCAAACCATCTGGTCCGGGTGAAAAAGAGCTTTTTATTTTCTTTGCGGCATGTTCAACCAATTCAGGTGTAACAACAAAAGTGCCCAAATCAATTACACCGATGGGAACATCCGCCTCTTGTCTTGAACTAAAGCTGCTCGAGAAAACTTCAGCGAAATGCCTTGCAAAAAGTTCACATGATTCGGAAGCTGAAGTGGCGACCGCACTACCAAGAAAGACATTTGACGGTATCGATGTTTTTTTTTCTTTTGGAATTTACAAATCGCCAAAAACATCGTGGATTTCTTCGTAGATTAGTCTGCATGCGAAGCACATAGGATTTATACAAACTGGCGTTTAGAGAACGATATGCATTGACAGATCGACGTGACTGCAACGTGCTCCAAGCAGGGGAAACGGGCGGTTTGACACGAGGAACATTAAATTCAAACCATCGGTTAATTTCGCCACAAAAACTTTCTGCCACATCATTAACTTTTCCATTGCAAACAACATGAGAGTTGCATTCTACTTTTTAATCACATGACTCTCAGTCCTCTAAGAATCATCCAGTAGTTTCTTCTCATGCTCACTCGTGAATAGATGGAATAATGTCGTTGCTCGCAGGTACGGGTAAAATCGCATCTCGAACCGTCCATTCCCCATTTACAAGAAATCCTTCTTCACCTATGAAGCAATCTGCTTGCTTTCCTATCATGGATTGCACATTTCGAATGACTTGTGGTTTGCATTTAGTTTGCATCAAACAATTCTATTTTGATATCATTATTCAATAATACAATAAATACTTTTTTTTGCTTTCAATAATTTATACTTTACATTTCTGTTATGATTTACATTTTAAGTGACGCACATTTTACAAAAAAAAATCATCTTTGTTTCTAATACAATAAATACTTGGATAATCATTTCTCATTTATTGGATAATCGCAGAGGGAACTTGTGTCCACTGGGATGTTTTCTAATTTCAATGTATATCGGAACATCATTTCTGGCATGTTTTGAAAACCGGTATTTTTAATTAACTCTTGGGCCCCTCCCGAATCTTTTTTCTGGCTGCTTGAATATTACGAAGATCGGTTGACTATACTCAGCGTTTTTGCTGCAAATGTAAACAAAAGTTACACTCACACGTGCCATAAGTGTTTATTAATGACAAAATTTGTGCATGGAAAATTTTCCATACAAATAAAGCATCAATTATTAACTTTTCTTGATATCTTCTTAATTTCGTTTAGAAACAAACGGTGAGTTGCGTTTGAAAAGAAATTGATCAGAAAATCTAAAAAAGGTAGGATTTTTTGGGTAGTGTAGCGAAATATGCAATATTCCTAAATTAAAACTAAAATTGCATTTGTCTCGCCATCAATGTATTATTGTGAAAATTATTTTGCCATTGTGTTCCTCAGGCATTAAACTTCATCTAAAAAGACATTAAACATCTAAAACCTCAATATAACGAGCCAATCCCAAGATACAGCGATTTGAAGCAACAACCTCAAAATTTCTCGCTATATCTCACTAACCAAGCAGAAATGCAAAATTCCGAAAACTTTGCAGAAATTTTTCAGATAAGGAATGGGGCATATGTAACTCAGTTTACCCCCAAAATGGCGTTTTCCATAAGCTGCTGTAAAGTATAAGAGAAAATATAAAGCAATTGCCCAGTAAGCTCTGCTGGCAAATGAGCCGGAATGCTAGCTGTTTCTAATTAGTATCTCAGCTCCAACAACAATCGATTCTAGTAATGGGGTAATAAATAGTTCAACGTTGTTCCAAATCAATGAAACATCAAGTATAGGGTAAGGTGGGGCTAATCCGACCGTTGGATAAACCCGACCCACGTCTGTTATCGAAAATCGGAAGCGCTACGTGAACTAATATCAATGTTGTCGTGTAGAGCATCGAAAAAAATGATAATGGTGGTATGACAGCATTTTATTAGTGTACATTGAGATGCTCAAATGACAATAAGTGTATTTTTACAACTTTTGCTTTGATTTTTGTGCATCATTGACTACAGGATATTTCTGATTGTTAAAGTGGTTGCATAAAAAATGTAAGAGAATTTAATTTTTTTTGGTTAAAACCCTACAAAGTGCATAGATGATTTTAGTTCAAATTTTTTCATAATTCATGAAAAATGGATTTTTTTTAAATTTTGATTTTACGCAAAATGGTGCTCTTTTAAGTGAAAAAACACTGAAAATCTCATAAAAATCGACACAAAGTTGTTGATTAAATAAATCAATAATCATTTATTCGATTTACGTTTCCGGCCAGCTCAAAAAATGTGGTTTCGCGAAAAACGCGGGTAAAATTTTCAGTACACTCGGGTTATACATAAGTGGTGTTGCGGCAAATTGAAAATTTGAACACTTAGCAATTATCGTCGCTTGTGGTTTTTTGGTATATCATTTTCAAGACCTAAATCACATTTTGGACCATTAAAAAAAATTTCGATTTTTTAAAAATTCTTCAATTCCCTTAACTAGAAATAACAATATCAAGAAGGCAATGAAAAGTCTTTGTTAGTCACGACTCAAGAAAGAGTAAGTTGCACGCTTTTCAAACTGAACTTTCTGAATCGTGAAAGGGTCTTTTTTTACTACAAACCATTTCAAGCTAAGACTTTGCACTTTTTGATAAATATAATTGTTGGAGACATGGTATCATTATATTTACATTAAAGAAACTTAAAAAAAATTCACGCTTAGTGGACATCAAATCAAAGTGTGTTACGACCATATTATTCACCTAAACTTGGTTGTTTTGACGTCCATAATTAGTGATTTTTTAAAATTATTATTCTTATTTTAAATTTGGTCGCATGTTCTCCCCAAAAAAGTCGTAGTAAAAATCAACTAAGAATAACTACTGTGTAAGAACCGACTATAGTTTCGTCAGGTTTCTATGCTGAAATTTTGTTAGGAATTTTTATACGGAGCGCCAGTGCCGATTTTAACGCATGAAGTTATTATCCGAAATTTACATTCTAATATATTAAAAGCAGCTTTTACGAAGAATTTTCTGTTATACGACTTTTGTTTTCGGGCGTTCATGTGAAAGGAGTCAATGCTTAATAAAAATGGAGATTTTTTTAAAGCGAAAAAACATATAACAGATATTGTTGATCTGCTCCACTGCTACTAAATACGACTAGCTGAATCACAATACATTAAAAAGATTTTTCTTTGGAAAATTATAAAAATATTTTAAAAATAGGTAATTTTTGGTTACCTTTTCAAGTAAACGGCTAGAAACTTCTTGTCCTCCACCACAAAATCTTACTAGAACATTTCTCCGTAGCACTACTTTTCACGGAAGAAGATTCGAAACTAAACTCAATCCACAGGAAACAAGTTAAATTTCCCACCGATAATCTTAGCATTGACGTCAATCGCCGGACAAGGAAACGGGAAAGAAAAGGAATCCATTCCCAGACAATATCCACGAAGCCAAAAGCGGCGCGACGATACGAAAAACTGCGCGCGCAAAAAACCCATTTTGGAAGACGGTAAGTTGCATTTGCGTCATTGCATGGAATTTTGAAAATAAAAACGAAAAATCAACCGGTTCCTTGCTGCTGCAAACAGTCTCTAGCATAAGAGATGTAGGAAGGAGAACAAATGGATTAAATTGATTATGGGTACCTGCAATATTTTTATTTCAGATTGGTTATTTTTGGGTTGGCTTGATTACTTCCCTGAGATGATCACGGAGGATAGCACCATTTGCCTCAACTGTAGCTCTGTCCCGCCCGTTTCTATTCGTTGCAAGAGCAGGCACCAGCAAAATATATCACAAATCACTGATCATAATAATTTCGATATACAATTAACGAGACTAGAGAATCTGACAACGAGCGGTGACAATTAAGCTTAAACTCACGTTGAAGAGTCAACAAAACAAGGTTCGATTACCTTCACGGAAAGACAAACTTGTTTGGCGGGCGACTAGAAAATTTGGACACACCCTCTCAATTGACCCTCCATGTTTTATGGTTGTAGGTACACATCTGAAATGATGACACTCACCAACATATCGTACGCGTTTGAGCAGCTTGTTTTGCGAGCCGCCACGATAAAAAAGAAGAAAATGTTTTTTAAAAAAAAAGAAGGAAACGGTTTTTAAGTAGTTCAATATATGTACTTTTATCTGTAAAAAGTTTAATTTTGTAATATTTTTTGGAAAAAAATGGATTTTATTATAAAACCGATTTAACCGAAACATGTGGAATAAAATGGTAGAAAAACAATATATAAAGTACGTTCATTCCGCTAAGACCTCCGTTCGCGTATAGATTGCTATTTAATCCAACTATCAGTGAGATGAGGTATTTCTTACACATATCACTGTTGCATCATTCATTAGTTTGCCAAACTCACGCGATGTTGGCAAACAACTATATGTGAGAAAAGCACAGTTTCGAGTCCTGTACGAATAAACTGAATAAATTATAGAAAAATAATAAAACAAATAAAATTAAAATAATTATCAAGCAAAAAAAATATAAAAAAGTTATTCCTAAAATGGGTAGAATGATTAACATCAATCAAATAATAAAATAAATAAATCAAATTAGCTCAAATGAAAATTAGACAATATTAAAAAAAAGTTGTAAAATTAAGTGCAAATTAAATTGTTTCAAGCCAACAAACTGTCATTCAATAATAAAAAGAACTGACTAAACCGATTTAATAAAATGAAGACCAAATAAAATATATAAACAGGAAAAAATTAACTATTTAATAAAATGATTAAAAGAAATAAAATAAATAATATGAACAAAATCGAAAAAATTGGTTGAATTAATAAGTTAAATAATATTAATAATACGGATAAAATTAGCAGTGTTAGAAGCTGCTGCTTATGTACCGATCATTTGTACACATCCCTTGCAAAGTTTTCAATACTTAAATTGGGCAGAAAAGGTAGCCGAAAGCCGCCTAAATTGATAAGATTTACTAGTTTTCAAAAATATTTGAAGACAACGAAGATACATCAAAATAAAATTTTTCATCGAAAACTGAAAATGTCTCTAGTAACACTGCTCCAGTGGAATCCACTCAGAACAATTACAATAACTTCTGCGGATGTTTCTGGTAACTATTAGCGCTAAAATAAACGGTAGTAATAACAGGTGTTAGTTTTACTTGTTTTTGTGAGGAAACCTTTTCTAACCCCAATGTTATAGCGGCTCGAAAACGTTGTTGTTCACAAATAACAGCGCAAGCGGGAGTTTATAAAATCCATAAAACGAATAAAATGAATAAAATAAACAAAATGGAATAATGATTCTCATTTTTTTTCTCTTTTTTTATTTTTAAACAATAAAATGAGTAAAATGAAAATAATCAACGATATTAAAAAGTAATAGAATTAATAGAATTGAACTGAACTGGAAAAACTGTGTATAGGGGAAGATGGGGTAAAACGCACCCCCTAAGGAAATATGATCATAACTCAGTTACAGAACATTAATTGGGAGAATTTAATCAATGATATCGTTTAGCCGACATTTTCCTATGTAATCACTATCATAACGCTTTGCAAAATATTCTAAAGCATGAAAAATACTCAATTTTTCAAAATTATTAAAAATCATGCTTTAAAAAATAAGCTGAGCTTCGGTTTCTTAATAAGAATGAAAAATAAATGTTTCGATTTTGTCAATGTCCCCAATTTATTAAACTAAAATTCACCAAGGGGCTAATAAAACTGTACTCTTAAGCCAAAATGAAGGGAATATTTAAAATAAAAACTAAGGCCACCATCTGATGATAAACTAAAGGTTTCAACAGACTCACCGTTTTTTAAATATTTCGATTCAATCTGCCTGAAATTACTTATGTTTGAATGCTAAAAACATTGGTTTCATCTTGGTAAATGTGTTTAGTATTCCAATAAAAAGAAAATTGCCATGAGTTAAATTGCACGGCCAACTTAAATTCATATTCAAACATAACATTGCGAAATTAAACGCGCTTCACGATTCTGTTTAGCTTGCTCATCCTATTGTCGCGGAATTTCATCTATGAATCAACTATGAATTTTTTTGACGTGATTTTGCCCAAAAACAATACTTTATACAAGTCATGATCGGTTTGCAAAATATTGACTTCGTTATATTTTGTATTCCCTTTTCGCGATACAACCGCCCAGATAACCACGAAATTTATGTTTCCCCATTGACTAGTGACGTCAAACAGGGACGCCTTTCACATGAATCCAAGTGTCCCGCTTTTTCCTCCTTCTCTTTCAAAACACAATTTATTTTCGGTGCCCAACAGTACTTGGAAAACCCAAACAATCTAAAACCGGCCCGGTCAGGAAAAAGGTTATTGTTCGCCGTTTCAGGATCGGCTGAAAGTCAATATCGACACGTGACCTCGTTGGAAGCTGCTTCGGTAGCCGTTAGCAGAAGCATTCTTCTTTCTCTGACGCAGTGGCATATCCGAAAAAGTGCACTTGCCCTTTCGCTCGTACGCACCGAATCCGAAGGCCGCTACAACGAAAACAAAAGCTGTTCTAGTGTGACTCCTCGATCGGAAGATGGGTATAAAAGATCATCGGAGATGACTATCGATTACAGTCAACTTCCGGCAGCTACACCAAACCATTGAGTGCTCTCAGAAAACGTACAATCAAATTCGTTCAAAAATGTTTAAGGTTTGCTCAGAGCATACGTTATAACTAATCGAGTGCACTTAATACAATCGGATTTCTATTTTCACAGATTATTGTTGCAATGTTCGCCTTGATGGCCATAACCAGTGCCTTCCCTTCGGAATTACCACAACAGCCGACCGGTGCACACTTCCCTCGTGCTGGTTCTGCCCCAGTGCCCCTGTCGCGTGGACCTCATCCACCAGCCGATCAAGCCGATTTGGTGGGTGCTGATGGCGAAGACAACAAGGAAGGATTAGAAAAATCTGAAACTTTCGGATTCGGGTACTATCACCACTATCCTCGCTACTATCACTATGGATACTACCCAGGCTATTCCTACTACTACCCGCGATATTACAACACCTACTGGTGGTAAAAAATGATAGTTTGAGTATGCATAGGTGAATGTCGAGTGTGAAGAGATAATTTATTTTTATTTAAGTAGAATAAAGGAACAAGAAGCGTGCTTTTACTTCTGGATGAACGAAAAATCTACATACGTTAGTTTCCTTCCATGTAATACAAAGAAACATGCCGAAATTTTTCTTCTAGATTGTTCTCTCCGAAACAAGATGAAATTGATTGTGTCTCAGTCGCAGAATATAATTAATCGTAATTATTAAATGAAATAAATTTACTTTCAAATCGCGTCAACGCTTTGGTAAAATTAAAAAAATGTTCAAATAAAGACGTGTGTCATAAACCGTGTTTTTCAACGTTTTTTCGTTGGGAAGAAGAGTAATTTTAATATAAAATGTCATTTCAAATCATAGTGCTCAAAACAAAAATACAAAACAAATGCATAAAATGAAAAATCTAATAACAAAACTATTTTATAAAGTAATTTGAACAAAATGAATCAAATAATCAAGATATATTTAGGAACGTCATTTCAAAAAGTCCTAAAATGTTCCTGAAAACCCCATTACAGTCGTAATTCGCTGGTTGGACACTTTTTAACTGGACCGCTTTTTAGACCGCTAGTTGGACCATTGTCCAACTAAAAAGCATATGAATGTCAAAATCTTATGTCAAATATACTTTGACAATCAATCTGACAATTATTGGAGATGTTTAATTTTAGAAAGAAGAACAAAACCAAGTTTCATAATTTCTTTTAAGAAAAAATTACGGAGTCGTTACTCGTTGAACATGGATCACAACAGAAAACGAACAAGAAAATATCAGGCTGAACAATACATTCAGTAAATCCTCAAAGTACTACAAGTCTGTTTATTGAAGATTTCCCTCATAATACGGGATAAGAGCAAAGACCACATATCAAGACAGAGTTGCCAGTTCAGTTCAGAATCTGGAGGCATTAACAGCAACACATCTTTCGGGTAAAGGTGATACTTTCTATATCTACTTTTATATTGCGATCGCTATCTTCGTACAATAGACAAAACCTTTATTTCTCAATTACCATTGTGATTTCTGTTCAATGTACAGCGATTCCCAAACGTTAACAAACTTGAACATAAATCTCATCGAATTGTTTTTCTATCCTTCATGAAGCTGTCAATCAGGATTCTCAATCGAAATCAAATCAAATGACTGAATATCTAATCGAGTTTGATCAAATATAATGTTAAAATTTAGGCCAGATACATCCCACGAGCAAAAAGGTTGATTCAAGATTAAATCATGCATACTCCAGAATGAGTGAAGAAATAAAAAAGAAGAAACAAATATATCTGTGACAGAAAAAAAACTGTTTTATTTTACCCAGCATCTTTCAAAAGAGTACTAATTTCGTTCAAATTTTATCTACTCTTCTCTATATCTCCTTCCCCCTAAAATATGGTGCGCATAAAACGGTGGAATCTGGAATTATTTTTTCCGCTTAAAGGTGAGACTTTACTAGCATTCAGGTTCTTCTGAGCACACTGTTAAAATAAGGCAAACCATTTTTTGCCTTTCTCATATAAAGAAAGGCTATGCAATCACTGTAAAAATCGACTTTTTAACCGAGGCCCGGAGGGCCGAGTGTCATACACCATTCGATTCAGTTCGTCGAGATCGGCAAATGTCTGTGTGTGTATGTATGTGTGTGTGTGTATGTGTGTGTGTGTGTGTCATTTAAACTCACACAATTTTCTCAGAGATGGCTGAACCGATTTTCGCAAACTTAGTTTCATCTGAAAGGTATAACGCTCCCATAAGCTGCTATTGAATTTTTAGTTGATCCGACTTCCGGTTCCGGAGTTACGGGTTGAAGAGTGCGGTCACACAGCAAATTCCCATATAAACTGGTACCACCATGATGTTCAAATGATGTAAAACATATTAAAATTGATGTAACATTACTCTAGTTTGCGGGTCTGGATCACTAATGATCAATCAAAGCAGCTTTGACCACATTGGCCACCTATGACGGTTCATGACGCCCCCGGGGAACCCGCCAAGTTCCTAAGCTAATATCACACCCATTCCCCAACGAATTCTCTACCGATTTTTACAAACTTGATTTCAAATGATAGATACAGTAATGCCATTGACTGCTGCTGAATTTCATTCGGTTCTGATTATTGCTTCCGGAGTTACAGGGGTGTTAGTAAGGATACACTGGAATTTCCCATATAAATCGGTACAATCGTAATACCTCAGAGGCTAAAAACTATTGAAATGGTCACCAAATTACTTCTAATCGCAGATCTAGATCACTGATTGCCAATCAAACATTCTTTGAATATATTGTCCACTATCGACGATTCCGGAAGTCCGGAATTCCGGGCATATTCCACAATTAAAGTCACATCGGTTCTTCGGTGATGACTGAACCGATTTTCTCAAACCAAGTCTCAAATGGAAGGCAAAATATGCAGTTGAGTATTGCGTCGCCGCCCCTCCTTCTCCTTGCCTTGCCCTTACACCTCCCTCCTTCATCACTTCCCTCCCCTTGGACCACCCTCACGCCCGCATTTCCTTCATCCATCCCGTATACCGAAATAAGATGAAGGATTTCTGACGCATCCTCCACTCCCACTCTACTAACCCCCCATTCCCTCCACTTTCAAACCCATTCCACCAACATTTCAAAATATAATCACTTATAGATAACATCGAACTCATGCTGATTAAGCTAATTAAATATTATTCTTTTGCTTTTCTCATATAGAAAGGTTATGCAATTGCTCCAAAAACCGACTTCCTAACCGAAGCCCGGAGGGCCGAGTCTCATATAACATTCGACTCAGTTCGCCGAGATCGCAAAATATCTGTGTGTATGTATGTGTGTTTGTATGTGCGTATGTATGTGTGCATGTATGTATGTATGTATGTATGTATGTATGTATGTATGTATGTATGTATGTATGTATGTATGTATGTATGTATGTGTGTATGTGCGGATTTGTTAACAAAATGTCCACATCGGTTTCTCGGAGATGGTTGAACCGATTTTTAGAAACTAAGATTCAAATGAAAGGTATACTATTCCCATAGGTTGCTATTGAATTTCATTTTCAACCGACATCTTGTTCCGGATTACGAGTTGAAGAGTATGGTTACAAAACAAAATTTGTTGATTTGTTCACATCGGTTTCTCGGAATTTTCTGAACCGATTTTGACAAACTTGATTTTAAATGGAAGGTCCATCAGCTGCTGTTGAATTTTGTGTGGATCCGAGTTCTGGTTCCTGAATTACAGGGTGATACGTACGATCACGCAGCAAATCTCGATTCTAAGGAATTCTGCGATGAATGTAAAAAGGTAAATTTTTTGCCTTTCTCAATAGAAAGGTATTGCAATTGCTCTGCAAACCGACTTTTAACGGAGGCCCGGAGGGCCGAGTGGCATATACCATTCGATTCAGTTCGTCGAGTTCGGCAAATGTCTGAGCGTGTGTATGTATGTGTGTATGTATGTATGTGTGTGTATGTGCGTCTGTGTGTGTATGTGACCAAAAATTTCACTCATTTTTCTCAGAGCTGGCTGAACCGATTTGGACAAACTTAGTCTCAAATGAAAGATACAACGTTCCCATAGGCTGCTATTGAATTTCTGATGGATCCGACTTCCGGTTCCGGAATTACAGGGTGGTGAGCACGATCACGCAGAAAATTTCGATTTTAATAAATTCTGCAACGAATGTATAAAGGTGAAAATTTTTCCAAAATATGACCACAACTGCTTCGATTTGTAGTATTAGGTCACTAACATCCATTCAAAGTCTTTTTGGCCCCATTGGCCACCATCATCGGTTCTGGAAGCCCCGGCGGAAGTATCCAAATTCAAAATAACAGTCACATCGGTTTCCCGGAGATGGCTAGACCGATTCAACCAAACTTAGTCTCAAATGAAAGGTGTTGCGCCTTCGTAAATGGTTATTTAATTTCATCCCGATCTGACTTCCGGTTTCGGAGTTACAGGTTGTGGCGTGCGATCACATAGCAAATTGCGATTCAAACCGATACTCCGATGAAAGCAAAAAAGGTAAAAATTTCGCTAAAATGTCTCTCAAACAACTTAAATTTGCTGTTCTAGGTCATCGACGGCCAACCAAACTTTCGTTGACTACATTGACCACCATAGACGGTTCCGGAAGTGCCCGGGAAAAGCGGCCATCTTTCAAAATTGACGTACTCACATCAGTTTCCCGGAAATGGTTGGGCCGATTTTCACAAACACTGTCCCAAATGATAGCTATAGTATCCCCACAGATGTCTATAAAATTTCGTACGGATCGCTTGGATGCGTCCGGAAATATAGACTAATCCATCAGGTCACATATGAAATTCCCATATAAGCCGGAACTAAATTTTTTTTCAAAGGGGGGACCCCATGAAATTTCAGAAATCAAATTCGTTTTTGATGCCAAACATCTTTAAACTGCATGAAACGTCGAGATTTTATGTTATCTCGAAAAATTTTTTTTTATGAAAATCGACTTTTTGGGACTTTGCCGATTTCGCACCTTTTTGCCTTTCTCATATAAAGAAAGGCTATGCAATCACTGTAAAAATCGACTTTTTAACCGAGGCCCGGAGGGCCGAGTATCATACACCATTCGATTCAGTTCGTCGAGATCGGCAAATGTCTGTGTGTGTATGTATGTGTGTGTGTGTGTATGTGTGTGTATGTGTGTGTGTGTCATTTAAACTCACACAATTTTCTCAGAGATGGCTGAACCGATTTTCGCAAACTTAGTTTCATCTGAAAGGTATAACGCTCGCATAAGCTGCTATTGAATTTTTAGTTGATCCGACTTCCGGTTCCGGAGTTACGGGTTGAAGAGTGCGGTCACACAGTAAATTCCCATATAAACTGGTACCACCATAATGCTCAAATGATGTAAAACATATTAAAATTGATGTAACATTACTCTAGTTTGCGGGTCTGGATCACTAATGATCAATCGAAGCAGCTTTGACCACATTGGCCACCTATGACGGTTCATGACGCCCTCGGGGAACCCGCCAAGTTCCTAAGCTAATATCACACCCATTCCACAACGAATTCTCCACCGATTTTCACGAACTTAATTTCAAATGAAAGATACAGTAATGCCATTGACTGCTGCTGAATTTCATTCGGTTCTGACTCTTGCTTCCGGAGTTACAGGGGTGTTAGTAAGGAAACACTGGAATTTCCCATATAAATCGGTACAATCGTAATACCTAAGAGGCTAAAAACTATTGAAATGGTCACCAAATTACTTCTAATCGTAGATCTAGATCACTGATTGCCAATCAAACATTCTTTGACATATATTGTCCACTATCGACGATTCCGGAAGTCCGGAATTCCGGGCATATTCCACAATTAAAGTCACATCGGTTCATCGGTGATGACTGAACCGATTTTCTCAAACCAAGTCTCAAATGGAAGGCAAAATATGCAGTTGAGTATTGCGTAGCCGCCCCTTCCCCCCCTCCCCACCTTGCCCTTACACCTCCCTCCTTCATCACTCCCTTCTTCTTGGATCACCCTCACACCCAGATTTCCTTCATCCACCCCGTATACCGAAATAAGATGAAGGATTTCTGACGCATCCTCCACACCCACTCTACTAAACCCCCATTCCCTACACGTTCAAACGCATTCCACCAACCTTTGCAAATTATAATCACATGAAGATAACATTGAACTCATGCTTATTAAGCTAATTAAATATTATTCTTTTGCCTTTCTTATATAGAAAGGTTATGCAATTGCTCCAAAAACCGACTTTCTAACCGAGGCCCGGAGGGCCGAGTCTCATATAACATTCGACTCAGTTCGCCGAGATCGCAAAATATCTGTGTGTATGTATGTGTGTATGTATGTATGTGTGTATGTGTATGTGTGTATATGTGTGTGTATGTGCGGATTTGTTAACAAAATGTCCACATCGGTTACTCGGAAATGGCTGAACCGATTTTTACAAACTAAGATTCAAATGAAAGGTATAATATTCCCATAGGTTGCTATTGAATTTCATTTTCAACCAACATCTTGTTCCGAATTACGAGTTGAAGAGTATGGTTACAAAACAAAATTTGTTGATTTTTCCAAATCGGTTTCTCGGAATTTTCTGAACCGATTTTGACAAACTTAATTTTAAATGAAAGGTCCATCAGCTGCTGTTGAATTTTGTGTGGATCCGAGTTCTGGTTCCTGAATTACAGGGTGATACGTACGATCACGCAGCAAATCCCGATTCTAACGAATTCTGCGATGAATGTAATAAGGTGATTTTTTTTCCAAAATGTAAACACAACTGTTGAATTTGTAGATCTAGGTCCCCAACAGTCATTCAAAGTCTCTTTGGCCACACTGGCCACCATCGACGGATCCGGAAGCATCCAAAGTCAGAATAACGGTTATATTGGTTTCTCGAAAATGGCTAGATTTGCTCAACTTAGTCTCAAATGAAAGGTGTTGCGTCCCCAGAAACTGATATTAAATTCCATCTCCATCCGACTTCCAGCACCGGAGTTACGGGTTGTGGAGGTCGATCACATAAAAAACTCCGATTCAAACCGATACCGCGATGAATGCAAAAAGGTGCTCTTATATATACTTACCAAGTGTAATAAGAATGAAAGACATTTCCATAAAGTTATATTGTACGAACCAGCTTTTAAATCATAGTTTGGAAAAATGAGAAAGGCACAATTGCACCTCTAGGTGGATTAAAACAGGTTTTTCAATTTAATAATAATGTAGCTGTTTTTTCTTTTACAAAATTTTAGAACTCGAATAGTGATTTTTTCTTGTATATTTGTCATGTCATGTATAATAATAAAATGTAATATATTCATTTGAAAGCTTTTAATGAATATAAACAACGCAAACATTCACGTGTTCATGATTGAGAAAGGCACAATTGCACCGCTAGGTGGATTAAAATAGGTTTTTTACAAATGAAAATGCTTTTTGAATAAAGCTTCTTAACCAATAGGCCCCGTGCGAATATAGAAACTAGATAAAAATTTACTAGCTTTCTCTGGCGATTTTAGATCGCGATGTAGTTTTCTACAAAGTTGTACACAATGAAATTGTCCATGAGATTCTCACTTTTCGTAATATTTGAATGTCTAAAATGCTACCTAGCCTCCGACAGAATATTTCAATTTTACTTTCAAATGAAAGGGAAAAGCCTATTCTATTACATTCTGAAGTTTTAGCGATGCCGATTTTTTGCGAATAAAATTGTTCTGCCAAACACACCGTGAAAGACAAGACGCCCAAACAAGGAATATACGAAATAATCCGTTATATTCACGAAAAGTAGTTTCATTGTTGACGAAAACTTTCGTACAACTTAAGTTTTGCTTTTTTGTGTTTCGAATTCATCTCGTCAGTAGCTAGCACCATCTGGGTGTCTAGTTACACGATGTATCTAAACTAGTACCCAAATTAGCACTAGTTAGACACAAAAAATTTCAAACAGTTCACACGACATATGTGAACGCCTAAAGCCACATGTACCGAGAGATGTACCGGGAAGCAAATATAGCTCTGGTTTGCTGACAAAAAAGCGAAGACAAACTCTTGTCTTTTGGTTCAAGAAACCAAACGCCTGGTATTATGCAATAAAATTGGACTAAACCGTTTTGTGCGTTAAGGGCACAATAACGTACAACGTACACAAAATATGTAAAATTATAAAAAAATTCGTTCATGAAGTGACCATTTTTACCGTTTTTGAAATTTATAATTTCGTGCATTGTATGATCATTTTCGTTCCATTGACAAATTTATTTTTTCTGTGCTTCTCCATAATCGAGATACATTTGAAACAATTCTTATCTTATTTTTCCGACAAAAACTAAAATAGTTTGTTATTTTTTTTAAGCATAAATTTTGATTTTCAATAAAATGTCAACTTTTTCCGGTGTATTTTTTCGCATAGAAAAAATAATTACCCATTCTCCAATAACATTGCTGTACACATGAAGGTTATCGAACAATATTCTTTTTAAATTTTGCATGCAAAATCTCATACGCCCGTTTAAAAATGCTCTTGAGTCAACGTTATCTAATTGCTAATGGAAACAATAAAAATTCATATTGCAGTTACTTTTTTACACTGAAGTAACGTGCGGAAAATTTTAAGATTATTTCATGACGAATAATTTATTTCAAAACTTCAACACCTAAACTTTTTTCGTTACGTTACGAGTTACGAGAACTTTTACATCATAAATATATCTTGTTCAATTGTTATTACCGTAAAACGGGGTATCTTTGATCACCGGGGTAAGTTTGATCAAATGAGACTTTTTTCAGTACGGTACGATAAGATGATTCCCTCTGACAAATTCATCGAAACAAAAAACAAATCATATTCTATACATATTTAGTATCTCTCGGCAACGGTTATTTCGTCATTTAATGTACTCTTTATGAACACAAATTTAAATTGAAAATGACACTACTCTCCTGCATCGTTTTAATCTGTTAAAACAATTCCTCGTATAATAATGATTTCAGTCGACTTCAGAAGCTAATCAGTTTTTTTTAACTGTTTAATTTCTAATATTTTCCTAAAAAAGTTCGATAAAAGTCAGCTTTATCCTTCTAGGCAATTTTGTTTTCCTTCGAGACGTCACACTATCGGGCCATGAAATTGCTTGCAGATATGCAGTTTACATAACTTTTCGAGCGTTATTTCTTATTTCGATGAACATATTTTGCTTTTTTTGTTACCCCGAAAACAACGAATGAAAATTTGCAACAAAGTAATTTAATTCTTATAGTAAAACGAAATAAAATACTCAACCATATGAACGTTTCGAATCTATGGGTATCAGTACTTGTTTTAAAAATGCAAGCTGTTATATTTACTTGAGTTGAAGAAAATTATTCGAAAAACTTTAGAAAAAAAGATCAATGTTCCCCGTTTAACGGTATCTTCGAAATAGAAATTGGAAGGAAACTACCGTCCATGCCACATTAAACAGCATTCTTTTTAGTATACCAGCGTAGTACCAGACAGAAAATAATCAAAACAGATATTTTTCATATCTAACAATATCCATCCAAAATAGAGTTCATTCCTCGCTTACAATTTTTAACGGTATTTTGCAAAATTAAAACACAGACCCAACACTCGCTGGTGGTATGCAATCGATAAAGATGCGAAACTTACAAGAGCAAACATGAATTCTTTTATACATTCGGTCCTGATTTGGAACACCCAAATTTTTGGCCAGGATTATGATGATGTACAATTGAGTTAGAATTTCTGAACGTGATGCACAGTGTACTAATTCAACAGCTCAAAAGTTAAACCTGTAAGATGCTATACAAAACTTAAGGGAGTTCTATTTAAGTAAAACTTTTTACGGGGTATATTTTTTCCAAAAATAATAATCTCATTCTCAGATAGTTTGGTTGTATATATCGAACTATTTTTGAAGAACATATCTAAAAAAGTGAATTCGAAAACCCACACGGTTAGTTCATCAATGGAATTGATGGACATTATTATACGGAATTCATGTGCGAAGATTCATCCAATTCGGAGATGGTCGAGTTTGTTAAGACAAAGTTTTACTCTACAGGTTCTCAATTATGAAATGCATTGACGCACAATGAAAAGTGTCGATCACCTGACTATTGCTGACACCAGTAAATGGCAATAAACGACAATGGAATATTTTTCACGTGATTCTAAACCAGTTCCCAACTATGCGATCACACGTCCAGTCATCGCGTTCTCACTAGTCTAATATTTTTATTCTGGACGGCGCCTAGTGACGCAGATAATCAGAGGAGTTTATTGCCATCGATTTTATGTTACATATAAAAATAATGTCAGATACAGTAACATAAGTATGAAAAATTTATCATCACTGCCTTTATAAGTCTATAAAAATCTGTCCAACAGAACACGAGATTATTGTTACCAACAATCATCATTATATATGCTTAGTTTACTGAATACGAGTATAAAATTCGTTTATCAAAGGTTAAAAATATTGATACTCGTCTGGATTATGTCGATTATGTCCATTTCTAACCGAAGGAGAACCTTCAAAATAGGCACAGTTTTTTTCTGCCTCCAAACAAGTTCTGTGGTACAACCGCTTTCGGAACTCTATCATGCATAGCAGCACGTGCTGCTAATCCACACTTACCTTAGCAATAAGCGACAAGTCATTGAAGCATGGAATACCTATTGAAGTCACAAATATACTGAATATTGACTGCCAGTTGTTGACATTCTCTGATCACTTTCTACTTGATGCAGCGGTTTTACTACTTAGTCTAAATGTAGTAGATTTTTTTTCAATTATTCAAAAGTTGTGTTATTCAGAACAGTTGTTTGTAATAAAGGAACTGATGTTATCAATGGTACATTTAATATATAATTTCCCAGTTAAGTGATTGTAAGTGATCATTGGAACTGATTGTAAGGCTCCCCTTATGACAAAGACAAATATTATATTAGAAAATACATCATTTGATTCAACTCTGATCTCCAAAACGTAATTTTTCGCCTCGAATTGTATCAAGAAGGACTACAATCTATTCAAAAACATCTGTTAGAAACTGTAAATTGTGATATTTTTTATTGTGATAATCATATCCTCAACATGTCCGTCTTACCCCCACCTTATGTCCGTTTCACCCCTAGTCTGGGAAAAGTGCATATATTTAATCGTTTTCTATTTCTTTAAAAAAGATACTTATTGTTTAACATAATTCCTCTGGACACTCGAAAACCAAAATATGGAACTATTACATGCTGACAAAACATGCTTTTACTATGTTATATTAGAGTATTCCCTTAATATGCACGTCTTACCCCCATGTTTCCCTATGTTTTCTTTATTTGGTGACGTTTGCCGTTTCCATGTAAATCCAATTCATTTATTAATAATAACCTGTCTTAAATCAAGTATAAGAAAACGATTATAAAATATAAGTAATGTCGTGAGGTGTCGGTTTTACCAATAATTCCTCTATTCTTTTTATCTTTTCCTGACCAAGATCATAGTATTTTCATCTAACGACTTTTGATGTCCTGCAGGACTCTACATTGCGGCTGACTTCCGTTCATTTTTTTATTCATCATATCGGTTTATTTTATTCCTCGTCAAATTTACAACTAAAATTTTGATTCTTTCCAAAATATTTTCGTGTAGGTACTTTTTGTTTTGGCTGAATTTGATATTTTTTTCAAGTTATTAGTTTTTTTTTAACTTTTGAAGTTTATGAAATTGAACATTTTTTAATCACTGATAAATCGGAATCGATTTGATATATGGAGGAAAAAAAAAATAAAAAAGTTGCGTTTTCAAATGAGCTTACCAAAAAAATATTACAAAAATATTTTTTATTATATAACTTATGAAATTACAACTCATTTTTGTTCATTTTATTTATTTACACCAACAGGCCCCTTGGCCCTAATGGTGATTCCTTATACTAGTTACAATTACAAAATTTACATTTCACATTAAAAATACATTTCATCCAGGATATTATAACACTTCTCACAGAACATTCTTACATTTGGAAATAAACACTAATAATTGTAAACAAAAAAGATAATCAAGATCTCAAAAATCAATTTTTGGTAATGTGTTGTTTCAATATATAAAAATTCAATAGTCGTAAATGTGTTGTTCAACATCCAGGTTTCCATGTTCCGGTTGACAAACTCACCATAGCGGACGTTTCGAGGCCAACGTGTCGCCTGCAGGGCTATTTGCTTCCACTTTCCAGCAAGCCTATCCTGAACGACGCATAGTCAATATCGTCGACAGACTTCCACCAGTGCACTGATGTTAGCCTCGTTCAAGCCCACACATTGAGCATGAAATCGTTTACAGCAGCTTCCCTGGCACACACTTTTCAATTGATCGCCGTATCGCACACAATAGTGACGCTTCGATCAGACGAACTATGGCACCTCGGTAGTTGAAATAAATCAAATAGTTTTGCAAAATATCGTAGAATTGCGTTTGATTTGCATAATGTTTCGTATTAAATTCAATGTATACGGAGAGCGAAAACGACCAAAAACCTGGCCAAAAGTCGAAAATTGCATGGTAGTTTTTTGGGTTCTAGTACCTATATTGTCCTTCAGATGGTGCTGCCGCATGCTATTTTAAGTGAAACACTAAAAAAATTTCATATTTGAGGTGTTGACATATCCAAACAGTTTAAACCATCGCGTTTTGCATATATTTTTACATTTCTTATAAAAGAAATGTATAGAATTCGCTCAAACTTTCAAGATTTTTTCCGAGGCCCGGAGGGCCGAGTCTTATATACCAATCGACTCAGCTCGACGATTTGGGACAATGTCTGTGTGTGTGTGTCTGTGTGTGTATGTAACGGACAAATTCTCATTCGTGTTTCTCAGCAATGGCTGAACCGATCTTATCCAAACCAATTTTAAATGAAAGAACTAAAAAACAGTATGAACGCTATTAATTTGTTTTTGATTCTGATGTTTAGATTCCAAGATATGAATGCTTGAATGCGTAAAAATGGCGTTTTTTGCAGTTTTTTTAAATTATCTGCCGAAATTGACAATATAGATTAACAATTTATATGTCTTTAACAGCTTTAACAAATACCTTTCGAACAAGCTATAGATTGTTGAAATCGGACTATTATCAAAAGAGATATTAAACATTAAATGCGGACGAAAGATTTTTATCATTTCCCATTGCCAGAAATATGACCAAAAACATGTAATCTATTATTAACGCCAAAACGGCTTATTTTAGGTCAATAGTATCTTCGGAGAATTTAATGGAGGCAATATGCCCTTTCTTTTGGTAATGTGCTTTTGCTGATTAATCCCCCTATGAGTGAGATATTTTCACAAATTTTCTTGGAAGTGATTATATCGAATAGATGACTTCAGCAAATTTGTAGCTCTTACTTTTGCAAATAACTTTACTGAAGACTTCAAATATCTATTTTGAATACTTTAAAAGTTATGGCTTGTTGTTTGTGGGTTACTCTTTGTCGCCTATTTATTGTTCAATATAGTAATAATCCATTTAAATAAGCCAAACATTATTTCGATAAAACGAATTTTGTATTTCATTTTTCTCTCTACAACCGCTAGAAATAATCACCGAACACTTTCAAGTTGTCTAGAAGGAACTTGATAATTTATCAGTGCAAAAATGTTCATTTGTACGAACCTTTTGACTGCAATTTTTCTAACTTATAACCATCGGATCGATCTGAAACATATCGGAAAATGAAAGCGAAGTAAATAACTCCAAGCAACGGCGTAGCCAAGAGAAGGTTTTGGGGTTTAACACCATACAACCCCCCCACCCCCCTCCCCAACCCAAAAAAATTGGATTGAAGTTGAAAATTTATTGATGCTGACTGATTTAATTCAATATTACAATAACAATTATCTGATCCGTACATTGATAACCTGTTGTTGTAAACATCATGAGGACTTTTGATAAATTGTCGGAATGGGGTCCTGATATGTAACTGATCTATTGGTCTTGATTTCACAGTTGTCTAATAGCATCAGTATCAAATTCCTGCCTGAAAACATGCCAATATAAAATTCCAGAGTTCTGTAATCAATCATAATCCTCAGATTTATTTTCAAATTGAGCTCGTTTTTGTAGAGATGTACTGTAATAAGGGTCTTTATTTAATAGGAAGCGAAGTTAAAATTGATTTAATGTCTATGAAACATAGAACTGCTCACCAAAAAATGCATAACTTTCAACATTTGTTTTTGCCTTTCTCATTCACTCTAAAATTCGTCAATCTAATCCCGACCGGGAGGGCCGAGTGTCATATGCCAATCGACTCAGTTCGTCGAGATCGGAAAATGTCTGTGTGTGTATGTGTGTATGTGGAAAAAAAATGTGACCTCTGTTAATCAAAGATGGCTGCACCGATTTGCACAAAGTTAGTCTCAAATGAAAGGTACAACCTTCCCAACGGCTGCAATTGAATTTTTTATTGATTGGACTTTCGGTTCCGGAGTTACGAGTTGAAAAATGCAATCACACATCAAATTTCCATATAAACTGAAATGAAAAAATTTCAAAATCAAATTTGTATTTTTGATGCCAAATGACTTTATAATGCATGAAACATTGCGATTTGATGTAAACTCGAGAAAAATAATGCTTGACAAAAATTGATTTTTTTGGACTTTGGTACATTTTTGCCTTTCTCATATAGAAACGTTATGCAATCACTCTAAAAATCGTCAATCATACCGGCCCGGAGGGAGTATGCAGTGAGGGGTTGCTACTTTAAAACTAAAACTAGTTTAAAATTTCTTAACAAGTTGAAAATTTTCGGCAGGACCTGGACCTCCCGGATCTTTCTCTATGATCCGCCGCTGGTTTCAAGCGATATTTCAGTATCACATAGTATCTCAAGATCGTGGCTGTCGATCCATTGTATGTATGTGCAAATCGTACTGAACATGTAATATTCATTTCCACCATTGTATTGAACATAACCAGCCATGGAATCGTAGTCTGGACAAATGAGACAAGCACAATTGCACCACTAGGTGGATTAAAACAGGTTTTTATTTTGGGAATGCGTCGAGTTGAGACGAAAACGTAATATGATTAATAACGAGGATAACACTTTCCGAATGTAGAGAGAAATTTATGAAAAATGACGATTTCCATTCGACTCTAGCAGGTTCTGATCGATTTTGATGAGCATTTGATTTTTGTTGTATGGCCAATTATATGTATAGGTCAAATGTTTAAAAACAGTAATTTAAGGTCAAGATAGCATCATTTTCAAACCGCCAATTTCGGAGGTTTAGTATCTTCAATGAGTTTTACAAACGTTAAACAGCGCATCATTTGATAAAATTATTTTGACGGTATATCGTCCAAGAAGTATTTATGGTGAATTTTCTTAGGTTAATATTCATGACTACAATAAAGTCTCAACAAATTCGCTAAAGACACGAACTCTGTTACTATTTTCTGAAAAATTAATTCTGCATAATTTTAAAACGTAAAAAAAAACGGTTTCGTAATTATGCCGTTTGGACAGTATGATCGATTTTCACCAAACCCCCACCAAACCGAATTTCTGGCTACGCCACTGACTTCAAGTAAGTAGAAACAAAGTCGTTCTGCACTCGTTCACAAGAAACTTCTTCGAATGCTGAATATCTATTATAATACATTGAAACTCCGATTTTATCAGCCAAATATGAACATATGTTTGACGGGCTCTAGTAGACGAACAAGACTGAATTCGAGTAAATCCTTTCTTGAGCATGTTTTCCTTATCATGGAGATGGAAATATGCAAAAATGAAAAGTTCATCATAATCAGAAATAGTTATCAGACTACATCAAGGGACGGGAAGAATATTTTAACAGCTTCAGTTTATTATAAAGAAAAAAATGCCCGATTTAGTCAATATCCTCATTTTGTCAGCTTAAAACACACCATGAGACTGATAAAAATGGGTCTTTATTGTATGTATTATTCACTGTGTTTCACATTAATAGGTACATTTCATTTTTGGGGATTTTTTATTGCATCGAACTACAACAATTTTTAGGTAGTTTTCGAGGGGTTATTTTATAGATTTGTTCCAAAATTTGGCGAACCTATTCCAATTCGTATACCAATTAAATGGTATACTTAAGGGTTTATATGTTTCAGATAGAGAAAATACTGAAATTTTCAGCTTTTTTCCTACACAATATTACGAAAGCTTATTAAACAATTTTTTCTAATAAGTTTGTGAAAATTATAAACTATTTGAATTTTTTTAATAGTTTTATTTTTTATTTAATTTAATTTAATTTTTTATTTAATTTAATTTAATTTAAATTTTTAATAAATAGTGACCATCGCTTCACAACGTAGTCTATTTTTCATGCCTTGCGGTGAGCACGATAATTTGAAACTATGCACGCATGCACTTCAGAGATAGTGTGATATCAGGAGCTGCGATTTCATTTCAACGCTTTTTTGTGAAAAGGGCGAGATTACAAATGTACACATAAGGCTTTTTTCATACATGCGAATGATGGCATTGAAACGCAACAAATTAACTTAAAAAATTGGATTCTACGATATTGCTTTCTTAAACTACAACAAAAAATACAACGGGCGAAACTGTATTTTTGTAATTTAAAGTTTCGCCCTCCACGCTCCATGCAAACAAACAGGGCGATACTTTTTTGCTAGCAGTTTAGAGGCAAAACAGATATTTTCGTATTTTTTTAGGATTATCAAGCTGATACCAGCTGTAAATAGTAACAATGATCGCTATTGACAAAACACGGACGAAATCGGTGGTGAAGAACGGTAGTTATTGTAAAAAACGTAAGGGCGATACTTCAATGCTGATAAGTGGGACCGAAAAAGTAAACATTCGCCAAAAGGGCGATACTATCATTTTGTCAATTTCAATAGCAAAAACAAATTTTGATTTAATAATTTCAAATACTTTATGAAGTTTTGGGTTTCGATCACTGAATCATGCAATCTAGGATGTAAAAAAACGCAATAGTTCTTAAATAGGAAATAAAACCAAGTCTGGAAATATTCACTGTTGATTTCTTAATTCTCAATCGCGTTGGAAATTTGAGTAAAGTATAAACTTCAAATCGATTCAAAAAAAAATTTCGATTTTTTTGGCTCAGTACAATATATAACCCCTTTAGGAAAATTCAGGTTTCCCACCGCAATTTAGATATTTTATTAACGGAGCATTAACAATAATTCGCTGGTATGTCTATTTTATGGGCCATTTTTTGCTTTCCCACTGATTTGGTTTGAGATTTCTAGCACTGATGTTGTCCTATACTGATTTGAGCGATTCTCTGAGTCCTGCCACTATCCCATGTAGTATGTGTTATCAAAAACATCGCGAAGCATCAAGTTCTAAATGTTCTCAAACGTTATAATATCCGAAGAGAGTGATAAGAGTTATAAGAAATGTCTCATCACACTGTTAGGTGGATTAAAAACGTTTTTGCCTTTCTCATATAAAGAAAGGCTATGCAATCACTGTAAAAATCGACTTTTTAACCGAGGCCCGGAGGGCCGAGCGTCATACACCATTCGACTCAGTTCGTCGAGATCGGCAAATGTCTGTGTGTGGGTATGTATGTGTGTATGTGTGTGTGTATGTGTGTGTGTCATTTAAACTCACACAATTTTCTCAGAGATGGCTGAACTGATTTTCGCAAACTTAGTTTCATCTGAAAGGTATAACGCTCCCATAAGCTGCTATTGAATTTTTAGTTGATCCGACATCCGGTTCCGGAGTTACGGGTTGAAGAGTGCGGTCACACAGCAAATTCCCATATAAACTGGTACCACCATGATGTTCAAATGATGTAAAACATATTAAAATTGATGTAACATTACTCTAGTTTGCGGGTCTGGATCGCTAATGATCACTCAAAGCAGCTTTGACCACATTGGCCACCTATGATAGTTCAAGACGCCCCGGGGAACCCGCCAAGTTCCTAAGCTAATAGCACACCCATTCCCCAACGAATTTTCTACCGATTTTTACAAACTTCATTTCAAATGAAAGATATAGTAATGCCATTGACTGCTGCTGAATTTCATTCGGTTCTGACTCTTGCTTCCGGAGTTACAGGGGTGTTAGTAAGGATACACTGGAATTTCCCATATAAATCGGTACAATCGTAATACCTCAGAGGCTAGAAACTATTGAAATGGTCACCAAATTACTTCTAATCGCAGATCTAGATCACTGATTGCCAATCAAACATTCTTTGAATATATTGTCCACTATCGACGATTACGGAAGTCCGGAATTCCGGGCATATTCCACAATTAAAGTCGCATCGGTTCATCGGTAAAATATGCAGTTGAGTATTGCGTCGCCGCCCCTCCCCCCCGCCTTGCCCTTACACTTCCCTCCTTCATCACTCCCCTCCTCTTGGACCACCCTCACGCATTTCCTTTATCCACCCCGTATACCGAAATAAGATGAAGGATTTCTGACGCATCCTCCACTCCCACTCTACTAGCCCCCATTCCCTACACGCTCAAACCCATTCCACCAACCTTTCTAAATTATAATCAGAAGAAGATAACATTGAACTCATACTGATTAAGCTAATTAAATATTATTCTTTTGCCTTTTTCATATAGAAAGGTTATGCAATTGCTCCAAAAACCGACTTTCTAACCGAGGCCCGGAGGGTCGAGTCTCATAACATTCGACTCAGTTCGCCGAGATCGCAAAATATCTGTGTGTATGTATGTGTGTATGTATGTATGTATGTATGTATGTATGTATGTGTGTGTATGTGCGGATTTGTTAACAAAATGTACACATCGGTTTCTCGGAGATGGCTGAACCGATTTTTACAAACTAAGATTCAAATGAAAGGTATAATATTCCCATAGGTTGCTATTGAATTTCATTTTCAACCGACATCTTGTTTCGGATTACGAGTTGAAGAGTATGGTTACAAAACAAAATTTTTTGATTTGTCCACATCGGTTTCTCGGAATTTTCTGAACCGATTTTGACAAACTTGATTTTAAATGAAAGGTCCATCAGCTGCTGTTGAATTTTGTGTATCCGAGTTCTGATTCCTGAATTACAGGGTGATACGTACGATCACGCAGCAAATCCCGATTCCAACGAATTCTGCGATGAATGTAAAAAGGTGAATTTTTTTCCAAAATGTAAACACAACTGTTGAATTTGTATATTTAGGTCATCAACAGTCATTCAAGGTCTCTTTGGCCACACTGGCCACCATCGACGGATCCGGAAGCATCCAAATTCAGAATAACGGTTATATTGGTTTCTTGAAAATGGCTAGACCGATTTGATCAACTTAGTCTCAAATGAAAGGTGTTGCATCCCCGGAAAATGATATTAAATTCCATCTCCATCCGACTTCCGGCTCCGGAGTTACGGGTTGTGGAGTGCGATCACATAGAAAACTCCGATTCAAACCGATATTTCAGTTCAATATTACCGTGGCTGTTTTTTCTTTTACAAAATTTTGGAACTCGAATAATGATTTATTTTCCTGTATATAGTTGTCATGTGATGTATAATAATAAAATGTAATATATGCATTTAAAAGCTTTTAATGAATATAAACAACGCACACATTCTCGTGATTCATGATTGAGAAAGGCACGATTGCACAGCTAGGTGGATTAAAATAGGTTTTTATCGAGTACTCGAAATATCAGTATTTTCAAATGAAGCTGGATTTTTATAAAATTGCCGGTTTCGAATATGGATAAATGAAAAGATATGCTGAAGGTATGTGTTTTATTTATATGTATTGATGTCAAAAGTTTATTTTGTTTATTTATAGAAAATGTCAATAACTTTCACGATTTTGTAACAAATGGTTTCAGCACACATTTTTGCTAAATTATTGAAATACTTTTTTGTCCACGTATGTCCACTATGTTTCAAAGCAATTTGTGTTCCTGGAACGATTCTTTATTTGGAACATTATAGAATTCTTGCTCAAATTTGCCCGTTTTTGAGTAATCTTTGATTAGATAGAGACGGAGAAGGAATATAAGATTTTCAGCTAAAAATTTGGACTCGAACTTTTAATTACTGCTGCACCTCTGGTTGTCGTAGCGAATCGCACAATACTGCATTTTGATCAGGAAGAATTGTGTATTTAGTAATAAAATTTCATCGAGATTCATGAACATGTTCAAAAGTTATCAAAAGTGGAACGAAAAGACGTAAATAATTTTGGTCGCTCGTATTGAAAACCAATGAGGTCAACAGAAGTTATCACCAAAGGTTCCAAATTTCAAATATCGATTATGAATACCGTGCTTAAACGTTAGCAGGAAACACTGGCTTTAAATTTGGACGTTTGATCATGCAAAGCAAAACAAATCTAGAGGTGGAATATATGCCTAGATACTACGAGCAAAAATCAGTAGAGTAGTACAAAAGAATACTGGGATCTCCGGCCGTGATTTGGCCAAAAGCTCACTTTGGCGTACACTTCATCGTGGCGAATTTGTTTGTGAGAAGGTTGTCAATCGTAGTATGTCAGCAAGCATGAAACCACACGTGGGTGCTCAAAACTATACCAGGAAGCAGTACAAGCATGTCCTGACCAAGTATAACGCATGAATTTAAATGGAAATGGAATGAATTTCACTTGTTTTCGTAAATTTGTCATATTTACTTTTGGTTACTGAAATTTGCATGCAAACTTGTTGTCAGTTTTCACTCCATGCATTTCGTCGCAAAAACGGCTTATTTTCTATAATTTAAAAAAAATACTATTTTCGCTCTTTGAGCAATATGTGCATCGGAGAGCAACTGAATAATAATCGTAAAGAGAGTTTAAAAGTTTTGTAACAATGTTGTATAATATTTCAAAATACATAGTTAGAAATGACTAATAACATTAATTCTCATAATAGCTACATCATCTAGACACCCAAACATCTTAATGCGTGCAAATCAACAAATTCTATCATTTAACTACACACCATTTAAAAGTCGATACATTGTAAATGTTATTGGCATACACTTGGACCATTAAATCTTCATTCGCGAAAATTTTTAATTATTTAGCTAAAAATGTCGGCCATTTTGCATCCGCCATTTTGAATTTTGAAAATATGATATCAAAAACTTTACAGGTCAATCAAAACCACTTTCGACTTTTGGCCAGGTTTTTAGGGAAATCCGCCACTGTGCGGCGCACAGCAATCAACGATTGCGATAATTAAAATATCTCGTAAAATACTTTTAGTTCCATTCTGAAATTTTCACACAATCGGGAGCGTCATAACATCTGAAAACGAATGTGCGTCATAATGTCCCGAACTTTATGACACGCATTTATTTTCAAATCTTATGACGCACACCTAGTGCGTCATAATGTCCCGGACGTTATGACGCACACTCGATTTCGGATCTTATGTCGAAGTCGATATTCTGGACACTGTGACGCACTTTAGTTTCGGATATTATGACACAAAAAAACTGCGTTGTAATGTCCCAGGTCATATCGTCCCGAAAAAAAGCGCGTCATAACGTCCCAGGCATTGTGACGCACAAGGGTGCGTCATAAGGACCAAACATAAATGTACGTCTTAAAGTCCCCAATCATCGTAGTGTCACAACGTCCGAAAGTATCCTGAGTCATAATGTCCGGGATCTTATGACGCACACTGATATTGGGATGTTATGTCACACAGGTATTGCGTCATAAAGTCTGGGATAATATGACGCATTCATTGTTTTGGATATTTTGACGCACAGGTACTGCGTCATAACGTTCCAGGTCATAAGGTCCCAAAGAAGAGCACGTCATAATGCTTGGAACATTATGACGCACCAGGCTGCGTCATATTATCCGAAAACAAGAGTGTGTCAAATGGTCCCGGACTTTGTGACGCACATTTGTATCCGGATTTTATGACCCCCCCCCCAGATCCTACGATACACTCTAGTACGTCATAATGTCCCGGAAGTTTTGACGCTCACCTTTTTGAGACGTTATGACTTGGGAGGTACCTGTGCATAATAATATCCGACATTACGCGTGCGTCACAGTGTCCAACATGACCATTGCGACAAAAAATACGAAAATGACAGTGCGTCATAACATCTGGGATATTATGACGCACAACAGGTACGTCATAACATCCGAAGACAGATGTGCGTCATAAGGTCCCGGACTTTATAACGCACACTTATTTTCGGATCCTATGACGCACCCCTTGTGCGTCACAATGTCCCAGACGTTATGACGCATCTCCATTTGGGAGCTTATGACCTGGGGCGTTATGATGTAGTGCCTTTGCGTCATAATATCCGAAACTATCAGTGCGTCATATAATCCCGGACTTTATGGCGCAATACATCTGCGTCAAAATGACCCAATATCAGTGTACGTCATAAGATCCCGGACATTACGACGCTGCACCTCTTTCGGACGTTGTGGCAAAAGAATGGTTTCGGATCTTTTGACACATTATTGTTTTCGGATGTTATGACGCACCCTTGTGAGTCATAACGTCCCGGACTTTGTGACGCACACCCCTTCGGACGGTATGACACGGTGCCATAAATTACATAACCAAAACAAATATTTCAAAAAAATGCGAAAACGCAACTTTTATTATTTAATGATTTTTTCCAATCTAATAGTTATCAGGGATTGCAAAATGTTCAATGTTATTAAATTCATGGAATCAAAAAAAAAAATTTAAAGTTCCAAAACTCATAACTTGAAAAACATATCAAATTCAGCCAAAGCCTAAAATTCGTGTCAATAATTTTTAACTAAAGAATGCAAAAAATGGAGGGAACTAAAATTGTAGTTGTAAATCTAACGTGGAATGTCTCGCATTCTGTAAATTTACGGTTTTTTTGTGGTATCCAAGTGATAGAAACATTTTTTTAAATTCGCGCTGAAAACATTTTTTGTACAACATAAGTATTCACAGAAGATCATGTGAAAATTTCAGAATGGAGTTCGCTGTATTTTACGAGATATGTTGTTTCAGTTTGTTTCAAATAATTGCAAATTTCATAATTTATATAACAAAAAATATTTTTTGTGAATTTTTTATTTCATATTTTTTCCATATAAATTCCATATATAATCGATTCCGATTTATCAGTGATTGAAAAATGTTCAATTTTATAAACTTCAAAAGTTAAAAAAAAACTAATAACTTGAAACAAATATCATATTCAGCCAAAACAAAAAATACGTGTTAATTATTTTTAGCTAAATTATACAAGAAAAAAATTTGGAAAGAATCAAAATTTTGGTTGTAAATCTAACGTGGAATGACCCTTATATTCCTATATTCCCTGCAAGATTTTTTCTGGAATTTCAGGCGCTGAGACTTGCATACAAGGACACTTACATTTTTTCACATTGCCAGAGACTTTAAAATTGCTACACTGCATTCTTATATTAATGGAAAATCTCTTACTTACTCGATGGAATAATTTTTATTTTTGAATTTTATTCGTTTACAATCACGTAGTAGTCACGCTCATTTGAACTCGTGCAAATAAACGAGTTAAAGTAACTGGCAAAGCATAACATCAAACGAAACCTAAATCAACAATCTTCCAACAAAAGCTTTAAATGGCTGAATAAGTGACAAACCTGGTACTTTAATTCAGAATATGACTTTCTATTAAATCGTTTGTGATCAGCTTAGCTTTAGTGACATTAAACGAGAGAATCTCTATATTCAATTTTAATGCTAGGTATCCACAAGAAACGCAAAACGTTCCAA